>NC_051181.1:136310084-136639549 GCF_013339695.2 Rhipicephalus sanguineus | reverse complement strand
GGCCGCACCAGCTCCTCGTAACTTTGGCACAGCGTGAGACCTCTGCCACTGTGTGAGGGTTTTTGGCCAGCAGCATGGTGAAGGCATCGTCGTCGATGCCTTTCATAACATTCCTGATTCTGTCAGACTCCGGCATGCTCGCGTCGGCTTTTTTTGCCAAGTCAAGGATGTCTTCAATGTAGCTCGTGAACGATTCACCGGCCTGTTGTGCCCGTTGACGCAACCGCTGTTCGGCTTGCAGCTTACGGACGGCAGGGCGGCCAAACACGTCGACGATGGCGGTCTTGAAATCGGACCACGTCGGGAAATCGGATGCATGGTGTTGTACCACATGCCGGCCACACCCGCGCGGTAGAAAACCAAGTTGCTCAGCTTGCCTGCTTCGTCCCATTTATTGGGGACACTCACCCGTTCGTAAATCGTAAGCCAGTCTTCCACGTCGGTGCCATCCGCGCCGGTGAAGACAGGAGGGTCGCGGATGCGGGGGACACCGGGACAAGCGGTCGGAGCAGGAGGCGGCGTTTGCTGAGCGGCGTCTTGCGGCATGGTAGATGGCACGGTACGGGATCGAAGCTCCAGGGGCATCGAATGGAGACCGAAGTTGTGGTGACGCAGCACTCTCCACCACTTTGTTAAGACGTTTATTGACGGCGAGATTGACGGCGACGATGCACAACGACAGAGCGCAGACTCGCAGACTCTCACGAGCACGAGCACGAGGGGCGTGCTCTCCGAGAATAGGCGAAGAGGGTGACCACTAGGAGGCGCTTGAGAGGACGACCCATTAGAGCGTTCCAATGCTTCCCTACAATATATATATATATATATATATATATATACAGTGATTTATAAACAGTGCGCGCAATGTGCGCGCTAGCATGAAAGAATCTGGTGTACGTATCGAAGTGGTCCATAGTTCATCCAACTATATACAATGAAAGACATTACACGCTCTTGGAAGTCCGTTTAATGTCTTTCAAAAGGCACTAGAACACCTTTTCTTTAATGCGAAAATGCACAAGACACTTGAACACGTTTTTTGTGAGTTTCTTTGGTACAAGACTCTTTTACAAAGCGCTGGCCCCTATGCTATAGGTCCATACGACGGGAATTGCAAAAATAGACAACTGTAAACATGCACCATAAAAGTTTTAATTACGCGTGCCACTGGTGTAATTAATTCGACTGAAGAATGCGTTTGGTCCTTCTTCCATGAGATGTGTGCCTGAACTTATAATTTAACTGTAGTGGCGTAGCTCAAGAAAACTTTGTAGGCTTTGATTTTCTAACTTTTAAACAAAAAATGACCCTGTATGTGCTAGCAGCAAAAAAGTAGAAAACATTAGCATTTAAAGGTGTGCTATATGGCTATCTCTTATTGAAAAAAAAAAAAAAAAGCTTAAGCGCGCAAGAAGGCAATTGCCAACAAAAAAGATTAAAGAAAAGGGAGCAAACATCACACGAAAAACAGATACAAGTACGCTGAAAAATTCACGTCCAATATAAGTGGAGAAGAAGCTTTTGCAATGAGGCCGACACATTATTAACAAACAAGAGGTATCCTATGGAAACCTGGCTTGAATGTCGCTTTTTTTTCAATAGAAGATAACCGGGGACGAACTACGAGCACGACCTACAAGTGAGTAGCATTCGCTGCTTTAAATTTGCCGACTTCTTATACACATGTGTATGTATATATATATAGAGTTCTTTAATTCAGCGAGCCTTTATTCTCGTCGGTCTGGATCACCCAGATTTCGACAGCGCACTCAATTATTTGAGCTGACGTGGCGGTGTCTCCAGGAGGGATCACTTAATCACGTCGGCGTCCGCTTTCGTTTCTTCTCCTGTGAAAACAAAACAGTCCTCCTCGCCACTCTTGGGTTCCACACACATAATGCGCCGATACCCTCACCCTCTCCGCACCTATTTATCTCCGCTCACGTTCCTCCCCGTTGTCTCAGCGGTGAAAGAATCGTTATCCGGCCTTACGGCGCCTGTTAGCAATCGTCTCTAATGCGCGAGCGCCCCTCAAAGTCCGCTCGTTCGATCTAATCACGGCACTCTGCACAATGGTGAGCGATTTGAAACTACAATTTGATAATTGTTTGTTCGTTCAGATGTAGACATGTGAACTAACAAACAATTATCAAATTGTAGTTTTCTCCTGGTTTGTACAAACCGGCACACTTCAAAGTTTTTTTTGCATTATAGGCCTCATTATGCTCTACCTTTTTTTTTATACAGATAATCTCCTCAAATAATCTTGCTTACAGGGAACTCTGAATGTCCATATAGAGTGTTTGCGAGAGCTTCTAGTCGCACGAACTTTGATATTCTGCACAGGTTCGCAAAATCCAGTCGTCGCGAGTCGCACTGATGGTGTAAAGGCTCTTTTTTTATAACGTCCTCGCTACGCAGCTGCTGTGGGCCAAGTTGAAGCTCTACTGGTAACCCGCAACTAAATTGCGACTAGGCATGACGGTTCCAAACTATTCAGAAGCACTACCTATAACTAGAACAGTTGGCTCTTGACTCTGGCAAGCAGACACATTTCATGACGCATGGTGAAATGCCCGATCTAGTTATACTGTAGTACAAAAGATCGAATTCTGGGACCCTTACCTTTCATACGATATTCCAGCCTGCAAGATTCAGGTACCATATTCCATGCTCGTATCACAGCATCACTGTATCGGCGTTAAAACAGCACACAGTGTCACAGTGGACAAACTGGCATACGTGGCAGTCTTCAAACAAGGTACTCAAAGAGACGGTAGGGTTCAACTGAGTCAGTAAATATGTTGTAAATTACAGTGACATTATACGAGCTCCTACTAGGAATGGGGGTCGCAGTAGACTTCCCTAGCAAGCCGCAGTGCACACCAGTACAAACCAGCTTTGGTGAACTTGTTTTATTATTGCTTCAGCAATGTCCAATCAGCGTTTGTGGTGTCTTGACTTTTTTCTTGTGTCCTTGTTTGCACGCCCTGCCTTTTTAGAATGAATACTTACCAACTAGCTCAGCTCTCCGTTATTCTAAGTCCAATCAGCGTAACATATAATACGTTGCTTCTTCTTCTACTTTATGACAGTCACGAGTGTTCAGTCCGAACAACACCATAGTGTTCGACCGTCTGTCGTACGGAGTGCTTTTTTTTGAGCTTTTAAGACTCGACTAAGGAGACGGCAGCAGGTGAATCAACAAGCCTTCTGTAAGCACCCCTTCAAGCCCTTTAGAAACAGTCAAGCATCGCAAATCAAATATGCCTGAATAAATAATTACATTTGCCAAATATACCCGAGAAGAGTGCTAGGAAGCGCTATACGCAACAATTACCTGCAGTGCAGGAAGATAACAGCTGTGATGTCCTCGATGACTCGAGTGACTGTCGTGCTATCCCATAGGATGCAAGCGATTTAAGCTTGCAATGCTTATCGAATGAAATCTAACATTACAAAACGAGTTTTTGCAACCAGGAAGTAGCATGCATGGGCGTACACAGGATTCTGCGTTAGGTGGGCCAGGTATCAACGCAGCCCCCCTCCCCCCCTTTCCTCCCGTTGGTCGAGCCGGAAAGGAAATGAGCGCTCCGCAATGGACGCAAAAATGAAAATGAAGCCGTGACGTGCTTTTCACAACACAAAGACGTGCCGTTAGTCTCCAGCTTTCCGGGGTAAACGTGAGAAGTAAACGGTTCTTTGAATGCAAAATCAGGGGCCCGTTGTCGCCATTACCGTCAAGAAACATGCGTATACCCATAACCCTGTGCATTAGGAAATTACGTGAAAGGTTCGACTGACTAAAGGTGTGGGGCAGAATTGGCGCCCCCTTTAGATAATTAGGCGGTCTCCCCCCCCCCCCCCCCCCCGCCCCACCCTTCCTCCCCGTGCGCACGCCTATGTTCGCATGCACATTCATTCTTTTCGATAGGCTGTTACGCAAGAGCTGCTTCGGGGAATGGCGTGTTGTCTTAGTGCTGGTAACCTCGCACCAATAGATTAACAAAATGTAGAACTAATAAATTTAGAGCAGTCGTATGTACTACAAAACTACCCTGAATTCATTATTTGTGCATTTTATTACGTTTTTTTTTCCTACGAGGCTATTCTGTTTGATATGACAAAGAGAATAATGATTCTTTTAAAATACAACCGCTACGTTGGCATTTCTTATATGAATAATCCCGTTTTGCATATACTACCACATCCACTAAGCTATAGCTGTGCTAGTTTTTAAGCGAACTTCAGCTTATATAAAGCACCGCTTTGACATAGATGTCGATACCGTATTCAGAATATAACAACGTTTGAACATACTCCAGTAAATGGAGATACGTTTTCGCTACTGCTTTTATCCAAAGTTGAGTACTGTAATATGCTTAACTTTGAGGCACTAGCAACGTTTCGTGCCAGGAAAGAAAGAAAGAAAGAAAGAAAGGAAGAAAGAAAGAAAGAAAGAAAGAAAGAAAGAAAGAAAGAAAGAAAGAAAGAAAGAAAGAAAGAAAGAAAGAAAGAAAGAAAGAAAGAAAGAAAGAAATCAACATAAAGTCCCTTTATCGGTGGCCGTCACCTCCTCTGGGAACCGGCTGTGTAGATGCGATAAGCAGCAGCAGCAGCAGCGTCAAGAAACTGTCGCGGTTGTGCTTGTGCGCAGCGAGCGTTTTCGTTCAGGCTGAACGCCGAAGCCGAGGAGCACTGCGAATTCTTCCGGGCGTTATGCCGTTCGTCTCTGTGTGTACAGCGTTGTTGCCCCTGAGCCCGCCTCGCCAAACCTCAAAAGTGTTGTGGTGTCGGGATCGTCTAAACGTGGAACCGCATGGCACGATTTGAGGCGCAATTGACGCGCGGTTGGAGGGACGCGCGCGTTTCTTTTTACGAATGTGTTCGCGAAATCGCGCCGCTGCAACTTCCTACCCGGAGTAGAAAAAAAAGGGATCGAGCGGCGCGACCCCCGCTCGTCCGCCAAGCAGAGTCGCTGCCGCTACATAAATGCCATGAGCCAAGGCACACTCTTCTTTTTCCCTGGCTGACTGGCCACGAGTGGCGCGGAGCTGCAACCCAAAATGGAAAACTAGCGTCAGTCGCCGGTGGTACGACGCAAACGCAACGCGGGCAACGATGCAGCGTTTCCCACGTCTCGCATAATTTTAATTTCGCCACGTGTGGCATCCCGTGCGTTTCACCCAACGCCGAAGTAGAGCACCAAGTCGGGCTAGTTGGTTAAGATTCATTATGACGACTAAAACTGCGCTAGAAACACGAAGACAAAGACGACGAAAACAGGACTCGCGCAGACTCACAACTGAACGTTTAATGTTTGAAGGATGACATATATACACAGTTAACACCTGATGAAATAAGATCATTGGACACAGATATGTCTACGTCACAAAGTGGCACCTAAATATTTCAGCTCACAATCGGCAAGAAATACGGAAGGTTCACTTATACACCCCCGTGTAATGTTAATCTTGAAAGCCTCGAACATCCCGCGTGTGCACCGGTCCTTGTGACGAAACAAAATCTTGGTTGTGCCAACCGCCTGTCAATAAAACAAAGATTTTGTTTCGTCACAAGGACCGGTGCACACGCGAGATGTTCGAGGCTTTCAAGATTAACATTACACGGGGCCCGGGGGTGTATAAGTGAACCTTCCGTATCTCTTGCCGATTGTGAGCTGAAATATTTAGGTGCCACTTTGTGACGTAGACATATCTGTGTCCAGTGATCTTATTTCATCAGGTGTTAACTGTGTATATATGTCATCCTTCAAACATTAAACGTTCAGTTGTGAGTCTGCGCGAGTCCTGTTTTCCTCGTCTTTGTCTTCGTGTTTCTAGCGCAGTTTTAGTCGTCATAATGAACCCAACGCCGCGTGCGTTCGCATTCTGCCGTTAGTGTCGTAGAGAACGAATGACATATGGCATAATTGTCTAAGGCAGCGCGCTGCGGAGCGAGGAGTCGCAGGTTGGAATCCCCGGTCGAGCGCTTTGGAATTCTTTTGTTGTGAATTATTTCTGTTTGTGGCTTTTATTTATGTATATACATATACTAGACATGACGGCGACGGCAAAAATCCGTCGAGAGTGTCCATATAATTGCTATCGCAATAAAATTCGTTGCGCTCACGCAGAGGTATGAGCACCGATGAGCGCGGGCCTAAGGTGAAAGCCCTTTTTTAGATTTCTGCTTTGTGACGAGTACCGGTTATAATAAATAGATAAAAAGTGATCTTTTATGCCATGAAGTAGTTCCCTGCTTTATGCTTTCTTTTTCTGTCTATTGGATGAAATATTTACTGTGCAAGTCATACAGAGAGAGAGCGCGTAAAATAGATTTGGGCTCCTCATCGTAGATGTCTTTCTATCGTTGCGTATCGCACTGCTTTTGCCCACAGCGCCCGTCGTCTTCAAAAGGAGAACGAAATTGACTTTCGGAAAAGGCCATTCTGCTTCGAACACCGCAGCATCTTCTTTGATATCAAGTCCAGTCGATTCAAACCCTTTTTACTGTGCAAAGAAAGCAAAATCGATGCCGTGAAGAAAAGGAAACAACAACACCAAATATTTCGTTGCGAGTAGAAGTGCGTCTTTTCAGCAAAAACCAGAGAACCTATAATCGTGTATGCGCACATCGAAACCAACATACGTTTTACTTTTATATGTAATTCTCGACGTCCCAGCAATTTCAACGTTAGCTACATCAGTTCTTGACGATGCTGATCCCCTCAAAGGGTGCACGAAGTCGTACTTTCACGGAATGTGGTTCCGATATTCGCTATTGACGAAACTACTTAAGACAAGACCACAGAATTCTGTTCAATATGTGTCGAAATATGTGTTTCTTCCCGCGCTGTTGACATTTTCTTCACGATGAACTACCAACTCGCTCAAACACTCACGTTAATCGGGTATTATTACAATCGGTGCTACAACGGCATGGAAGCCTCGTCGTTCACACATCGTAAGGCTGCTTACTATTGTGTAAAAACGTACAAGTCGTGTTTTTAAGATAACCTGTGTTAGGTGAGTAAATGTAAATTGTTCTCTGCGACGGAACGGCATACAGAGTACGTATGAATAGTTGTGAGCACGCCTAGCGTGAACGCGGGAGCGCATACCGCATGGTGCTATCACCGACGCCTACCTACCCCAAAGTGAGGCACGGCACATGCGCAGGGCGTTAGCGGCGAGACTATTCCACCATCCCACACACTAGGTCATCTTAGCGCACCTTCGTCGAAGGCGCTCACCGATGACAAGATCCGCACGATAGTACAGTAACCACGCCGCGAACGGACTGCGTATTTATTTATTTTATTCAGCAACGTACGCAAGGGGGATCGACACGCATGTGCCGATCTTTGCGTTGGTGTAGGTAGGCGTCGCTGATAGCACTGTGCGGCACTGCTCACGACTACTCAATGCGATCATGTATCTCATCAGTGTACGTTTTATGCAGGGAATATTTCCGTATGATCATACGAACATCTTATAAAGAGGGAGAGAGAGAGAAATAGATAAAAAGGACACACAGGAGGTTAACATGGTACGAATAACTGGTTTGCTACCTCGCACTGAGGTGGGGAAATAGGGGTCGGAAAGTGGACAGAGAGAAAGGTAAAATAAAAACGAAAAAAAATTATTCGCTTCCAATCAAGAGCCCATATTTCAGCTTCCTGCATAGCTTTCTTCAGATTCCAACCCGGTATATTGCTGCATGCATATTGCCACCCTCTTGAACCATGCGCGTGTGCGCCCGACGATGAGAACGAAGAGCTCTCTCTTTTCTTCTTCTTCTTCTTCTTCTTATTATTATTATTAAATGCCAAGCATTTCTTAGCCAACCTCAGGCACTTTGGCCGTTTCTATCTATCTATCTATCTATCTATCTATCTATCTATCTATCTATCTATCTATCTATCTATCTATCTATCTATCTATCTATCTATCTATCTATCTATCTATCTATCTATCTATCTATCTATCTATCTATCTATCTATCTATCTATCTATCTATCTATCTATCTATCTATCTATCTATCTATCTATCTATCTATCTATCTATCTATCTATCTATCTATCTATCTATCTATCTATCTATCTATCTATCTATCTATCTATCTATCTATCTATCTATCTATCTATCTATCTATCTATCTATCTATCTATCTATCTATCTATCTATCTAGTGATGAGCCCACTGAAATCACGGGATTCCAGTGTGTCGTTCACAGCAAGCGGCTTAACTGCAGGTGCGGCGATGTGGAAACATATAAGAACACGGCGATGCGCAACTTCAGCGTAGGCCGCATCCCACTTCGCTGGCCGGCAGACACCGAACACACTCAGACAAGCAGCGGAATCGGCGAGGTCTGCGTTGCGCAGATCATTCACAATAACGAAGACGTTGCGCTCGCCGCCATCTACGTGAGAACTGCCGAGAACTCCTTCCATACATGCACACGGGTTTGTGAAAGGTGCGTGCGTTCTCCATCATAACGGATAAGTATATGCACTACATACCGGCTTACCGCGTCTGGTAGTAATATCTATGTAGCTGTTGGCATCGTTGCGCAACTGCAAACAACTAGTTATATAACACATGTGCGACCCTTCTACATATGTGTGTGCGTATACCATTTGCGCCTATCTTTAGCGTCGTTGCGTAACGTCTCGCTCAATGTAAAAAAATTACGCCCTAGTCACCTTCCCGCCGCATGCTTCGAATTACATCGATTTCCACGGTACGTAGGATCTGCCGAATTTTTTGACATCTTCTCTCCCTCTGTAAACCAGTGTTTGATTTACCCGCTCCCGCAGCTCCTGGTATCCAACCGGTACTTCCATTGGTTAACATGCCTGCCTTTCTTTTTCTTTCTCTTATTGTCAAAGGTTCTGTGTGGTCCTCGGAACATCATATTCTTTTTACTGTAAACACTCTATCTTTCCTTCACGACAAATCGTATTTCTTAAACTACATTGCGGTAAGTGAGTGAACATGTGCGTTATTGATTATGGTAATCGATGTTCCGCTTAAGAACGTACTACTACATCTCAAGGTTCTTCCGATGCATGGCTACTTGTTCCTAGTAGGCACGTGGAGCCTTTTATGACACGCCGACATCGTGAAAGAAAAATAAACGCCTTTGCGACTGCGGCGGAAACAGTTACGCATGCCTAAGGAACATGAAAAGCGTATCCAATAAACCTGCTTGTCAAAGCTTTCTGTCCGAACAATGATGGAAGCGGGAGCATGTAGAGGTAATATCATGGATGACATTAGACTACTGAGGCTGCTGTAACGTAGCGCTTCTTCATGTTTGCATGCATACTGATTCGAAACGATTTGTGTCTTATGACAATACGTTGTGGGAGATGGACACGTCTCCGCTGTTCCGGCCTACAGTCCAGAGTGGCCGCGCCTGTCCCGGCCAGCAGCGTCCACCAGTGCGTTCAGACCAAGCCCTGACCACGGCACGTGTCACACACCACACGCGCACTTCAGCGCTTTCTTTAGCTTCCTTGTCTGCGGCACCGTGTCCCTCTGGCGACATTCCCATACTGCCCCCATGATACCTCGACAGTAAAACATTTATTTGTGCAACTTGTGCTTATAAAATAGTTAAAAGGCAGTCTCGCATTGTCTCAGTTATGCGCATAGAAAAAATATAGTATGCGATTGTGGAACCAAGCTTTAGATGCTGTTGTCAGGTACCCCTTCAATGCATTGTTATGGAATAGTCTACTGAGTAGTTAATAGAGCGGTTCTAAAGAACTTCATGAATGTCTGGTCCTAAGGTCAAATAAAAAGTGTACAGCGTTGCGCAAACACGAAAATATGGTTTCACTAGGTTAGCACCAGTTAGAATATAGTTACCACAGAAGACAAAATGTAAAATATGTAAGGTAGGCGGCCAGATGCAGAACACGGAAATGGCCGCAGACGACGTATGACGAACTTTGCATGTCGCATAAGTGGCTGAACCTCGCCGCGAGTTACAAACATAGGGGGTGAACGGAACCGAACAGGCAAAAGGACAAACATTAAAGTTCCAGTGACGAATGCACGGTTGTGCCATTACTTCCGACACGTCTTGATAGATGCGCATTTTAGATGTCGCACACCGACGAACAAGAACGAGTCTCCTTAACGGGCGAAAAGCTTGACGCTGCTGGACTGGAAGTCGGACAGTTTGGCGCCACGAGTTTAAAATGCTCTTGGAATGAAACTACCGACAATGTGCAGTTGAAGACACAACAGCTCAGCGCGTAACGACGTGATAGCGTGCAGACAGGACGTCGACGATGAAAGTCCGACAACCAGCGCAGAAATCGAAAGTGCACAGTTAGATTTTGGACTCTAAAAACAAGTTCCTCCTACTTCCCCTCCCCCCTTACCCTCGTTCCCTTTTTATTACCCCATCTTTATCTCCGCCTTTCCTAACCACGTCATACGAAAAAAAGAAAAAAAAAAGAAAACGTTAGGTGGCAGTAGCTAACGTGAATGTTGAAGAACGGTATTCGCTCTTAAACTTTGATACGCCAGCTTCAATTAAAAAAGAGAGAAGACCTGAATAAGACGTAACTATGAATGTCATCAAAAGAAGTCGATGCAATACTTACCATGTTCGTAAGTACATGCATTATGTACGCTCGAAACTATACGTAGTTGTGAAATGCCTCTCTACGCAAATAAAGAAACGTGGTCACTTGTAAGAATAATTTGTTACTGACTTCACTGGCGTTGAACGTTTCGGCACTGCCGAAACGATAGGCGCAGATTTTCCATATCTCTGCCGGTTAATGAAATCAGCTTTATTTACTTTATTTCTACATCATATCTGCAGCTTTATTAAAAAAATTAATTCAGTCTGATACTAAGTGTACTCCTGCAACGCAATTAGCGAAGATTTTCGCTTATAAGCTCTATTTCACATGAACATCATAACGTGTCATCATATACCTCCCTATTGACCTCTGTAGTCTTTCGATCCAGTGCAGGGTAGCAAACCTTACAGGCGTCTGGTTAACCTCGCCATCGGTCCTTGCTTCCCTCTCTCTAAACACTGTTTTTTCGGTTGCCTAATTTATGGATAATATGGGACTATAAAGCCTCCCACCCAAATCCCCCCTATTCCCTCCTTTTTTTTTTTTTCTTTGAACAGAGGGGACTTCAGGTTTGGCACACACACCTTATTCAAGGCTGGTACTTCCTGTCTGAAAAAAAAAATGCAAATGCATTTTTCAATACACATTGTTTAACCTGACCATGGAGGTGGAACTCAGGCAGGAATCGCGGTAAGATGTAAAAATACAGGCTGGTGAGATTATTGCTTCGACATTGCGTTCCCGCGCAATCCGATTTTTGAAAATGCATTACTTCGCTTCGACAGGGCTACAAACGTGAAAGCGGTCATGTTGACTAGAGAGAAGTTAGGGAAAGTTAGATGCGCGAGAGAAAGTGCTTGCGGAATTTCGCGCATAGACCATTGCCTGCGCAATGCCACGGGTGCAACACTCCATATTACTGAGAATTAGTATTAGAGCTGTGCACGGGCCGTTTTTCCGAGCCCGAGCCCGGCCCGGCCCGACCCGGCTTTTTGAAGGTTCGCTGCGAAAACAAAACATCGTTTTCCGGTAATTTAGCATTTTATTGAGCATATCAAATGTCATCAAACGATACACGACGAACAGTCTCTAGTAGAGACGGTTCGCGGCACTTTTGCTATACAAGTAGACGGCCTCATGCCAGCAACAATGCAGTTCGCTCGCCAAAGCCGTCACGTGTATGGGGTATGCCCATGCAAGCGTCAGCTTGCACGAAGGCGATCTACGTCGGGTCGCTCGTCGCTGTCGCGTGCATTTTCACTCATATGGGATTTGGCCTTAAACCTAACGCGGAACAGTCGCGTGGCGCCGTCACTAGCTCAGGTGGTGTTACTTCTCTGTTTGTCGGAGTGCAACAGAGGCAGTGCTTTACCTGCTTCCCTTTTGTTTAAAGTAGCGAATGGAAAGGAAAAGCGGTAAAGGGCGGTCGCGGAAAAGGCGCTGTATGCGTGCTGGAAAACAATTCCCGCTCATTCTCTATATTTCGGGCTTGAGTCGGGCTCCGAGTAAAACTCCGATAAAACTCCGAGTAGCCCGAGCCCGGCCCGGGCCCGAGGTGAAAATACGTCGGCCCGCCCGAGCCCGGCCCGCGGGCCGGGTTGGGCTTGGGCTTTCGGGCTACCCGGAGCCTGTGCACACCTTTAATTAGTATTGCGTGATAATGCTCGCGGTAATGTAAACGTGATCCACAGGCGAAGCCTTTGCGGAGCACTATTCAAACGAGTTTCAGTACAGCGTATTGAAAACACCGCTTCGTCCGTAGTCTATTATTGCAGCAAGATGGCCCGCAGTAAGAACAAGCAGCGTGATTTACTGTGGATGAGCGAGTTGAATAAGGCAGTAGGACGTGCGGTAAAGCGGGTGGCCGTTGCTTCAACGGTTCCGACATGTTTTACAGAACAAATGGCCTTAAGAGTGTTGGCGTCTCACGCTGATTTCCAGAAGTGGCGTACGCAAACGATGCGCACAATCGTCATTGCGTACGGTGCGTGAGCACTCGGACATCGCTATATATTTTGCCACGTAACAAATTGCGACTTCCGCCATACTGTAAAGTCTATGATTGCGCAGCATACGCCAGACATTACACACATTATGGAGGCGTTCATAAAAATGCCGGTTCATTGGTGTGCAAATCTTGTAGCACTGGGATTCGTTTTGTGAATGTAAATTTATGTGTCAATTTTGTACTGTTCTGTGCGTATTGACAACATCAAGATGAAAATTCTTATGTAGAGAAGAGGAATGGCCGGATCCACAAATGGGCACCAATATCTCCTTGAACGCAGCTAATAAAATATAAAAAAATATCCCAGTACGCGCTTCGCTATCTTCTCTTCATTTCCCTTCACTTCTCTCTGTCTCTTCTTAAATATATTGCTGGCTTTTAATGCATAGATACACCACAGTATCTGCACTCACCACCATATGTAGCAGCTGGTCTATACAAGCGCAAAGCAAGACAGAGCGTTGCGCCGCTGAAGCTGCTTGCGCAACGCCAGCGGAAATGCACGACGTTATATCCACGGCTCCGAGACGACGAGAACGTAATGCAACGTTGACGTGTAAAGAGAGCGGAGCCCGATAAGGAAGGCTCCACGACTTTCTGCAACAGCGCCCACGACCAGGCTCGGATACTAGCCTCACCGGGTTGAGAGCGAATGCCGGCGCTCGCGCTATAGGGCTACAACGCCGGCAACACCGCCGCCACCGCTGAGGTGTGCCACGAAACAGGCGTCGCAGGTTGCGCTGGCAGCCAGGGCACCAGTGCCCTCGGGAGCAGTAAGCGGGCCATGACTACTTGTGGCAGAGATTCTTTCTACACTTTTTTTCTGTCTTTTTGCGTGCGACGCGCGCGCATGTTCATCGCGAGATAAAGTTGAAGCTCAAAGGTAGAGGCCGAAAATACCCTTCTCTGAACAACTTCCTCCCTCCGTTTCGTCCCTGCCATGCCCGCCGATTGCCTTCTGTTTTGCCGTTTTTTCTGCACGAACGATCTTTCTATCTGCCGAGCCAGAAGCGCGCGGCACGGGTTATCCCAACAAAACGTGGCTGCTAAAGAAGGGGCGTCCGTGCGTTAACCTGAACGTCAGCTGCAGCGGCGGGTTTCGGAAAAGAGAAGCCGTCCCAACAGTTGCCGGGAGTTGTGACGCGCGCTCATAACCCACGACCCTTTCGAGCCCCTCTCCCTACCTCTCTCTCCACCGCCCGTATTCAATATCTCCGGTTACCGCCCCGACGACACCCTCACGTCCCACAACCCGTTCCCCATCCACCCCTGCTTTAGTTTTTGCTTTATTCTCCAGTCCAGCACTCCGATGCCGGCACTCGGCAAGAGCGATGACGCCACTGTGAAGGGCACGTTCAAATGCTGGGACGCCGCATGATTCGTCTCTTAACGCCGGAACTGAGTTCGCCCGATGGCAAATGCTGGGGCTTGTGCCGAACTACGAAATGGCCCTACTGTAGGGATAGCAGATTTGCATCGAAATGCTGTTTGTTCTGTCAATAAAAAGTTCGGGTGATCATCGTAGTGCCAGAATCTGATTCATTGGTCTCAGATTTCAAAATACAAGAATATGTTTACTTGTTTCCCACGGACTTTAACACGCCTGCTGGAACGCTCATTTTGAAATGGTGCGTTTACACATGAAGCTCTCAAACGTGACGATGCATCGTGCATTGTAATTTGAATTTGTATTTACGTTATTACTCAGCAGACGAAGCCATATTATTTAACAAACATAGTAAGGCGAATGATATGCTGCGAGAAATATGATTCGAAAGAGCCCTAGAAACAAGCTTCTGCGGAGCAGCGAATGGCCTTCTGGGCAGTCTCCTAACTGTAGGAAGCATTGGAACCCAAGCGTGCGCAGGGTTCCGCATCAGGGGAGGCAAAGTCTCAGCGCAGCTCCTCCCTCCCTGGTCGAGTTCGAAAACAGTAAAACAAGGTTCACAGTGGAGGCAAAAATAAAGTGAAGCGATGACGTGCTTCGCACAACGGTCTGCCTTGGGTCCCCGGCTTTCCGGGGTTAAAGATGGGTACTTAGAGCTCTTGGAATGCAACAGCAGCGGTCCTCCGCCGCTATTATTGTCAAAAAACTTGCATGGCCAAAACCATGAATAATAAACAATGACCGGACAGTTACGACTCAGTAGAGGTATGAGGCATACTTGGCGCCCCTGTTCAGATAATTATGGGGGGAGGGGGAAGGGGGAGTGCCCCCTCTGCCCCCGCTCATGCGCACGCCCACGATTGAAACCACAAGCTTGGGAAACCACAGGAAGTAATACTCGAGTACTGTTTATCTCATGCACTCTAAGAAAAAAAAAGAGCATGTGTGACTCTCTTCGGACAGTTCTGACTTGCCACGGATACGACTCTCTTTAAAGAGTCACAGAGTCTCGGTGACTCCCTTGGTGGGTCAGAGTCGGCGCGCTCTAGGAGAGTATTCTGACCCTCTTAGGAAGAGTGGAACGACTGTTATCCGAATGATCAGATTACCACTTCTGCAGGGAGTCAGACGACTCTTGCGGGTAACACTCTTACGTGGGTCAAATGACACGCACCGAAGCGTCAAGAGATTCTACAGCTATTTTAAGTTACTCAATTGACCCACGCTCTAGTTTTGTGCGACTACTGTTGGAAATAGTGAAGCATTCACTTTAAGCAAGTCCAATAATACTTGCCGTTGTGCCCAGCGACTGCAAAAAAAGAGAATAGTTCAATTTTAGCAATACTTTATAAGACTTAGTCAAAACAACATACCTTTTCCAGCAGAATAATATAGAAAGCGCGAAAACATGGTCTGGGATTTCCAATTAAGCAGTTGAGAGATTCCTCATTTACATGATTGTATGAGTATAGCGAACTAAAATGTGTGGCTGTGGTGTGCATAGTGTCATACGGTGCAAAATAAACTGCAGAAATCGGCATCATGTTTCCATATTTATTTCTTATGATTATGGATAAATCAAGGACTGACGGCTGGAGGCATCACACTTGTAACTTGCTACGTTGTCGCTCCTGTTCAGCGTGAGCAGCCATGAAAAATGGCGTCTGAAAAGCAGAACGTGATATTATGATGAGAAAACGGAATTGCAGTAAGAGTTTCGCAAAAGCCCACACAATGAGTGACTTGCACAGACATAATGAAGGCTCACAACAAAACAAATGCAAACAGGCATGATAAGGAACCAAGTTTTTGCCGTTATCGTGTAAAACACAACTTGCAAATAGTAGCTTTTGTAACATGTCACTTGGCGATAAACTTGCAGCACAAGTGATGTGAGCCTCTTTTAAACAACAAACGAAATTGGTTTAGGTTCCTTTGCGTGGGTGCCACTCACCTCTTTTCCTACGTTGTCTTGTGCAACCAAAGGAAATGCAGGACCGACTGCCTTGTTGACAGGGAGAACGCCGCTGTCGATTTTTTCATCACGAGTGGCAGTGCTGGGCAGTATCGAAGATACATGTATCTTAGATACTATCTTAGATACTCTTAGGGTATCTTGTATCTGTATCGCGATACGTCTCGCAAAACGAGTATCTGTATCTGTATTTTCGATACATTCAATAATGTATCGTGTATCTTAAGATACAAGATACTGATATCGCAACACCACCGTGCGAAACGATTATCGCTGGCTGAACTCCGCTTCTCAAGCTGGTACCGGCGCCACTAAGCCACCCGAATAAAACTAAGGGCAGCGACATAAATTTATGTTTATGCCAGAGTCCTCTAGTAAGGGCAGGTGATGAGGTCTGCGCGTCCCTATTGGTGGAACAAAGTCAAGTGGCAGCGCTCGCGCAGTCTCGACACAAACACGCGCGCGAACGTCTATACCCAGCCAACGTAGTCCTTCTTTTCTCGATTTTTTTCGTTTTATTTGTGTCAGTTCCATGACACTTTCTCTTAGCCACGGTCCTGCGCCGCGCACTCTAATGAGCGCGGCATCTGTCACGGAAATTCTTATGCCGCTTCCGTGTCGTTATTGAAGATTCTCTTGCGTGGTGCTTCGTTACGAAATCTGAAGAATGCAAGAACGGAGTTGCTTCGCGTCTCGTGGCTTTCCACACCAGTGACTGGAAGGACTTCGTGGATGTAAGTTTGCCTTACATACAATGACATTGGCTTATATGCAGAAAATGTTCTAAGAACTATGGCTCCACCGATATCGATGCTCGCTCTATTAGAACAAGCCTTTACCTACAAAAGATATCTCAGTGTACCGTATCTTTTTCTTCCTGCTATCTTTTCTCAAAGAGTTTTTGAAATCATAATTTGATTGTTAGCGCAAACGCTTTCTTATCTGCGCTTCTTTTGGATACGATACATTACCTAGGTCTCTATTGTTTTTTCCGGTGTTGTCGCTGCAATATCTCTTTTGTAAAGGGCTGCCAAAAGAAGCTCTCTGCTTTGTTGTTACTTTTAAATGCCTGCGTTATATTTGCTACTGTTTCACATTAATACTTCACTTGAATTTACTGTTCTGCCAAGGAGATTTTGAAAACAAATATATAGTTATGTGGACGTACCTTAGTATACAGTAATAATAATATTTGAGGTTTAACGCCCCCAAACCACGTTATGATTATGAGAGACGCCGTGGTGGAGGGCATCGGAAATTTCGACCACCTGGGGTTTTTCAACGTGCACCTCAACCTAAATACACTGGCCTCAAGGATTTTTGCCTCCATCGAAAATTCGTCCGCCGAGGCCAAAATTCGTTCCTGTGACGTTCAGGTCAGTAGTCGAGCACCATAACCACTAGGCCACCGCGGCGGGCTTGGAGTATACAGTGCAAACCGTTCTAATTTACCGTTTAATAAAACGGTGAAATTGATGTTGCATTATAATAATGGAAATTATTAGGAGCTATCTTATAGATGTTAGATGGGGGATTCGAGAAACATTTATACCAAATGTACCCTTTTTCTCATGAGCGTCCCAACTAGTATTTTCAGGCAATTTTGCGTAGGCAATTAATTTTCTATTGTCTTACCTTAACAGGTAAGCTGACGTTACTTCATCCTTAATTGGCAGAGTTAATTGGGGTCCCGCCTGCATCGGGTTTCTATACTTTTTCGCTGTGAATGTTTGATACAGAACCCCCTGTCTATTTTACTTATAATTTCTTTTTTTCGCCTTTTTTAGGCCTCCCAGATTTTTTTTACTATTACTAGTCGCCAGATCATCTGAGCTGTACGTGGCAATTACGCGAATAGCGGCGGTGTCCTGCGGCGCTTTGTGCAACTATACTATAGGTACTATAGTAGCTATAGGTACTATAGGTACTATAGGTACTAATAGATATTTCATTCAAATGAAACAAGGTTGATCACAGTTAATAAATTTCAAGCAGACATTTTTGTGCATTGGCGTTTGCTGCTACATTATATGAATCTATAATAACAAATTTGCGAATGTATCGAAGTATCTTAAGATACAACTGGCAAGTATCGTATCGGATACAATTATTGCGGTAGTATCTTGTATCTGTATCTCAAATACTTTTTGCCTGAGTATCTTGTATCGTATCGCGATACAATTTCAAAGTATCTTTGCCTAGCCCTGACGAGTGGTAAGGCGACAGACCATGCCGACGCCTTCGTTTCCTCGAGTGTGGCTGTCAACTGGAGTGAAGAGGCGGGAGGAGCGATCCGGAACTCTTGGAATGATCAACACACATACACTGATTATTTGTATTTAAAGACACCCTTTGTTCAACACACCCTTACTGTACGCACATCTGACACGAGTGTTTTGTTTTAAATAATTACGCAACGAAAACAAATTTTCACGTACAAGAAGGGGGGAACCTCGTTTCGCAATAGGCACTGGCTATGCACGAATGCACACTTCTCTTCTGAGAAATCACTTCAAAACTTGCTTTCAGAACAAGCCCGGCTTTACACCGGCATATTCGATACTCAAGCGCATCCTCCGGCAGTCAGGGGCACGCCGTAAGCGGTTATTGACCACGTGTTTTACAAACGTAACTCATCCTTAAATACTCATATAAACACATGCAAGTACGAGCGCTCGAACGACACCCAGCGCTCGTGGACGCCGTCTACGTCGAGATCAGACATGCCATATGCTAGAAATACTGCACATAGCTCCCACATTCAAGTACACTTACTCGATTCTGTTATAACGCCTAACATCATGGCAGATGTAGGCAAACCACGAAAACAGCAAACAGAAACCAAGGAAAAGAGTGCACGGCGGCGGCTGCCGCAACGCGCGCCGTCGAAAGTCTCGAGTTTTTCACCTCATCGGCGAGGCATGCCCAACTTAAGTGACTACCGCGTACGTGCTGGAGGCATCGTACTATATCTTCACCTCAAACTACCGTCTTTAAGCCAACAAAAACCATTATATATAGTGCGTCTAAGGGTTCTGTACACACTTCTTTTTTCACGTTCCCAGGCGCGGAAGTCCGCTGCACACTCAATGTTGATGGAAATGTTATTATGAAGTAGACTAAAGTGCATCTCGAAACGACATCTTGCACCTTCAGCAGTGCAGACACAATGTGCGATCAGCAAACAATGATTCTTGATAATTGTTTACAACTCTCATTTTATGGGAGCTTGCATAGCAACGCGCATAACGGTGTCAACTCGTTAACTGACAGTTTTAGTTAGGCACCCGCAACAGCCCTGCGGACGCAGGTTGCTGTTGGAAAACGCTCGCAGCCTACTTCCGCAGAGCTGCTGCAGACGCCCAGCTAAAGCTGTATAATTAATACTCACGAAAGCAGTACACGCACCGTTAACAGGGGCACGTTGTCCGTGTTCACAGCTTCATGAATATTCCGCCCTCCAAGCGTCACTTCGAGCACGGAGCCTGGCGTCACCGCCGCCGAAGATGCGCATGTTTGCTCGAAAACAAAACTACAAGACACGGAGCTCGGGCAACCAACGCAACGCATTCCAAAAGACCGAGGAGACTGAGAGAGGAGGCGGAGGCGCCGCGCCACCCAGGCTCTGTCGGCGAGCCAAGGCGCCGCAATGGGCTGAACGGCAAACGCACGATATGTGCAGCGCCTCATCACGGAAGCCAATTGAAGCACGCTACACGAGAGTCTAGTGACTGATGCAGTAATGCTCATTCTCTTTTTCTGCTTCTACCTCCCAAAAGGGATCAAATGAATACCCGAAGCGAGTAACTGTGCCGTGACCCTCTTTTGACTCTTTTTAACACGAAAGTGTTTTATGCCAGGGACCACCACGGCTTCACTGACGTATTTCCGTCACGGATATGACGTTGTAAAATATAAAGATGAACAGTTGGCAAACAAAAAAAAAAACCAGCAAAAAGTTCCGTCACCGGGAGTCGAACTTACTCAGAGATCGGTGGTACATCAGCGTGTTTTCGTTATCAATAGCGAGATGGCGCGATAAGAGCGCGCTGTAAAGGTCGTCACCCCACGTGGATGAGCGCGCGTCTCTACAGTGCGTGGTCGCTCGTGCGTGGCTTATCTCGTGATGGCGGTGGTGTGTACGTCTTGCGCTCTCACCGCAAGCTTGCGTTGAGAGCACGAAGGTCACTTCACTCACTGCAGCGGTTGCTTTTGCGAAAATAGCGCGCTGCTCACACAGAAATAAGTTACAACTCTGACAGTCAGTTCGCGCTCATCGTGTGTATGTTCGTTCCGTGTGCCCTTTCTGCTTGAGCAGCGCGTTGCAAGCTTCGAGCTGCTTGCCGTTCTTCGCGTGACATTACAATTTGTTGCTGTAGCATTCATTCCTTCAAGCTTGGGGCGAAAGAATGCGCAACAAACGCTCAACTACGTCTGTGAAGTCATGTTTCACTTTCGTGTTATACCGATATGAACGAGGGATCAGCCATGTCTTTTTTTTTCTTAGAGTGTGTAAGATAAAGAGCTGTAGGCACTCGTTCACTTCAAATGTTGGTAGGGAAAACAAGGAACATTGTTTTAGCTGTTAACATTATGAAAATACTGTGCAAAGAAACTTCATATACGAAGTGGTATGCTCCACAAACTGATAATAAATTGTATGCGGCACCTGCATGTAACGAAGCGCACATCAGCTCGAATACTCGTACATGTATATGGAAGTTATACTGGTTTATAAACGAACATGTAAATGAACGCATAAACGAACATATAAACAAACAAGAGTGCAGCCGGAGAAAGCAAATGGCGCTTTCAAAACATTTATAGGTCGCATGTATCATAGCACAACGACAGTATAGCCCCTGACGTGCAACTAGAAGGCAGATAAAGAGAGGAAGTAAAGAACAGGTGTACTAATGATCATTTGCAAAGACGTTGAACGCTGCTGTGCGCTTGCTATTTGACGCGAGAGCATCCGTGGAGCGGCTAAGAGATACTAGTTCACATGCCCAGCGCTTTTGCTACAAGATACAGCGGCCCTATCGGTAGCGGCCGTTAAGCGCATTAAAAGACACATAGAAAAGATGGTGTCGCATAAAAAAATGATTAACAACGGAACAAAACAGTAAAAAGGTATATGCACAAAACAAAAGCCTGCGTTTGAAAGAAGAAAATGAATCTTGGCGCTGAGTGTGGTGCAGAATCCCGGCGACCCAAGTCCCGTGATGTATGCTCAGCGTGCGAGAAAAGTCATCCTGCTGCGTGCCGGCGCGACGAGTTCTTTGTAGCCCCAGGGAGCTAGTGCTGTCCAAGCAAAGTTTGCGCACATTTTGGCGGCAGTGTACGCAGTGGGTTGTAGCCACGTTTCTCTGCGAGGAATCACATCACTCATATTGAAAAATGCACGCTCGCTCGCAATGACTCCCTTTTTTTGTGTCGCCGTTTCTGTGCACGTATTTCGCATGCTTATCTGTGACTCGACTATAAGCCGAAACATCGAGGAATGTGAAAGAGTGTGAAAAGAATGAAAAGTATAATGTTGAAATTGAAGTAGAGCGTGTGTAAGAATGGGAGATGAAGGATAAAACAATGAAGAAGCGAGTGTTGTGCTCGAGAAAAAGGAATGCGAGAACACTTTTTTTCTTTCATGTTCTTGCCATGGGTTTGCACCATGTATAATCAGGGTGTTCAATGAATAACTTTAATAATTATTATTTGGTTTTACGTCCCAAAACAGCAATATGGTTGAATGAATAACTGTTTTATAGGTTTACGCGCCATAGTAAAAAAGAAAGAGTAAAGCCGCTTGTTGTCTTGCATGTTTTCCTTAGGTTTGTGCAACTGTCCAGGCATGTAAAAAAATGAATTCCGGGGTTCTGCGCGCGAAACAACAATATGATAATGAGGGACGTGATTCCTTAGATTCTGGCACTCAAACTGTTGCTGTAATCTAAATTTGTGTGCGCAGCACTCACGGATTGCAAAATGGTGTAATTTTTTTTCTTTTCAGTATAATGACTGCTAAGAATAATTGCTCGTGATAACCGCGTCAAGGTGCTGCAATTATGGTCGCTAAAGGTAATGGTGGCTTTGATGTAAGTGCTCGAGTCAAAATACGCTGTTATGACACCGCCTGTACACACTGGAAACGAAAGTACGTGCGTGACTTAGCCTTCAGTTTAGGGTTTCAATCCATGAGTACTCCACATGAGAAACAAGTCAAGGATCTTAAGTCTTGAATAAGTCAACGGAAGGAAATTGGGAACTTCCAACCGTAAACGTTATTGGATTTCGAAGTGCCGAAACAAATTTACAGCACAAGCTATATTCCTTATCACCTTTTACATCGTCTCTTTTTTTTTTTGCGTAAACAATGAGTGGCACGACCGTAAATAACTGATGGCTTACATGAGAAAACGTTTGTTTTTTAAAAGCGCGTGCGGTGAGCTGGCGCATTGGAGTATGTCCTCGCAAAAGTTCTCGTAATGAGTCGTTTTCGGAATATATATATGTATTTATAGCGTAAACCCTGTTCTTCATTTTTCGAGCTTGAAGTCGCGAAGGAAGACACTTTTCGCTCATATTTCTGACTTTGAAAGAGTGCAAGCATTGCATACTGCGCCATTTTTTTTCTTTGTTTCATAAAATCTTTTTTGTCGGCTTTTTTATGGAAACAGCGATTAGAAGGAAAATGCAAAACTTGACATTCAATGTTGCGCTAAGAAAATCTTCCAACTATTAGCGAAGCATGTTTAAGTCTGCTAAATAATTTCTTTTCGGCAACTTAGACAACATGTATCAGCACTTACTTACAAAGGGTTGTACAATAAACTAAATACCTAAAACAAGCAAGATAAGAGAAACCTTCCCATATATATTTTTTTCAATATATAAATAAAAAAAAACGCAAGGCGCGTCAGTGCACTTCGCCTAATTCTAGCTTGTATTGGTTGGTCTTCGATTGACCTGAAGTTCAACGAACCTTCACGTCGCGTAACAATCGATTTCTCGTTGAGCAAGCCATCCTTTCTGGGCTAATTTTAAGGAGCCAAAAATAAGCGCAAGCGTAACACACGCAAATTGGGCTGGACAGAGATGGAAGACGAAGGGGTGAGGGAGGAAGAAAAAGTTTTGGGAAATGAGGCGACTCGAGCAGATGCCAAGTGCTCGTAGAAGCAGCAGCCTTCTCGTATATTTCCGCCCGCCTGTTTCCACGCTGCAGCCCATCATCCGCCATATTTAATAAGCAGAAAGCCGCGCTGCGTAACGCGGAAATCGGCGTCTGGGCCACGCCTGCTTTGTTTACCCTAGTTATCTCGCCTAGCAGCGCAAGATTGAGGAGGCACAGCTCACGCACATTAGCTGGGAGGCGTTGAGTTGAAACAGGGCACAAAGGATGAAAGATCCTATTTTCGGGATGGAAGAAGATTCTTCTTGGAGAAGATGGAGAGAAGGAAAAGCAAGAGGGAAAACACATAAGCTCGGGTCGTGTGGGAAGGGACGTAGAAAAAAACATCGTTTCCGCACAATTCCTTTGCATGCAATTTTATAATTTCGAACATTGGCCTGGGGAGGAGGTCGCCGGAGGAATCCCGCCCCCCCCCTCCCCCTTTGCCCGTCCCCCGAAATATTTTACGTTTTCATGTGTACGTATAGACGCATTGATAGAAACGCATGGACGGACGCGGATAAAGAGCAGTTGAACGTCCCCCCTCCCCCTCCCAATAGCACTGAAAAACATTTTTGGCGGCACCTCCACTTTTGAAACTTGTAGTTGTGACAGATCGCTGCCCTCCAAGTTTCTTGCTACAACGTATTCTAATCGAACGACTTCTTGTGGGGAACAAACAGCTGCTGTTCGAGAGTGCACTTCTAACGCGTCTTTGGAGCAATAAGCGCGACTGGAAAGCTTAGGCAATCGAAAGTGCAAGGCGAAGCAAATAAAAAACTATAGCGCAGTTTTTAAGAGGAAACAATAAATAAAAAGCAAAAGAACCTAAGCAAAACCGCTCTGGTTCGGCACGTGTGCGCTTGCGTACACATTCCAAAGATTGCGCAGAGTGACGTGATTAGAAAGAAAAAGGGGTCCTTTGACAAAGGAGGGCGATTGCTGCTAACAAGCGCTGTCGTGCATGCGGGCGACGCCACCTTACCGCGCGCTTGGAAAAGGCGGAGAAGCGACTGTTTGCGGTACGGAAGGATGGAAGCAAAAGTGTGCACTCCCGAACTAGAAGGGGAGGAGGTTTGATTTTTGCTGTCATTCGAGGGGAAGCGAAATGCTTGCGGACGTGATTAAAGGACCCTTCTAACAGATGCGGTGGCAGACTTCGATGTTCACATAATTGAGTGCTCTGGGGAACACTTAGACGATGCGATGCATGGACAAAGAATAACAACGTCAGAAATAAATGAAACCACCGGACTGCTGGTTCGTACTCCCTCCATGTATGTGCTTGTGCGGTCGCTCGACCGTGCCTTTTCTTTGTTACTCGTACGCCTTTCAATTCCATATGAGAGTGAAAATTTAGAGTGTATTTTCGAAAGCGTCCGCACACTTCCTAACGGCGTTGCTGGCAACGAAAAAGTTTTTGTGTTGCCCTTTGTTTTCAAGAAATTCACGTCATAACCTGCGCATGTGGAGCGCTGATGAGCTGAAGCGTTCACTTTAGTATGTTTCACTTATACATCGATGTTATATAAAACGATTATAAATAAATAAGTGCTAATAAAGTAAGTATCAGTTCAAGATGCGGAGTGGTAATTATGCTGACATCGCTGCACGGAAAGCCTTCCCGGCGCGATAGTGACAGCGGACGTCGAGAGGGCTGGTTTGCTTGGTGCAATATAGTGAGCGAGTTATGACGTATCTTCCAGTACCGAAAACATGTATTCATTACTGCGAGCAGACTAGACATGACTTAATTAATTTTATTTACTGCTGCTTGTATTTTGAGCATGATTTTTCCTTTCACAGCAGGCAATCAAAGTAAAAAAACGGTATTCTATTTTATATCTCTCGTGTTCACACCTACCACAGTCGAGGAAAAGTGCAGTTTATCGCTAGCACTTCCTAATGTAATGTTGATATTGTGTTATCGTATTCTCAAAGCTCATAACGGAAATTGGCTTTGTTTTATTACGGAAGTTTAGAATTTTCGTAAGAGAGGAGCTTCAAATAGTGCACACTGCGCGAGTCATGACTGTTTTGACTTGTCTGGATTTCTTAGTATTATTCCTCCTTCGCAAATGATGAGTACGCACGATTAGCACCTTTCTGATTGCCGCCACAACTATGCAGTACGTATGGTACACGTGACTACGCGCTCTGCAACAAACACATCGCCACTCATGCTTTGTGGCGAGAGCTATAAGTTTTAGCAATCGTTGGTACATTCTAGAAAACAACGAGGATTCTCTGTCTGCCTTGTCTCACGTGACAACGCTCGCATTTTGTCTATATAAACCAAAGAATTGCTTTTGTAGAAATCAAACGCTTTCGCTTGTTTAAGCGGGTTATTATGAATTCCTCATGAATGCACAATGAACATTCAATGGTGTTCGAAATCCAAATAACAGTATTCATGACGGATAAAACCAATAGATTTAAACATGAGTGTGAAACACATACGAAGAAAACTAGTCCTAAGCGACATACAACTTTCCCATTGAAGTATGCACTCTCGCGCTCTAACACAAATCTAAAGTAGACACCATCCACGAATGGAGTTTAGCAACACCGACTTCATGTAGTTTGTTAAGTTTTATTAGCTGTTAAACAGCCCACATACGCATTCAATTAGTTTTCAGCATTCTATGTGAGACTATCAGAGCACCCGCCCACATAGCTTGCGGGCATTCGAAGTCATCAGCGACCGACAAAGAATTAGAAAGTGGTAATTACACGACGTTGATACCTGCAGCATTTGGGGCGGTACGCTTATTGTGTGTCACCAGAAAGATGCATTGTGATTAGGGAGAAAAATGCAGTCCAATGCGACGAAATCTCTTCTATGCATTGAAGCATAGGTTTACGTAACGATTTTGGTCAAGGAATCCTTCCTCGTCGGCGATCCTTCCACTCAAGCTTCCGCCGACACGAAATCCTTCCGCCGACAATAAGCCTTAGCTTGAGTGGCATCAGCAGAAATTATTTATTTACTGAATGCTTATTGCTTCAACCTGAGGAAACCAACTGAAGAAAGGCGCAGCGTCGTCGCAAGTGACCTAATTCTTCGTGCAAGTCAAGCGTAAGATAATTTGTGATAGACGTCTATAATTTATTTATTTATTTATTTATTTGCTATACTGCCAGTCTCTACTGAGACCATAGCAGGTGGGCACTCCAGACAGATGCTATGATTGCTCATCATAGTAAAAAAAAACTGTAATACAGAACATAAAAGTAACATCAACCTGGCACTTTGTACATAATAATCTAGAAGAAGCGATTGTGTTCGAATCACTAAGATTTGCAGCGTAACTTTCATGAAATCTATTGGAACTCAGTGTTCTGAGGACCCGCTTCGAGCTCACACACTTCTGATGATCCTTCATTTATTGGGTATAACAGTCTAATTTTGTGACGCGGCTTCGTGCTTCTTGTATTTGTGCCCTATGCTGTTAACCAGGTGAGCTGTGGTCGCAACTATATTTTCCGTGACGGCAATGTCGCCTTCAACGTCGCCAAATATCGCTTAACATAACGTCGCTTTGAACTGCGGTGACATTAAGTGGACAACACGGAACAAAAAGCCGTTAAACTCATCTTCGTATTGCAGTGGCTCGTCGTCCAATGTCATATGAATCGCAACAAAGTGACGCACCTGTGTTATGGCGCAGTCGCAGGCATCTAAGCAGCAGGCACCATTCAATCTGGATCTTTGCGGTGGGACGGGCCATTTGTTTAGGGTCTTTCATGGTACCACTGGATGCCACGAACAAAGGCGTTAGTGCCTGGGACTTGAACAAAGAAATAAAACTGAAAAAAAATGTGAATGAAGGAGAGAAATACGGAACATCAAAATGAACGAAAGAGGCTTTCATAAGAGAGAAAACACACATTTTAGATTTCAACCCTCGCTTTCTCGGTCTGTTTAGATCAATACTGCAGATCATGATCTCTTCTGTCGGAGCGGCCTTCTTCATGGGATGGTTTCCTCGTTCTTGCGAACCATTTCCTGTATTTGGTGTATGCCAGTGAGTACGAGCATTACCTATAGGGCCACAACCACGTATCGTCTTTTGATTGCTCCCAGTAAAATTGGAGAAGCCTGGCTCACCTCAAGGGTTCCTGTGTTACGCCTGAGAGTGGTTGTCTTTGCAGCTTGCGTAATGCAATAAAAACGGCGCACGTTTAAGCCTATAAGAAAATTTTTCAGCGTCCGCCTCGTCATTGTTGAAGAAGTACTAGATGTCCACCTCCTTTTCATTCCAGGAAATGAAACGCATTGATAAATAGGAAACTTCTTGAAGCGAATCACCCTCTCAAAAACGCAACAAAGCGCTTGCGAAATGCGCTTGAAGGTGCATGCACCGCGAGAATTGCTGTCGTGATGGCCTCTCTTCGGCGCTCTCAATTCATGTCGGGAAAGGGTGCGGTCGTTTCGTCAGAATAGAAGTCGGGAGAATGCATGCCGTTGATCGCGTGTGTTCCCCCTCCTGCCGACGCCATGGCTGTTCCGAAAGCGCAAGCCCAATGCACTTGGTACTGGTAACATTTACAATTGAACACTGCTGATCTTTATCTGAGGAATGCACTTCTACAACATTCCCTCGCGCATGACCTGTCCTACGCAATTTTACCTTGGAGTTCTCGAAAGAACGCAATCGCCACGGTAAAGGACTGTTCAGAAAGGCACCACTACAGATTATTCTGCACAATGTTTCTATTTTTAGGGGCGAAGCTCCTTAAGGCGGCACCCGTTCGTCCCTCGTAGTCGTAGTCGTAGTAGTCGCAGTGCGTAACCAGTCTTACGCTTTGACCTCCAAGGTGGTGCCGGTGGGAGATTTTTCCTGTGCGTTGTTGAACAATAAAAAATTCGCATCGTGCGCGTTAACTAAAAGCCGAATTCTTCTGTCTCTCATTCCCCATTAGCAGCCATTGGCATGTTCCAGTAGGAAACGTTAGTAGAAGTGTAAGTGTTAGCTAAAAGACGACTTCTTCTGTCCCTCATTCCCATTAGCAGCCATTGTTTACCTCCAAGGTAGTGCCTGGTGAGATTTCTCCTGTGCGTGATTAAACAATAAAAATTTTGTTCAAAACGCCGTTGATTGATGAAATAAACCAACGAAAGACGCCAGATGTTTTGTAAAAGCAAAACGAAAGAACGCCAGATGTTTCTAAAGCAAAACGAAAAGACGCCAGCTGCTTAACAAAAGACCCCAGATGTTTTCTAAAGCAATGGTTTTCTAAACAATGAAAATTCACAGCGTACATGTAAAATTAAAGTGAGCTGCAAGTCGTCATAACTCATCGAACCTTTAGTATAAACGCGCCCGATCTCACGTCGGTGATGATGTACTGGGCAGAATTCACGGAAGATTCACGGTTTACCGATGAACCTCCGCAGCTTCGCCCACTCATCATCATTCACTCCGTGGATATGCTGTGATCTTTTTTTTGTTCTTTTGATTTTCTTTCTTTGTGAAAAGGCTAAGCACTGCCACTATTCTCTTTTCATTCTGTGTTATGATTTGATTTGTTCGTAATCACAGAGAGGCAATCGCAAGGTGCCAGTCCTAGCTTTCGTTGTTTTCGGTGACGTGAATCATACGCGACATAAGGAGTGGAAGCACGTGACTCGCGGCCATTGGAGTTCTTTGTTCGCAATGTAGATTGCGCAACCTATTACTCTGGGGGTCTCATCACCTTCGGCAATCGACTTGCTGCCTTCATAGCGAACAGTGTGTGCGAAGGAATAAAAAAAAAAACATGTATAAATTGACTGCCAGCGTCGCTACAGAGGTGGGAACATAAAAGGGGGCGTAAATTTTATTGCGCGAAGTGTGCGATCGCGCGTGCTAGAGCGTGTTCCACGCAGTCGGCTCGCTTTTTAACGAGGGCGTTGGTTCCGAAGGTGTTGCTACTGAGTGAATTAAGGACTGCGTTTTATTTCGCCGTAGACTATAAGCTTGATATAATTGCTAATTACCACATATAGCATGTTTAGCCGCCACAAAGCCGTTAGCATAAGCGTAGACATGAAAAACTCCTAAGAATTATTGCATAAAGAGAGGAACGTTTGGACTCTTCGAAGTTCTATGCTTGAGAATTGAATCTTCTCTCTGGACATTGGAAGACTGCTCTGACCAAGTGCAGATTTAGAATCGGGAAACGTGCCGCCATAATGTGACTCTTAGAAGCAAAAATAGTATTTTATTTTGTGCTTTGTAATAGATTACGGTATGCATTATTGGGATGACAGAAGTGTGCGCTTACACACGGAAGGTTGTAGTCCACCTCACGAAAGTCTTCATTGATTTCATTCATATCAAATCGATTATTCGACCTTTCTTTTTACTGATCATATCTACTGATCATATCCGATAATGAAGTGAATATCATCCGAAATTGGGAAGCATTCGGACAGGTTCTTTGTGGCGAAGCATCGCCGGACCCGTTGCTTCGCGATGGAGATCACCGTCGTCTTCGTAACGTTGACCCGGAAGAAGACACCTTTACCGCTTGACTTTATACGACACATCTTTATATACAGGGATATTTGCATAAAAGATGACAGCAAAATAAGAATGACCAGCGGTGGGGCCTCAAGCTGCAGTGTCGGTGTCCAGCCGCCAAGCTCTCGTGGTCAGCATAAGGACCCACCGGCTTTCTGACACCGGCCGAAACCGGGCGGCCATTTCCGTGGAAGGAGCGGGGGAGAGAGACGAGCCGACGCACCTGCAGATCTCGGGAATTTGTCAGCACACCTTAGCTCGGGGGTGGGGGGGGGGGGGGGGGAGGCACGTGGGCGCGGCCTTACAAATGAACATTATATCGTCAGTGCGGCAGATGGAATGATGACTTCTGTTCATGAACCTCCATGTGTCATGAGAAACAAAGCTCTTGAAGGCAGATCCACTACTCAAAATATTCAAAACGCAGATCCTACTTGCTGTTGCGATATCTTCAAACGTAGCTTTCTTGGCATTTTCGTGCAGTGCGGATATTGTGTTATCTACATTTGCAATAAAAAGGTGCTCGATAAATATGGACAGTTTCAAAGGCTTGTAGCTTAGAATAAAGTCTAAGCGCTGAAACATGAACATCTCAAACATAAAGGCGATGATGTGTAGTTGACGCGATCACAATGGCGCCAACACGACAGGGAGGTAGCGTAGACAGCAATTATTCTTAAGCAATCATTGTGATTGGTAACGATAATTGCGGTGTTTGCTGCCTGAGATGGGTAGTATAATTATTAACAGTGAAGAAAATGAATTCATTACAATGATCTTTAAGCGTTATATTGTTCGTAAACTATATTCGTGAGGTCATGTCTACTTCCATCCAACTATTGACCAGGCGCGCGGATAGGTGTAAATATATAATGCAAATATTATAATCATGAACAACAACAACAACGATGACGGCGACGAAGACACCGTGATGACGTCGCAATATACTAAGGCATTAGTATAGCGCCATGGTCACAATGGAATGACGTCAGGATAATAACCGCTGCGTGTTGATCAGAATATTAGGGAATGCGATGCGACAAGGTAAAGACTGCACATCCCCGACAATGACAATGACATCAAAGCTCAGAAGTTATCATAACCTAACAAAGACGATGAATTGACAGCGGCCGAAAGACTGAGACTGCATTACAACGACAATGTGTTTTTGTTGGAGCCTGTGTTGGAATTTACCTGCACATCTGCCACGCCAAGACGTCTCGGTTTTCTTTTGACTTGGTGCCAGGTTACACTCTGCTGAGCATTGGACAGTTGTGTACACCACACGTTAGGTTATACGTCCCCAGATCATCCACCGAAACAGCGACTAACTGAGCAGCCACGCCAAACCCGAAAGCGTGAGCAGAGAAGGCTTCGATTTGAGATTCGGTACCTGGATCAAACCAAATCGGACAGAAGATGGCACCGTGGTCATCGATGCATGTTTCAACCTCAACGACAGCTTGCTGCCTCACAATGTTCTATGTGATCAAAATATAGTTGTAAAATGAATGCTTTTATTCGGCGCATCCAGAGACAAAAGAGGTTCTTTTTGACAGGTACATGATGTACCGACGTATTTCCGTCTTTCTGTCTCTCGTACTGCCTAGCCTAGGCCAGATATAAGTCAAGCACAGGCTTATGCGTTGAGGCGTGAGGATAAAAATGCCCTACGACGCCGAGGAACACATACTGAGTCTGAACACTCTACCGGGAAACATAGGGACAAGAATGTGGGTGCACGACACATTAAAACTACTGGAAATGTTCACAAGGCGATGCGCCTGCTTTATTGAAATACATTATTTCATTTTAGCTCTGTTCACATACAGACATAGTGCTGCCTATTATTTAAGAGTTTGAGCTCCAGCTTTTACAAAAAATCTCATATTTTTTTTTTAAACAAAGATAAAACCGAGCGATGCGTACGCTCCGTTTCTTCGTCCTCAAACTTTAGTTGCGTTGGTGCATCGGCTGCTTCATTTTTGGCCTTGAGTAGCATTGTTTCCATTGCAATATGTCTCTATTTTCTCACTTCTCTCTTCATTTTCTTTGTTTGGGCAGTTTCAAGAGGTACGATGGCCGTCTCCCAAAGCACCTTCGTGCGACAAAATACAGGTAAGAGTGCTTCACCTGTCACACAGAAGTAAGAGGAAAAGGTTCCTTTACAGGTGAACGAAAGCAGACTGGGTGCCTTGGGGTAAAAGAAAGGCTCTCGTCTTCTCTAATTGTGATAGCCACTAGTGCTCTTATTTATAAGACCACTAGTAGCTAAAAGACTTATTTGTAAGAGTTACCGTAATATTGTATAGAGTGTATGGGTGCGAACACACTGGGGGTGCGCAACTCTCCCGCGCGCCGCTCACCGCTCGCTCGACGACGTTTTTCTCTCTTTCTCCCGCGGAGCGTCAGAGATTCTCTGTTGCCGACCGAATCGCTCCCTGTGTTATTTTTACCGCTGCCGCCGGCTGCCGCGCAAGCAAACCACAAAAAAGCGCCTCCTCTTCTTCCCCAGACGGACGTCGTCTCCTCACCCGCGCCACCCCTCTCAGTCTGTCGGGGAAAAACCGCGAGCCGACAGCGAGCCGGCGAGCGCGCTCGCCTGGACATGTCCGCTCTTGTCTCGGTACTCTCGCGGTGCCGGCAAGGTGGACAGCATGCCGCTGCTTGCCGGGTGGGATGCCGCCGCGACATGCTTTCCGCCAGTGTGTACGCATCTTATGCCTTCCGAAAGGTTTTTCTTTCGCTTGCAATAAGAAACCAGTAAAGATGCGTTACGTAGGATAAACATATTTGCGTTATCGCGATAGTTCTTTGTAACTGTTGCGTGTTGTTTGCCGACATTGTCACTTTATGTGGTAGTATTTATTTTTATAGATGCAAGTGTTCTCGGGTCTTTGAGCCCCATTCTAAGAATTTCTTTCCTACGAACCGGGAAACCCAGTCGTACAATATTTAACTAGATCATGTATTGACTTTTTATACTCAAATCATTAGGACATATACAGTAGATAATCCTTTACCATATATCAAAGAAAATCACTAGCCTCATTTGTCATTTGATAGGAGTCTGAATTACTCAACTAAGGTAGTATGTTGAAAAGATACAGTGGCAGCACATATGTCCTAACCTATAATTCAAGCTCAGTTATGTGGCCACACGACGTGTTGAGGCTTCTGGCCCTCAGGGCATGTTGCCTGCAACATAGTGCGCAGTCCCACCCCCTCCAAGTGGGATGGGCGGAAACTGCTGGTTCATGCCGCGAAGTCTAGAACTCACTGGCGCAGCTGTATGGCCAATAGCAGAGAAGCAGTGGAGGGCTAATTCTCCTTCGGTGCTTCTCTCGCGATATCGAAGAACGACGACGAAGTGTTCTAATAACTGATCGCTTCTCTCGGTGCTCTCTGCGTTTTCGGTGAAATCTACGGTTTTTTCTGGTGCCTCGGCTCCCCGTCTTGCGGCCATGGACGCGGAGCCTTCCCGAGGCCCACCTGGCCAGAAGTCATCACTGCTGTCAACCGCAAGGAAACGAGGAAGCTCCCTCAGTGACACCGAGGACACCGAACTGTACTCAGTGTCGGAAGATGACACATCAGACGACGGCTTCATCCCCGTCCAGAGCAAAAGGGCGAAGAGAAAGATCTTCAACGCGACTCCGTCAACTCCTGCGAGTACAGCGACTATGAAGCCAAGGCTTGAACGTTGGCCGCACGTCATCATCTTCGTGCCGGAAGAATCGGGCAACCTACGATTGCTGAACAGGCAAGCCCTATCCGCTTATCTAGAATGTGCGGTGCCCAATGAGATTAAAGACATTAGAGTCAATACACGGAAAAACATCCTTGCTATAGACGTGATCCATGTGAGTGCGCTCGGAAAACTTCAGCAAATCACGGAGCTAGGCGGCATCAAAGTGCGTCCTTTTATCCCGATGGACGATACATCCATAGCCGGTGTGGTTTACGACATCGATGTTGCAATTCCCAACGCGGACCTACCCACCCTCATCAAACCGGCAAATGAGGGCATCGTCATCACGCAAGTGCGACGTCTTGGTCAGACACGGTGTGTAAAAGTTATATTCAAGGGGGACTGTATACCATCCCACGTCAAAGTCGGGCATTTCCGGCACCCTGTTCGCCCATTTATACAAAAGCCACTTCAATGCCATCAGTGCTTCAAGTTAGGGCACGTCAAGGGCGTGTGCCCCAACTCTTTATTGTGCCCCCGGTGCGCTGAACCACACGCGGAAGAGACCTGCCGCTCCACTGTTCTGAAGTGCGCCAACTGTAATGGCTCTCACGCTGACTGTCCTCGCATCAAGAAGGAGCGTGCTGTTCTCAAACAAATGGCGAGAGACAACTCGACCCACAGAGAGGCTGCCGAAGCAGTGCGACGTCGGCGCGGGCGGCGACGTCATCGTTCGACCTCAAAAAAGGCCCATGCTCGAAACGACAGCGCCCACTCCAATGCGGCACCATATCGTGAAACCACGAAAGGGCCAGTCAGCTCAAAGACACCAGCGGATAGGAATCTTTCCCCAAAGGAATGGCCTGCGCTTCCGAACCGCTTACTTGACAAGGAACCTCAGGAGGTGACGCGCCCTATGGAGACTTCACCCGCCGCTGATGACGTACCTAGGGCACATTGTCAAGTGATCTCTATGCTTCGTTCCCTCATGGGCGCCATTCGAGAGGTGTTATTGGACATGGGGACAGCGCCTGCACGGAGTTCACTTAAAGTACTGGACGCTTTGAGCCCAGTGCTTGAATCTCTTGTGTAGAGCCATGGCTACCAACCACTCTTCTTTTCGATCGGAAGTCAAGACAGCGTCAGTCATCCAGTGGAATGCGAGAGGGCTCAAATCACGCCTTTCTGATTTTCGTCAATTTGTGAACACTAACGGTTTCCGCATCATCGTCATTTGCGAGCCCAACATATCGAAACCTGGCAGATTATCGGGGTACGAAGCTGTCATGTCCTCGACAAATGGGGCATGCAGCAAAATCATCGTTTATGTTCGGCGTGAACTCACTTATTTGCTACAGCCAACTGCGCCTGATGACGACAATCAGTATGTGTGTTTGACTGTTAAAAAGAACGAACTCATGCTTACTTTAATAGGCGTTTATATATCGCCTTCGAGTACTTTTAATTCACGAAGATTAGAACATATATTGACTGTATGTCCTGCTCCATGGGTCATTATAGGAGATTTTAATGCGCATCATCTGGCATGGGGAAGCACAAGCACAAACGCAAGAGGACGACGATTGGCAAGTTTCGCCTCTAATCATGGCCTTTCTCTCCTGAATGATGGCAGCCCAACATTTCTTCGAGGTGTGACATACGGCAGCTGCCTTGATCTTACTTTCGTCTCCAGCTCCTTCACCAGATGTGTTAAGTGGTTCTCGGATATTGAGACACATGGAAGTGACCACATTCCTACCTATCTTCACATCAAAGGGCTCTCCAAGTCTTGTCTACAGAAGACCATCAGAATGACTAATTGGACCACTTTCCAGTCTGATATGGAAAGTGTTTGCCAAGCGGGCCTGCCCACTGGGCTAGAGCAAGCAATCAAGAGCACAATACAAGACGCAACGCGCCCGATCGTGATTCCTTCTAAGCGAAACGATTTCGATACAGAATTGGAACGACTTCGAGCGCTTCGCCGTCGTGCGGAACGACGATATCGGCGTGCCAAGTCCATACATGACCTTAGGACAGCCAGGCGAATGCAAAAGAAAATCCAGCGTCGTATGGACAGATTGGCCTCTCAACGATGGACAACGTTTTGCCAGACATTAGACCCTCGCAAGCCCCTTTCTCAAATCTGGAGGACGGTGCGTGGTTTGCGCTGTCATCCTGAACAGCGCTTTCCCTTCAAGGCGTTGGCACTTTTCAAAAGCGACAAGACATCGAAGTTGCAGAAGATTTTTGCGCGAGGATCGCCGACCAAGCGGTTCGTCCAGATCCCGTTGCCGGATGTGCCATCTCCTGTTCCCGTGATAGCCGAATGGATCTTCCTTTTACAATGGAGGAACTCGAGGCAGCACTGGCTTCATGCAGGCGTTCTTCATCTCCGGGGCCAGATGGCATATCGTACCGAGCCTTGTGCAATCTTGGTGAGGCCGCACGGGGAGAACTACTGCGACTCTACAACAACTCGTGGCAAGAGGGCAACGTTCCCGACGAATGGAAGACAAGCCGATTAGTACCACTCCTGAAGCAAGGCAAGTCCCCACTTAAACTTGCCTCGTATCGCCCTATTGCATTGGCCAGCTGCGTGGGGAAGATAATGGAACGAATGATATATGGCCGCCTGGAGTGGTATCTCGAACACTACAAGATCTATCCAAACTCCATGGCTGGTTTCCGACGTGATCGCTCATGCATAGACAATGTTCTTGATCTCGTTACGTACGTTCAACAGCAGAGATCACGTAAGCGACTATCTGCAGCGTTGTTTTTGGATGTGAAAGGCGCCTATGATAATGTTCTACACGAGGCTATTATCGATGCACTTGAGGTGGTTGGCCTTGGTGGTCGAGTTCTTCAATGGATTGGTAGCTACCTGTCTGCAAGGTCATTCTTTGTGTCCACCGAAGACGGCCCCACCACAGTACGCTATACCTGCCGAGGCGTTCCTCAAGGCGGAGTACTCAGTCCCATACTATTCAATCTCGCCCTCATTCAACTTGTCGAATCCCTGCCAAGTACGATCAAGGTATCTATATACGCAGACGACATATGTATCTGGACCTCAGCTGTTACACGACTTCAAATACGTGCGAGACTTCAAAAGGCTGCAACATTGACAGCGCACTACCTTAGCAAACAAGGCCTCAGAATATCCCCGGAGAAATGTGCATTGGTGGCGTTCACGCGCAAACCAATGACACCATATGCCATTTCTATTGACGGGCAGTCGATTGCTTATGCCAGAACCCACAAATTTCTCGGCATAATTATTGACAGAAACCTGAATTGGAGCCCACACGTGGCCTATTTGAAGAAGCGCCTGACGGCCATTGCCCAGCTGCTCAAGTTCCTGGGAGGGAAAAACTGGGGCATGTCAGTAGATGCAATGTTGGAATTATACAGAGCACTCTTTCTTGGGTTTCTGAGATATAGTCTGCCTGTACTAACCAACACCTGCAAGACAAATCTTCGCGTTCTACAGGCTACACAAGCTCAGGCACTCAGAGTTTGCCTAGGCCTGCCCAAATGTGCGCCAACAGAGGCGACTATTGCCATTGCCAAGGATCTACCGATACAAACGCACATTTCGTTAGAAGCCCTGAGAGCTCACATCAGGCATTTTGCTCGAGCTCCTAACCACCACCTGGCAACACTGCCCTCAGAAAGACCGCTAGCATCATACTGCGCAACAATCCGGAGTTACTCCGCCAACCTACCGTCAGGCTTCAGCCCCGCATCCAAACCACCGATTCCACCTTGGTGTTTGGTTCGTCCTGCAGTGCACCTCAGTGTACCAGGAATCAAGAAAAAATCTGATTTGTCATCGCCTGTCCTGAAACAGCTATCTCTGCTTCTACTGCACGACAAATACACCGACCACATACATATTTACACCGACGGCTCAACGACCATCCGTGATTCGTCCGGAGCAGTAGTTGTCCCAGCGAAAGGTGTAACAGTTAGCTTTAAGACCGACCACCCAACAACATCAACGGCTGCTGAACTGACAGCTCTTCGCGCTGCACTTTGTGTTATCAATCGCGAACAACCGCAGCGACGGTCAATTTTTAGCGACTCCAAAGCATCCCTACAATCTCTCTTGTCAGCCCTGTGGCGTGGACCTTATGAACAACTGGTCTTCGAGATAAGACACCTCATTCATACGTCACTCGAGAAGGGACACCAAGTGACATTTCAATGGTTGCCAAGTCACTGCGGCGTGCTTGGCAACGAACATGCCGATAATGCTGCTCGGTCAGCTTTGCAAGGCGACAAGGAAGAGGCTATACCCCTTTCAAGGTCTGATGCTGCTGCCATGCTTCAAAGGATGGCAAAGAATATTTCGCACTCAATACTGAATGCCTCAAGAAGCCAAAACTATCGACAACACCACCTCAGCGAGTTGTGGCGACTTCAACTACCATCTGGACTCCGCCGAAGAGAGGCCACTCTGCTATGCCGCTTGTGGCTAAGAGTGGCTTTCACGAAGTCATATTCGTTTCGAATAGGGATGGCCGACAACGCTCTTTGCGACGCCTGTGGCACCGAGGAGACCTTGCAAGCATATCTTCTGCGACTGTCCCTCGCTACGACTGCGCAGAGACGATCCCTCAGTATTCGCTCTCGCTCAGTCTTCACTAGCAGACCGTTGACACTAGACACGATTCTCCAATGTCATCCTGAGAAGTCATCGACAAGTTCAAGCAACCAAGGCATTGCTCAAATTCCTAAGGACAACAGGCTTACACGAGCGGCTGTAGACTTTTTAATGATGCCGCATACCGCAAAAGACTGCCGCTCTGCGCTGTGACGTTATGTGTGTGCGCGTGTGTTCCCCTCTCTTTCTCTCTTTCTTTACTCTTCTTTCGATCTCCCCCATCCCTTCCCCCTGTACAGGGTAGCATACCGGTTATGCCAAACTGGTTAACATCCCTGTCTTTCCTCTCTCCCGTTTTCTTCTCTTAGATCAAGGAACCCGTACGGGTCCCGAAACGTCTCTGTGTTTTCACCTTGACTCGTTCAGCGACCGCATCTTCATCTTCATCATGTTAGCTGACCAGACGAACTTTCGTCGAACTCTTGACTATAGATGTCGATTGTGCATTTGCTTGGGTTAATTGTTTGTGGGCTTGATTAGAATTGGTTAATGCTATAGGTTGGTTTATGAGCGGCTCACCAGGGAGCGAAAAAGGTAGCTGTACTCGTCGTTGAGCATCTCGATCTGCATAGCCTGCATGAGGAAAGGTTCGGTGTCCTCCTCCTCGATGGCGACGAATATGTGCGTGTGGCCGTCCTCGCGAACGCGCTTGAGCACGTCGCGGAACGAGTCCGTCGAGTTGCGCGCGTAGTGGTCGGCGTCGATGTCCGCCTCGCGCAGCTCCTCGAGCAGGCCCTTCATCTCGGCTACCTCTGATAGAGAGAGAGGAGGAGAAGGGGGAGTTAAAATGAACATCCGTGAGGCGGGCAAAACAGAAATGGTTGGAGAGATAGTAGCTGGTTAGTTTATTAGGATGAACGCCTTGGATGCCTCACCAAATGCAAAAATTGATCATCGGTGACGGCGGCGTCAACACGAGGGATGCGAAAATCATCACCGTGTGATGACCTCACCATGACGTCACAGGCCGCTAAAATTTGTAACGTCATGACATCATAGTGACGTCATATAAAGTGAGGTCGCGCGATGACGCCACCACTTTACGTCATCGCTTGCTCAAAAGTCTGCCAATCACGGAGGCAGGGCAAAACTGGGTGAGGAGAAGGAATTGCAATGCCTCCGATCACGAAGGCTGTGCAAAACCACCTTAGGGGCAGGAAACTTTCGGAGAGGGGCGGGGGAGGCTCAATACATCGATTGAGAAGAAAAAGAAGATGACTTCCGCCTTCGAGTCGTCTTAGGCGGATGCATAGGGAACCTTAACTGTGAGTTTTTTATTGATTGATTGATTGATTGATTGATTGATTGATTGATTGATTGATTGATTGATTGATTGATTGATTGATTGATTGATTGATTGATTGATTGATTGATTGATTGATTGATTGATTGATTGATTGAACGTTCAGAAAAAAATTGACAGAAAGATGGGAGAAAAGACAGATAGGAACGTTAAATAGAACAAGTATATGGTTTGTTACCCTGCAAATATAAGCGCGGATTAGTTGAAAGCGGTTAAGTAGATCAATATAAAGAAACAACAAAAACAGAGGGAAGGAGAGAAGTAGGGAGGACCCAGCAGTGCGGGTATCTGGGTCTGCCCACAGCGCCCCCAATCTTTCTTTGACGCCTGCTGAGCTCGGAAATCGTAACAATGTCCCTGTTGTTTTGTGAGCTCGCAGAGCCTCAGGTCATGGACAACATCCGATATAAGAATATTTTTTATCGTTCCGACAGCTTAGCAGTATCAGAAAGAGAGTTCACCTGGTCTTCTTTAAAGCCCATCAGAGTGTATAGCTATCAGAACATCTCTTTGCTTCTCGCCACCATCGAAACGCGGCCTGCGCGGTAACGCAAGTCGACCCCTTGACCTCGATATCATCACAAACACGTCACAATCACTGAGCTACCGTAACTGCAAGCTGAAAAACTCGTGAACACCGGGTTTCGCTGCAGCCAGCGACACTCTCTGTCCTTTATCTTTTCAAGCCTCCGGCTTAACGTCTGCCTTTTTTTTTTCGTAGCTGAAAGATGAAAGATAAAAGTGCTGGTCTCAGAAGGTGTTGAATGGGAGGGGAGGGGGGGACGTGCTTGGTTTTTCAGTTGCTACCGCTATACTTGTAGAGCATGCAACCGTGGCCGCGTGTCGTCGGTTGCGTGGCCACGTGGCGGATCAGCTGAAAAGTACCTTTCAGCTGTAAACGCTGAAACAACTTATTGCGTAAACATGAGAAGAATTGCGTAAGGAACACCTCGGTAACAAAATTGCGATGTCGGAAAGCGCTTTCGTTTGGCCGAGTCTCCTGTGCCCACATGCTGAGGAAAAAAGCGTTTACGTAATTTCGTAAATCTCATCTTGCTTCGATCTGACGGCCGAAAACGGCTTAGATAACACGCACTATTTTTCTTTTCTCCCTCATAACGCTCCTCTGCACCCTGGGTTTGAATGCTATAGGCGCATGCAGCGGTCCACACTGAAGCATACTGAATGCTATGATCTTCTGGGTATTTGTTTCGTTTCTGAAAGCCTTCACTTTTTCAGCGGTATGCATTCAATATATTCAAGACTAGTGGCGCAGCAATTAAGAAACGCTTCTTGCGAAAGATTCTTAACTTCCTAAACACCTTATCCGTAAAGTCTATGTTAAAATAAGGGCACAGTGTTATAATTTCGCTCATTAAAGATGATCTACATATAAAGTAGGAAGAACGAGAATAAGGAAAAAACATCTTTCAATTGCGGCACAACAAAAACAACCAGAAATTAGATGTAACACAATTCCCAGAACAATATCCGGAAAACCTCGAAGAAAGATTGTAGAAGGGAGTGCGTTTCATACCTTAGCCTATGTGCGATTTATTATTATAAGTCATACGAATATATACTTGAACAACGAAGACAGGGCTACCACAAGGATAGCACTCTTACACGCTTGGCATCAAGTGTCATGAATAGTTTGCAAAGCACAGTACTTTTAAACAATCAGAACGCCGGAACTTCATACCTTCACATAGCATTTAGTGTTAGCAAACGGCTGCTATATGCGCCGGTACCAGCGGTAATCATACATTTTACCGCGATAGCGTTAAAAACCTCGTTTCGTAGACATTCTGGCGTCGGCGTCAGTGTCGGCGAAGATGTCGGCGTCTTTGATTGCGAGCGAAAAATCATCGACTTGTCCATGACCGAAAAAACGAAAAAGATGCAAATAAAATTAATAAACAAATATTAGGTTCGAGTGAGAATCAAACCCACGCTGTCTGCGTGGAAAGCAGGTGTTCTAACGCAGAGCCGCGCTATTCCTTGAAGCTGCTTCGGAATAAAACACTATATGAATGTCATGTAGTGGAAGGAGTCTCCTTAACGCATGTAATATTCTGTGACAGAAGCGTAGAATCGCGCCAGGCGTCAAAACATGTGAATTGCACAACGAGTGGGTGTTCTAAGGACCCAATCATTACAAAGCACTCACACATATTTAATCATCATCAGCTGCAAAATTATCAACAAAGTGAGCAGCTGCCTAGGTTCGCTTTTGCCTTACGGGCGCGTAGAGGGCTCGTCGTTGATTCGCAAACGGAAGAATTATGGCGTAGTGGCGTAGTAAGCATTCTAGGATAGTTTGAAACCGCGAATGTTACGCGCATAGTCGTTCGGTTCCTTCCGGCACTTTGAGGCAGGCACCGAGCATCGAAGCCAGGCTAACAATTCAGAAGGCAATGCGCACGCGCCAGAATACGCTATCGCGTTCTACTCTTGAAGGCGAAGCTCAAGCGTCCTCCAAGTTTTTGTTTTGTTTTGTTTGTTTTTTAATTCAGGAAACCTATTGAAATAATGCTTAAGGCGAAAGCGTTAGATGCGATTTAGGTGCACGTTAAAGGTGTACCCAGGTGGTCGAAATTTCCAGAGCCCTCCACTACGGCGTCTCCCACAATCATATCGTGGTTTTGGGACGTTAAACCCCAACAATTATTATTATGAAAGCCTTAGATGCCCCATCAAACGCGAAAATTGACCGGCGTCCCGCGTCGGCGCGCGTTTGGCAACACAATAAGGAAATGCCGCCGATAAACAATTTGAATGCAATTTCGAAATTTCAAGGGGTGGTTTGAAGGAATGTCCGACCTGTAGTTTGAATTGATATATACTTTATTGGTATTTAATTGTCAAGAAAATATTTCTAAGCTTTTCCAGTCTTACACAAAGTGTTATATGCGGTGTGTTGTACGGCCAACTTACTTCTAACTCTGACGGGTGATAATTGGTGTTCAGTTTATGATGACGATGTCATAACTCTTAGAACGCATTGATACAGCATGCTTATATTGTGTACTGGCAACTGAGGCCGGCTATTGTAAGGTATTTTTATGTAGTCGGGGTAATTGTAGAGGTGCACTTTATTTCAAGTTATATTACCTTGCGTTTCATGAAACACAGGTGAACTCGATACAACTGCGCATGCATATATCAAGCGCTGCACGCAATCTGTGCCACAATAAAGGAAAATTAGCGTGCGATGTAGCTAAACGGAACCAAGGTGCATGATGTTTGCCGTCGCTTGAAGCAACTGAGGCTCCGTTTGTTGTATTTCACCTGATTGCGTAATTAGCTAATATAGTATAGCCACTTAACAGATACAGTAGGCAGAGCGAAAGCGTCGATGAGGAAATTGTAGGCCACGCCGACAAACCTGCTAATCAGTTTTTCTGACGACCCATACATGCTACACTAAAGCATATTTTTTGTAAGCCAGACGTGAAGCTCAAAAAATAAAAATAAAATAAAACAAACGAATAAAGTACCGCTTGACTAGAAGCTGGGCCAGGCAACAACTGCAGTTCCTAAAGTTCACCTTATTCGAACGGATTTAGTGTTTTGGCTGCATGTCCCCTTAATCTTATATTGAAAAACACTTAAGCTATACACCTATCGTTTTTTCTAGCCCCGTATTTTTTGTAGCTCATTGTTTCTGGTTAGCCTCCCTGCCTTCTGCTTTTCTGTTTTCCTTCCTTCCTAGACTTTCATGACAATATATGTGACTTACGGCAGCCAATTCAAGTCAATACCTTTCTTTTTCCAGTAAACAACCGAATACTTAAGTAAACAGCATTCTCCAGTTGGCGCCTGTGCCCCCTTTTAGCGTCGATATCAAAACTACAAGGCGCCGAATCTAACGTCGACGTCTTTTTTATTTGTTATTTTTTCAGTTGCATTCTTGTGACTGCTAAACCGCCCGAATGTGAGATTATTCTCCGCATCTTCTTCGCGTGGCCGACCGCTGCGTCTTACTAAAAATAAAAGTTCGCCACGAATAAAAAATCCGGCAGATTCCACGCACTGTGGGAATCGATGTAATGCGAAGCAGCCAGCGAAGAGCTGCATACATCGCCTTGTTTGTCTTTGAGCCATACGAAATCATTCATTCCGTGGCATCTAGTCCACCATATAACGCATGTTTTCCATGCGCGCATGCATGCACAATCTAGTATACACCATGCCAATGAAACGCATATTCTAGTATATACAATGCATGGCCTGTCGTTTACGTTCATCGAGCACTCATGTCATGCCATACCAATTTTGGTATATATCCAGTTCCGGAAGCACACCATGACAGTGGCATGTAAATCATACCGTACATGACATGCATAACATGATTCGCATGTTAAGACCTCTTATTTGTGTTCGTCATACAGTCATATCGTGCAATACCAATTTTGGTGTATATCAAACGAGCGAAATAGCCGCGAGTGCACCATGAGTAGAGCATGTAAATAATGCCATACATGACATGCATATCATGGTTTATCATGTTCTGTCACTAATGTTCATCATACAGTCACATCGCGCAATACCAGTTTTGGTGTATATCAAGCTAGCGAAACGGCCGCGAATGTACCATGAGCGTGGCATGTAAATCATGACATACATGACATGCATGTCATGGTTTTCATGTTACCACCTGTTATTCATATTCTTCCTACAGTCACATCGCGCAATACCAATTTTGGTGCATATCAATCTAGCAAAATGGCCACGAGTGCGCCATGAGCATGGCATGTAAATCATGTCGTAGATGTCATGATTTTCATGTTACCGCCTTTCATTTACGTTCGTCATACAGTCGCGTCGCGCAATACCAATTTTGGTGTATATGAAGCTAGCGAAACGGCCACGAATGCACCATGAGCGCGGCATGTAAATCATGGCATACATGACATCATGTAACGGTTTTCATGTTACCACACAGTCGCGTCGCGCAATATCAATTTTAATATATATCAAGCTAGGAAAACGGCCGCGAATGTATCATGAGTGTGTCTTCTAAATCATGTCGTACATGACCTGCATGTCATGATTTCCATGTTAACACCTCTCATTTACGTTCGTCATGCAGTCGCGTCGCGCATTACCAATTTTGGTGTATATCAAGCAAGCAAAACGACCACGAGTACGTCATGAGCATGGCATGTAAATCATGTCGTGCATGTCATGTATGTCATGATTGTCATGTTACCACGTCTCATTTACGTTCGTCATACAGTCGCTTCGCGCAATACCAATTTTGGTGTACATCAAGCTAGCGAAGCGGCCGCGAATGCATCATGAGCGCGGCATGTAAATCATGACATACATGACATGCATGTCATGGTTTTCATCTTACCAACTGTTATTCATGTTCTTCATACACTCCCATCGCGCAATACCAATTTTGGTGTATATCAATCTTTCGAAACGACCGCGAGTGCGCCATGAGCGTGGCATGTAAATAATGTCGTACATGACATGCATATCAAGATTTTCATGTAACCACGTGTCAGTTATGTTCGTCATACAGAAATGTCTCGCCATACTAGTTTTCGTATATATCCCTTCATTTAAACGGCCGCGAGCGCCGACGAGAACATGTCATGTAAATCATGCTGCACATGACATGCGCTTCATGATTTGCATGTTAGAACCTGTGATTATGTTTGTCATGAACTCTTGTCACGCCGTACCAATTTTGGTATATATGAAATTAACGGAACGGCCGCAAGAGGCCAAAGGCCGTGGAATGTAAATCATGCTGTTCATGACATGCGTGTCATGATTTTCGTGATATGACCTGCGAGTGATGTTTGTAATAAGGCCATGTTATGACACACCAATTTTGGTATACATCCGATTAACGAAACGGCCAGGAGAGCACAAAGTCGTAGGCGGCTAGATAGATAGATAGATATGCTCAAAGTGGCAGAAGTTCGCTAAGAAATGCTTCGCATTTAATAACCTCAAACGAAGAAATGTCTTTCAACCAGGCGGGTTTTCGATCCGCCTAACCTCATGGGCAGCGCGCATGGTTTTAACTGGAGGACGGCGTACTCTGTCAGGGCGAGTCTGTCCGTTTTATTGCCTCTTATGGCTGTCTAAAAAGCCCTTCCCTTTACCCACTACTCTTTCCTGGGTATCTGTTTTCTTTTCAGCGCAGCCAACGCTTCAAACGCTTTGAAGCGCAGCCAACGCTTCAAAGCAAAATATGGTCTCATTATTCGTTCTGACGAAGCACAACTTATGGATTATGGATTTTTTTTTGTTGTTGTTGCGAAAGCCTTAGGCGCTTAAGTGACCGTCTGCATCAACACGAGTGATGCAAGAAATCATGTGAGGACGTCACCTTACCACGTAATTATGACGCCAAATACCGTTAAAACGCCTGATGTCATGACATGACTATGACGTCACGTGATGAGATCATCACATGACAGCGTCGCTTGGTCAAAGGTGGGCCGATCTCGGAGGCAGTGCAAAACCACGTTGGTTGAAGCAAGCTTTCGGGAGGGGAGGGGGGGAGTTGGCTGATCAATAAGTTTACGCGGCACCTTACAAATTTGGCTAAGATGACGTGAAGGTGAAATACACCTTCTTTTTCTTCTGAATTAATGAGAAGAAAAAGTCAGCGAGAAGGAAAAGATGTATTTCACCTTCAAGTCGTCTTAGGCAAATTCTTAAGGACCCGGTGAATTTCTTGCTTTTCCTTCTCCAAGACGGACTCTTAAAAGAGATACCAGTTGGGTATACCTCGCACAAACCATGTCGGCTAGTTGAAAACCATCAGCTCCAAAGACACCCTTCCACCCCCTCAAAAATAAAAATAAAGAAGCTTTCCACTCTGCGACAGACCAGAAACATACGTTCAGCAAACGCGCCGATAAGCCTCGACTACTTTGGTCGCGCCTTCTCGCGCACGAGTTCGCGTCGATGCACTTGCGTAACGCGCGCATGGGTTAAAAGAGGCCTCGAGTTGCGTTGCTCGAGTTGAAAGCGCCGAAAGCAGCTTTTGAATCGGGTTCTGCCTCCACAGGCGTGCGGGCCATAGGAAAGCGTTAGTCGAAAACTTCTCTGAGCATCGGACTCGAATAGCGATCCGCCGAGTTGGATTGACGGCTTCGACATTCTGCTGTTGAACGCAAGTTTGCGATGGCTGCCACATTCAGATGGCAACTTGTGTGAAAGAATCAGAATACTACCACGGGCGGGGATTTCGGTGCTGCCCTGTTTCAGGGGCGAAGCGCCTTATAAGGTCTCGCCTTGCAGGCGTGTCATGTCGTCGTCACGGTTCATCATAAACGGGTATATGCGCCACAATAATTGGTTAAATCCCACTGCTCGCCACCGGCCCATAATAGGCACATCATGAGTTAAAGGTTCGTCGTTACTGCCTGAAACATTATGTTTGGCTTAGCAGCGGTGCCAGAATCCCTGACGAAATTTACCAAGGCGCTCAAGTTTCACATCTAAAACCAGAGACAAAACGTGCACATCTACGGTGAAGTCATCTATTTGAAACACCGCTTCTTGAAACATATCTACAAAGTGATGACGCGTTAGTGGACCGGTGGCGAGTAAAGCAGTAAAGAGTAAAGATTTTGCTGCGGCAAAAACCGGCGCACACTGCATGCTTCGCCCCTCCCCAGGTTCCACGTTAGTGGAGCTGAAAGACCCTTCCATACATGCTTCACCCCTTTCTGTTTTTTTTTTTTTTTTTGGGGGGGGGGCGACTCAGGTGCTTAAAATTAAATTATAGAGTTTTCCGTGGTAAAACTACGGCAGGATTGTTGCAATGCACGTCGTAGTGTGTGTTTGTGTGTGTGTGGGGGGGGTACTTCTATGTCTCGCACCTAAATATAAGCATTACACGGCTCTTATGTTTTTATTCGGTCCTCATCGAGATGTGACCTCCGCGGATAGGAGTCGAACAGGCATCCTCAAGCTGAATGGTGCAACTCCTTAGGCTCTAACACCGGCGGATCAATGTTCTTGGCATGGTGAATAATGTACATGCCGAGAAGGAGTGAGAGGGGAGGGGTAGTGGAAGGTTGGGAATAAGAGTTATACATAAACTGGTTGTCCATGATTGTTCTCTTCGGGATCCTACAGTGGCATGTGGGTGCCAAGTCTGCTCTACACCTTTATTCAGTCATTGCTTAAACTGTATGAATATGCCCATGGAGGTTTGACAATAATGGCGGCCGAAGACCCCTCATGTTGCATTCTGACAAATATTTACCACCTTTACCCCTGGAAAGTCGGGGAGCAAAGGCAGTTCGGTGTGAAAAGCTCATCATCGCTGATTTTTTATTTTTATCCTCGGAGCTGTTTAAGCTTGGGGTTATTCCGGCGTAGGACACAAAAACTCGGGCGGATATGCGCCATTGAAAGCGGGTATGTGCCAAGCAACTTCTAGCATAGCATAGCCATGCTATGCTAGATGCTAGATATCAATGCATTGTATAGTACAGTATAGCAATGGGGGGGAAAAAGAGAAGTGAGTGCGAAGAGGAGTGATGTGAGGGAGCGCAGGAATATTGCATAGCTCTGCATATTATAGTTTAGTATGTGCCAAGCACCTCCTAGCATATCGTATCCGTGCGTACTATAGTGCAGCAAGGGGGTGGGAAAAGGAAGTGAGGGTGAGGTGGATGGAAAGGAGGAGAGGGAGGGTAAAGCATCGCATAGCCTTGTATAGTATAGTTCAGCAAGTGGATGAGAAAGGGAGGTGAGCGTGAGGAGGACTGGCGCTAAGGTGAGGAGAAGGAAAAGGAGGAAGTAAGAGGGTATACAATTGCACAAGCATGTAAAGTATAGCGTAGCAAGCAGAGAGAAAGGGAAGTGAGGATAAGAAGGAGTGATGTGAGGCTGAGAAGAAGGGAAATGAGAAGAGAGTGCAATATATAAAGAGATAAGGAAAGAAATAGAGATGAAAGAAACAAGACAGAAGAAGAAGATGGCAAGAGGTGAAGAAAGACAGAAGCATAAGAGAAAGAAGAATAATATGATCAAAAAAGGATCTGTGTTCGCTAGGTAAAGGCGCTAGCTTGCCAGTTCCGCTGTTTAGTCAGATGGCACAGGCGTGGAACCGCCTGTAATTTGTTGAATCCATTGCCGTGAACCTTATTTTGTGTCGGACTCAACCAATCGGAGGGGGAGGGGTTTTGTGCCACTGGAGGAAGAAGTTGGCGCCCGCCACGTCAATGTGCGTTTCTCAGTCTCCATAGTTTTTATTATATATATATATTTTTTTTTCAAGCCATAAAAGTACCGGTGTGCCTCACCACTAGTTGAAACAAAAGCTCTACGGACGTACGTGGAAGAGCCCGACAAGTACACTCGTACCTTCGTCCTCCTCGTAAACGATGGCCACTGAACGCCACTGCCAGTGGCTCATCAGGGCGACGTACGCTTCGGCCAGTACGGCGGGGTCCGGGAACAGGTTCAGAGAGTCGTCGTACGCCTCCTGAGCCGGGTCCCAGCGGGTCTCCAGGTGCGGCACGTTCAGGCTGTTGCACACGTCACTCACGTGCTCGCCGCTCACCGACGACATGGGACCGAAGACGGCTCCCACACCCCGCAGCAGGAGCCGGCACGCTGTTGAACAGAGGACGCCCAACTTCAGTTGCTATAGAGGCTCGCAATTAACGACAACAACAATATTATTATTATTATTATTAATAATAGATCAGGATACCAAGAGACGCACGTGCATCCTCTTGTGTACCTTTCTTGCTCTGCACCTACTCCGTATAACGTAAGTCTTATTGGTTAAATTTTGTCATGTCCGAGTAGAGTTAGGTTTAAGCGAGTTATGTTAGAAACAGACACATCTAACACGGGCTCCCGTTGAAGTCCCCCTTAACAATATGGCTCTCCGCCTCCCACCTCCCCTATTCGTCTAAGAGGGGCGTCAAGTCCCCCCCCCCCACACCTTTGCTTAGCCAGTCCTGTTTCTCACCCCCCCCCCCCCATTGGAGAGTTTTGCGCACGCATATAAGTGCATAATTTTGTCAAATATGTTATCTGCATTGCAGACACAATATTTTATTTTTCTCCGAATCCACGCGCTTCCTATAGACTCTAAGTCAACGCAAAGGGTGCGTACTCACTGTCCCTGACCGCTTCGTAGCTGTCGTCTTCCGGCAGCAGCTCGACAAGCGGAACCAAGTCGGGCTCCATGTTTATACTTGAATCTTCATTGATGACGTCTACGGCTGCTTGGAACAAGATGGCATCCTCCTTGGTCTCGAACAGACCTCCTGCCAAATGGAAAAAAAAGCATGTTTGATCCCTTCGTCACAGGAATCGGTATAACGCGAAAGTGAACCGTGTCTTCACAGCAGTATAGTTGATTGTTTATTGTACATTGACGTAGGAGAGCTTGCACAAAGTCTATTGGGGTTTGGCAGCTACAGAGGCGTTTGACGTGAATGCACCCACGTTGACGCCTAGTGGCACATCTCCATCCCAACGACTAACGTCAAAGATAATGATTTAACCCTTGTGGTAGCTGAAGTAGTTAACATACACCTGGACACAGCATATGCTGAATCCCGCGCAAATATGGCATCAACAAGCACATAGCACTGCTACTCGACATACCCTCATTCAAAGCGTCGTCATTTGAGAAGAGAAACGCCAAGATGCGCGCTCCCCAGCAATAGGGTAACTATACGCCTGTGCTCATATGCCTACGCTACCGAGCGCTTCAGGAACGCGAGAGGCAGAGTTCGTAGCTTAGGTCGTCAACGTGGAAAATCGTTCCGGGTGCCGCTGGCGTGTTTCGCGCTGCACCGAAAGCTGATACTAACGAAGCGCTCACTGTCCGCGCTTGTCAGGGTCATAACGCAGTGCTTCACTTCCCGATCCCAAACGGCGACACCGCCCCACGCCAACTAACGTCACTGTGCAAGGGAGAATGTGCGAGAGTTATAAGGCGCGTTTGTGAAGCCTCATGAATGAGCGTCGGTAGTGCAATGGGTAGAGCGCCGGACACCTATCGTCGCGGAGCGTGAGGTCGCGGGTTCGGCTCCCAGGTCACACAAATAAACGAAATCTTTTTCTTCTGCTTTTTCTTCGTCATCCGTATTTTACGGACGTATTCACGTGATGGGAATACTTCAGTAAAATGTTGGTGGAACTCGGTATAAAACACTTACGTGTTTAAATAAAAAAAGAAATAGACATAAAAAACTGGGGATGGGCGAAGCATTTAGGGAACAGTGTTTCAGCTCTACTAACGTGGAACCTGGAGAGGAGCGAAGAGTGCACTGTGCGCCGCTGTTTCCCACAGCAAAATCTGTACTCCTTACTGCTTTACTCGCCACCGGTCCACTAACGCACCCTCACTTTGCAGATATGTTTCAAGAAGTGGTGTTTCAAATAGAAGACTTTACCGCAGAGACGCACTTTTGTGTTTCTGGTTATAGATAAGAAACTCGAGTGCCTTGGTAAATTGCGTCAGGGATTCTGACTGCGTGGCGTAATACTTTTCTTTGCTTCTTTTTTTCCTTTCTGTCTTTATGTATATCCCAGGCAGAAGCGACACGGCTCTGAATGGTCTCGGGCGTGGCGTGAGGGTGCGCCTACGCAGCTGCCTTGACTCGCGTTCCGACGCCGGTGCCGGAACGTGACGTCATGCTTTCATATCCAGACAATAATGAAATGCGGCAACGTCAAATGGCCAGTGAGCTCGATAAAAGATCAGATTGACATGTTTGAAACGCCGGATCACCGATAAGCCCATTAATAGAGAGAGCATCACTTATTGGAAAACGGCGCATACAAAGGGCCGCACTTATTGATATTGGTTCCGGCACCGGCGCTGTGTTTTCGGCGTACGACAACACCGCCACCGAACTGTGTAACTCATAACGCGCTTCGCTTGAATAGATCTTCAAAGGCAGCACGCAAAGCAGATGTTGCTCGCTTTTAAACATTATCTCTCAACTGAGCGGCATAACAGTTACGCATCCAGATATCGCATGTATTGCTTATGTGAAATAAGCAAAGACAAACTAAATTCCTGTTAAAGTTATAATCATGAATGCGGAAAGACGCTTTAATCAGGAGCGCTTTACCATTTTGAGCCGGCTGGAACTTCGCAGTTCGACAGCACCAAAAATAAGTGAATAAATGTTTTCGAAATCTCCAGAGTGAAGATTTGGTTGTCTGTAATCCCACCCCACGCCATGACAGCCATCCGGTGCGCTTAAACCCTGGCGCACGACATCGACGTCCTGTTGGCGATTAAAAGTTTCAGAGCGAGATCCCAAACTCGTACAGCCGGCTCCACTGGTGATTATCTCTCATTTGTCTGCTGCCGAATCAGAGTCTAGGCTCGAAAGACGCGAAGCCCATTTTACTCTGCGCGAGTTCTCTTGCAGTGTCCTCTAATGAGGGCAAAGCAACGTACGAGAGGGCGCTGACGTCGCACGAACATTGCGTTAGATGCAGAGAGTTCAGGGATTTCCTGTCGTTAACCTGGTTGAAACTAAACCGCGCAACTTGTTAGCATCGTGAACCAAATTTTGCATTATTCCTAATTTTTGTGTGTAGCTCTCCCATCGTGTACATTCGTTCGGCATGCGAATGAGGTTTATTTCGGTGTTTCGACGAGTTTCAGGTTTCGTGCTCTGCGAGTTTCGCACCAGCGTTTCGAATGGAGATTTTTTTTTTCTCTCGGCTAGTGGCGTTCCTCGCAGTCAGGTTAGGTTAGCTAAACCAGCGAAGCTTTTACCTACATGTGTTCGCAAACAAATATAGTAGTAAAGTTTCCCGCTCCTCAAATTAAGATGTCTAAAGAATTGCACTCAAAACCGAACAAAGATACGAAATGTCCTCTCCATTTGACAAAAGTTATTACAACCCCATAGAAAAGCCAGAACCGCATCAAAATACCTTTAAACAACTATGTCACTTTTTACCGTCGTGCCATTTTTCTCTTCTTATGGTTTTGTTTCTTGGGTCTTGTATGTGAGGCAGTAGAATCGGGCGCAATCCGCTCGGGAAATAGATAAATCAGCGTCAAAGGGGACGGGGGGGGGGGGAGAGGGAGCCAGTGCAGAGGGAGATGGTACAGTGCGCCAGAGATTGAGGCTTGTTTCGAGAAAAACGAGGAACGCGCGAAAGTCTAAACGGCCAAGTAACGATCAGCGTCAGCGGCAAAGAAAAGATGGTGAATAGAAAAATAAACCGTCGCCACCCGTTCGGGAGCCATTAATAAACTTCAATTACGGACCTTCCGTCGGACGTCGAGGACGTTCGCCGGAAGCTGGGGCAATAAATCTGTTGCAACTTTGAAACGATTCGCAGGTATACGAGCGAGAAGGAGCGCCTGCACACGATCGTCGAAGGACGAAAGCTAACAATAAGGCAAAAACAAAAACAAAAAAATGAAAAACTAGAGGATGGGGTAGAGGAAAGAAGCTATAGGGAATAGAGGGACAGCAGTAACTGCTCGGCGTTTAACGCTGCGTTCGTTGTCATGGAAACGCCAAGGTACCGTTTCGAAAAGGGCGGTAGATGGAAGCCAGCAACAACTCGTGTAAATTGGCCAGTGGACAAAACACTAGCTCCAAAAAACCGTCGAAAATAACGAGGGAAGAATAAGCCACCTGCTGGTGAACCGACAGGCATGGTAAGGGGAGGAGGAGGTGAAGGGGCGGGGGGGATGAGGATGGTAAGGGGGTTGGGAGAAAGGGCTGAGGTGAAGGGGAGTGGAATGGTACGGGAGTTTGAGAATGAGGGGTGAGTTAGGGGGGGGGGAGCAGGAGAGACAGAATGGTAACGGGGTGAGGGAAAGGTAAGGGCGTAAGAGAATGGAGAATGAGGGGGGCTGAGAGCACGGGGCTGAGAATGGCGAGGGGTAGGGTGAGAGTAGCCAGGAGACATGAGCGGAGCCTTTTAAGGGGAGGGGGTGGGGTTGGGAAATTAGGAAGGGACTAGACAATAAAAGAACTCTTCGGTTCCACGCCCTCAGAAATGAAATATCTTTGAGCCACGCGCTGCTTCCATTTACGCTGCGCAGGACGCCGAACGAGTCAAACGAAATGAACTGTTTATTTTCTTCACTTTTTATTACTTAGCCACGTGAAAAGAGCGTCTGGTTATTGCCTCAATTCATTTCCTCTTCGTTTTTCTGGCTTCTCGCAATAAGCGCAACGGCGACAAAAAAATCAAGGAAGTAATTGAATTGTAAAGGCAGAGAATAAAAAAAAAGTAATAAGATACGTGCGTCCGGGGGAGCGACGAAGTTTGTGCGTATAGCGATAACCCGATAGGACGAAAAACAAGCGCGCGTGAACTGCGGAGTAAAACGGATTCCGCCGCACTTCCCTGCGAGATACGCAGCTTTTACTTAAACTACACGCCAGGGAAAGGGCCCGTTCCCTCGTCCATCGTTCGCCCTCTATGCGCTTCTTTGTCTTCTTTTCCCGCTTTCCCTATTTCGCCTCCCCTATCTCCCTACCTACCTCACGACTATCCTTGTTTTTCTTCCCTATACGCATTGCCACGTGCCCCCCACTCTCTCTCCCAAATTTTCTCATGCTTCCGCACAAGCATGCGGGCACCGTGGCGAAGTACATACTCGCAGTGCCGAAGAATAAAGCAGCGAGCCTTCGGGAAAGCCCGATTTCTTGCCCGCCCGGTAACGTCAAGGCTCTTTCTTCCAACTTTCAGTCCCTATTTTTCTTTCATTTTCCCGAGGTTCAGGTCGGCGCGGCGGTGCAGCCATGTCGTTGTCTCCTGGGCGCAATTTGCCGTCTCCCGAGCAGCGGAACAAAATGGACTCGGGGAAACGCCGCCCGCCCGAACGCCACGCCGCTGCTGTGTGTGTACAGTGCAGAGACGGAAGAGCAGTCAGCGTACGACGCGCCTTCGGCGGCGTTATACACGTACAGCCGCGCTGCCGCCGAGAAAAAGTTCCGCTCGTATAGATCTACTGAAGCTTCGGTGCTGCTGCGGAGTCAATGGCTTTCTCCCTCCTTCCTATTCCCTCAGCGATCCCTTTTCTCATCTCTCCAGCGAGGCGTTTCCTCGAGGAGATTTGCGCAGCGCGCTCCTTCTTTTCTTTTCAGTGTGAGCGTGTCCGCAGGCGCTTTCTAAGGGGATGAGATAAAGAAAAAAAAAAAGAATGTGCGAACGAAAGATGTGCGTTATATGTGTGGAACCTTGCCTGTCTTCTATAGGTTTGACCGGCGGCTATTCTCTTGGAATAAACATGTGCCCCGTAATCTCTTCAGTGAAAATGGGCCGTGAAGGCCGCCCTCTGTTTATCCTTACGTGTACTTTGTTTCTGTTTGAACTCTTCGCATTAGCTCATGGGCGACAGGCTTTTAAGTAATAGGCTATAGCAGGTAATTGGGGACCATCACTTGAGACGGCTGGGCCTTTCAAGGACGTTTGTTCGTGCCTTCGCTCCATCAAACTGTTTCACGCCGTTGCGAATACATCCTATTATCTTGGCTCCTGTATTCTGCTCAATGTTATATTGTAGATATCCCCTTTTGTCCTCTTAATATTTTTTTCGTGTTTTTCATATTCATTGTCTTTACGCCCTAGTAGTTGTTCATTATCGTGAGCTTGTTTGCTCCTGGTTGACCTGCTTTCGTTGTCCATTGCACTCTTTTAGTTTCGAGGGTCATTGCAAGTCATGTTAAATTTTAACGCGATATCGTTAAAGAGCCCGTGTCGCGGAAAATGTGGCGTCGATGGCGTTGTCCGTGAGCGAAAAATCCCGACGGATGCAAAGAACGAAAATCAGGGCTCGAGCCGGAATAGAGTCCCGTCAGTGTGCATGACAGTCAAGTATTCTACCACAGAGCTACGCCAGTGCTTGAAACAGCTTCGGAAAAAGACTCTACACGGGCGTCAACAAAGCGCGCAGCTACGCAAGTGCGCATATCTATCTATCTATCTATCTATCTATCTATCTATCTATCTATCTATCTATCTATCTATCTATCTATCTATCTATCTATCTATCTATCTATCTATCTATCTATCTATCTATCTATCTATCTATCTATCTATCTATCTATCTATCTATCTATCTATCTATCTATCTATCTATCTATCTATCTATCTATCTATCTATCTATCTATCTATCTATCTATCTATCTATCTATCTATCTATCTATCTATCTATCTATCTATCTATCTATCTATCTATCTATCTATCTATCTATCTACACGTTTATTTACGTATTAAATAACCGCTATGCCCTATCTTAATTAAAAGCCGTGCAGATTCATCGTCTTAGAGGTTTAAAACTTCGGCCCATGTTTGGGGAACTCAGCGGGAACCTCGGAAATGACATCCATATTCCCGTTCGGCGCATTCCCGATCTCCACAGTTTTGGGATTCCGGCAGACAGCACAGTCAGGACTCGCGGCGAAGCTGCATTCTCCGTAGACGCCGCCAAGAATTTTTCGAGAACTTCTCGGAGGCACTGCGCGCCCCGTGAGTGTGTGCGTGTCCCCGAGATTTGAAGTGCGCATCGCGATTTGCGTTGCAGCGTTTGCTCAATTTAATGAGGAGCGGCCTCGGAAGAGCTTGACTGGCTCTTCAGGACGGCATTCTGCAGATCCGCTCCCTTTGATCTGAGCGTGTTGCGTCCCACCGAATTATTTACGCGTCGGGATATGAGACGCACGAGTCCTTAAAGCGAATCCACAGCTGGCATTATACCTGAGGAATGCTGGTTGCTCTTGATAGGGGCCATTCGTGCTAATTTTTGACACGTGTGCTGCGAAGCCAATTCCTCAAGTACTAAAGTATGAAAGCTCCTAAAGTATTAAAGCTCCGCTATTGTTTGAACAGAACGAGTCCACTCAATGCAGTTCGAAGGTTGAAAGTTCGGATCCCTCCGACGGTAAGGCTGCTTTTTCGTCCATATTAGGTCATTTCGTTTTATGTCATAATTACTACACCACAGTTAAATAACAACAAATATGGTCCCCTATGCTTTCTATGGCGTAAGTGTCTGTTAAATCAATTCGGTTGTGTTTAACAAAGAAACAAGCCCCTCGAAGAAAATGTCCTTGTTTCGTACACTCAACTTCGGAACTCTATCGTAAAACATGTTGGCCTTGCTTTCAAGATTCCTTCTAAAGTTGTACGCGAGTTCTACGCGAGTAGCTTCGTTTGTTACTTTTCAAAAACGAGCACATCGCGCACTTTCGTTTATCTTAATTTTTTTTCCTGAATTTGTTTTTATTTGTGAAAGTGCGCGCAGACAAGGTACACATTTGAGTTTTCGAAGCACAAATATTTTTGATGTCTGACAGCGCATGAACGAGAGACTTAGGCGTTCAAGCTCGCTTGCGCGTGCCATTACCCAACTGCGTGCTTGCGTGTTGAAAGGGGCGAAATGACATAATTTTTCTTTGCAATAAGTTATTTCTATTAAGTGTCTTAAAAAGTCTGTTTATTGTAGCGGCTAACAAATTAGGCTGACAACCACCCACGCAGCTTTTTACAGTCTTGTTTGTTTTAAGCTGCCCACACCAGTGATTTCATTTTTTAATCCTTCGTGAGAGTTCCGCATTGGGCCACGTGTACTACAAACGGTGCTCGGAAGTGGCTTAGAATTAATGCTTTAAGTTACCACGAGTAATGAAACGAGAGTGTACAGAAGATTGCCTCGCCGTGCGGACTTAAAACAAACATAATGCTCACGTAGCCTTTCAACTAAGGTATCATATTCTTAGCAAATATGTATGCTTAGTTAACTCCACATTGAAGAGTTATTGGACATCAAGGTGGGTGCACATAAAAAAAAAGGGAACGTAGAACATGACAACGCCAAAAAAAAAATCAGGAACACAGTTCTGTTAATGCACGCGCAGGGTAATACCGAGAAATCCAGGTTCCTAGCCACAACACAGTTCGGCTAGTGTAACATAGAGGCATTAAGAGTAAATGTTCTTTTTCATTGATTAGTTACACGAAAAACAAGCAGTTCCTACCTATAAAAGCATTTCCGTACTCTCCTTCATTTTAAAGGCGTATAGAAAAGCGTAGATAGGGCCGCGATAAGATCCCCCGAGAGAATAACTGAATAATGCTCCATCAGTGGTAATCAGCCAGCGCGTGCGTGCATACGTGCGTGTGTGTGTGTGTGTGTGTGTGTGTGTGTGTGTGTGTGTGTGTGTGTGTGTGTGTGTGTGTGTGTGCGTGCGTGCGTGTGTGTGTGTGGGGGGGGGGGGAGGTGCGTGATCACTGGCCCTGTATTAGTAACTTATCTCGAATATCCGCACACTCGAGAACAGCGAAGATCCTTCGGCACGTGCCCTAATGGAAGCACGTCGCGTGAAAAAGAAGCGCAACGCGTGTATAAGCGATGCGACTGAGTGGATGTGACGCAGCACTGAACGCAAGCTATTCGATTTCTCATTTCACTAACTACACCGCGTTACGGCAATCAAATTTTTGTTGTCTCAGTGCGGTGCGCGGATGTGTTTGCGCATGCTAGCACGTGCATTGCGGGAAGCGAACGTGCCTGCTCTGAATAGGCTTACTTACCGATTAATCCCTTTAAAATATTTTCGTTCTTTTATGTTGTTGCGCGGCTCCCCTCTAACCTTAACTATGAACGAAAATTGTTCGCTAGATAGTTATGCGGTATCTTGACAGATCCTTCTCTCCTCTTTCGATCAATCTCTTACTATCTTTGCCACTCGGCGCTGTGCTCTATCTTGCCAGAACGCGGTAGCACTTGGCCGAGAGCACCAGGAAAGTTATATCACCTTCCCTCAGTTCAGCCGATTTTATATGTGATATTATGGAAATACTTAAGGTATGTGCTGTGGTACTGTTAATGCCAAGAGAGAGAGAGAGATGAACAGGAATGCTTGGACGTTAGCCAGATATTAGCATCTGGTTTGCTACCCTGCGCTGGGAAAATGAGTGTTGGAAAGAGGGTGTAGAGAGAGAAAGAAAACACACACATAAGCACGCACACACACACACACACACACGCGCGCGCGCGCCACATGCACACACACACAAACACACATATACACACACGCACGCACACACGCGCACACACGCATGCACACACGTACACACACGCACACAAGAAGGTCGTTCTAATTGCAGTCGTTCAGAAAGGCCGCTCGATCGCAAGAAGCGAAATAAAGCTTGCAGGGCCTTCTTCTGCGACGTTGTGTCCTGTCGATGGTGTAGAACTCTTTCTTCAGACATAGGTCGATCATCCAACTTGTTGAGCGCGTTGCAAAGGCATAGTCGCTGTGCACTGTACTTTGGGCAGTCGCAAAATATATGTCCAATTGTATCGTGATGGCCGAAGTGGCCACAGGCAGTGGTGTCGGCCATCCCAATGCAGAACGCATAGGCGTTGGTAAACGCAACGCCCAACCACAGTCTACACAAAGGAGTAGCGTCTCTTCGGCGAAGCCATGATGGGACTGGAAGACTTGATGTTGGGTCAAATGATTGCAATCGGGCATGCTTGAAGTGCGGCCCATTTCACTGTGGCGTAGTGCGCTGGCGAGCAAGCAAACCGAGCTTCCGTGCAGCGTCGGTCTAGAAAGCGGTAAGGGTAGTTTGTGGTCTTCTGTATGGGCTTAACGGACAGCTTGATCGACCCTTTCGTTGCCGATGATACCGCAGTGACTAAGTAACCACTGAAAAGTGACTTGGTGTCCTTTCTCAGTTTGACAGTGTATTACCTTTGCAGTCTACACTACCAGCTGTTGGTGCGGTCCACGGCGTAAGGCTTATAGTAGAGACTGCAGTGCCGCCTTAGAGTAGCAGAAAATAGTCCGTGGTTGGTTACCACGTTTGAATTTAAGACATCTCACGCAACAACATCGACGGCAGCGGAACTGGCAGCCCTTCGTACCGCGTTATAATTCGTCATTGACCAACCGAGACACGAGTGTGAATGCCAAAACCAGCGTAACAGGCACGCCCTGGTGTGGGACCATGGATTGATTTTGACCACCTGTTTCTTTTTTTTTCTCTTTTCTTTTAACGTGCACATAAATCAAGACACACTGGTGCTCTATGCATATCGCCCCCATCGAAACGCGGCTGCCTTGGCCCGGAATCGAACCCGTGTCCTTGAGCTTAGTGGCTCAGCGTCTTATCTGATAAGCTACCAGGGCAGGTCAAAGTGTGTCTTGCGTGGTTACAGCAATGTGTGCACTAAACACAGCATTTACGTTTTGGGTCTGCTTTAGAGTAGTGTACGCAGGGTTAGCGTCCGTTGGATATACGATACGCTATTTCAGTAACTTAATGTGGCTACTCAGGAGATCAGCGTATGACGCATGCGCAGAGGCGACAAACGCTTACGCAATGCTTCGCGTACCATATTATAACCATGTCAGCAGCGGCGGTGTAGTGGTTATGGCGTTTAATTTCGAACTAGAAGGTCGGGGGATCGAATCCCGGCCGCGGCGGCCGCATTTCGACGCAGGCAAAATGCTAGTGGCCCGTGTGGTTAGATTTAGGTGCACATTAAACAACGCCAGCAGGTCGAAATTTTCGGAGCAATCCACAATCATATCGTTGTTTTGGGACCTAAAAACCCATCAATTACAATTGGTTATTCTAACCCTGCCTAATGAAGCTCCAGAAGGAAGCGCGTGACCCATATCTAAATGTTCGCGAACTGAATTTGGCCCCATCTTCATAGTCCATCAAGAGTTCATTCGTCCATACTTCTACGTGTGTAACCACTTTCTTTTCTTTAGAAAAAAAAACTCTCAGGAACGCATTACCGCGGAGACCGCCCGCGGCTCCATGGCGCATTTTTATCACAGAACCCATTCAAATAGCACGTCGCCACGAACTCACACTCAAGGAAGGCTCGAGCGGACGTCCCTTTTGCGTACTCAGATAACCTCGGTATGCGAGAACGAGACGTAAATTGTCAGATACGTCCCGAGCGCAGTCAACAAGCGCTCCGTTATCGCCTAGCCAGGCATTCAATGTGCGCGAGAACCGCAGCCTTTGAAGAAAAGCTCTTTTATTCTCTTGATTCTCGACACATCGTCGGCAGTTGGAATTGGAGTTCATCCTATCTATGCGGAAAGGACGAACGTTCTTGCGTGCGAACGCGTGACATGTCAGTGAACTCCCAAATAGGTATTCCGCGTCTTTGAGAAGAGGCTTCAAAAAGCGTGAAGGAAAAAAAAGACGAAGCGGATAAAACAAGTCGTCAGGCTACAGCACTTCTAAGGACGTGTACATCTACATCTACAACAATCCTTCTGGTAGAGTGACATCACAAATGTATGTTTCGAGTCTGTGCTCCCAGTCTTCCTTTATATGTGCTCATGAAAGCGGAAGCCGCTTCGTCACTTTAAAGAAGTGTCAGCTGCGGAGGAAACGCTTGTGCGAGTGCGTCAAACGGTGCAGGCGCCTCTCTTTTCTGCATAATGCTACTGCTTTAAATTCAGCGTTCCTTTCCGCATCTCCACTGCTGGTCGTTGACCCCGTGATGGTAGCGTCGCTATCCGCGAAGTAATTTTTAACAGCGCCAGCAACGCACGTCAGAAAAGCCGCCATGAATCCAGCGCATACTGTAGCCAAGGAACGCGTAGGGGGGCGTTATTTGTGGCTTTAATATGATGTGTACACATTGTGAAATAAGGAGAAATCAAAGTGCAAAAAGCAAAGCCGAGAACGCCGTTGGTGATAGATAGATAGATAGATAGATAGATAGATAGATAGATAGATAGATAGATAGATAGATAGATAGATAGATAGATAGATAGATAGATAGATAGATAGATAGATAGATAGATAGATAGATAGATAGATAGATAGATAGATAGATAGATAGATAGATAGATAGATAGTAGATAGATAGATAGATAGATAGATAGATAGATAGATAGATAGATAGATAGATAGATAGATAGATAGATAGATAGATAGATAGATAGATAGATACGCTCAAACTGCGTTTGGTCCGCGAAGAAATGCTTCGCATTTGGAATGTTTGGAAGTTCTGCGCGCCTTGTTAAAACTCGAAGCGCCACTGCGCGTATTCATTATTTGCCCTCTACTACGTTGGCTCTCGCGTCTACTGTCTTAGGTGTTATTATTAACCGCTACGCATTTATTCATCGCATTTCTAAGCTGGTCCCCGTTCACCAACTTCAGTAGATGAGCTCTGTTTGTTCTTTCCTGCAACGCCATTTGCTCTCCACTAACATGAGCAACCCCTTCACGGGTACCTATGAATACATTCAACGCCCTTGTATTCTCGCCGCGAGCCTAAACGAAACTTTGTAAACAGTGCAATCTCTGTGTATGCATGTGTTTTGTATGTGTTATGCGGTTTTCAGTGTATATATCATAATCATCACCCAGCACCTGGAGTAGCCTGTCAGGCGAATAGCCAGGCTACCATCTCCAGATTTTCATTAAAATATTTCTCTCTCTCTCTCTCTCTCACCGCATTTCATCGAAATTGCATGGTGCGCGCAAGGCCTCAGTAACATTTATAAACATAACGCAGTCAGTAAGGCACGTGTCTGCCATAGCGCTTTTTAATACTCGCACGAGTATAACATATCTTTCTACAAAAGCTGTCCTTGGGTTGCTCGCAAACAGATTGCTTCATACGGCATGTTCCCGTACTCCCCACAATGCGTTTTTAATGGACTTCAACGGTTTTCAATGGGTTTTTAAAGATGATGCGGAGGGATGTGGCGCGCTCTGTTCACGTATTCACGAATAGGAGACGGCAAATACTAAATAGACGACACTTCTATATAAATGAGTAGGGATATGCATATGGCTTACTACGCTGAATAGGCGAGCACCGTTTGTTTACGAAGGAAACGAACGTCAGGCTCCCTCAGTACGAAAACGCAAACACTTGCGCTGCATTGTGAGGACACGTGTACAATAAGGTGCGAAACCTCCACATTCGCGCGGAAGGAATGGAGTGGCGAATGCGCAGTGATATGCAAATCAGGGCCGGTTCGTATCGATAGCATACAAGCGTTGGTATGTATATAGAAAGCGCTGCCCTTTAAATTGAGCAGAGACATTTTTCCTTTGTTTCTTTTTGGAAAGCTCCAATAGAGGACAAGAGGTTCTCTTTTCAAGATATGTAGGCCTGAATTATTTGGAGACGCCAAGCGTGCAAGAGACGCAGGTTGCACAAACGGCGCCTCCTCGGCCCGTGGCAAGACAGCGGTTGTGCGATGCGCAACACAAAAGCGTTGTTGGTGTTCTTCAGGAACACTGGACTTAACCAAAGTATGTGAATGACTCTTTTGTGTATATATGTGCGTTTGTGACTGTACCTACCGTTTGTGTGTATATGTGACTCATTGTATATACCATAGTCATCACCCTACACCCGGAGTAGCAAGCCAGGCGACAAACCAGACTAACCTCTTCGGGATCTTCATTAAAGATTATTATCTCTCTCTCTTGTCTTACTTCTTTGATAATCTCAGAGAAAGAATAAGTTGTTTATGGCATATTCGACAAATCGCACCGGTGCGCACCGGGGCGCCCTGGTACGCCGTTTAGTCCAATCATCGTAGCGCCTGGGCGCCCCGGTGCACACCGGTGCGAATTGTCGAAGATGCCATTAATTAGAATAGAAAATGATGCCGGTGCGTACGCAGTGCCTACCATATAGTATTCGGTAAAAAACGAAGGAAAAACTGACAGAAAATAGGCAACAAAACGGACAGCTGGGCTAGTTGGTATTGATTCATTTGGAATTGATTTGTACAGCGCAAAATACAAGACCGAAGACAAAGAAGCACACAGGGACAGCGCTGCTGCTGCTGCTGCTGCTGCTGCTGATGATGATGATGATGATTATGATGATGATGACCATGATGTGCCTCTACACATGGCTCATACCCACACTGGGGGATTGGCCAAGAATTGCTGATATGAAGTTTTAAAGTTGCAACTAATGATTTGTCCGTGTGCGCTTCTTTGTCTTCCGTCTCGTATTTTGCGCTGTACAAACCAATTCAAAAATAAAATAGGGAGTTGCTTGTATACTTTGCAAGGCTAGATCAGCCTGCAACCTGCAACATCCTCCTCCTCCTAGAGACGAGGTGGATGTCTTTTGCGCGATTCGAAAGCTGCCAAAAGATGCCCCTTAAGTATGTACAATTTTTTAATCGTCCTTAGCTATGTAACTGCAATGATTAAGGACACAGTAATTTGTGTAATTAGTGAATTGGCAATAACTGCAGACCACATCGACGTGTTCAGATCTCGGCATTCGGATTTCTTAGACGGCTGTGCCACTTTGTCATCAATGTTAAATTTTTAGAAAATTTAGGCAGTCGCCTGAGAAACACTTGGTGTATTGTAAGTGCACAAGCTCGCAACATTTAACGGCGAGCATTTGCAAAAACCCTTTGCAATGTCCATAAGAACAAAACGCACTACCAGCTCAAGGTGACAGGGGTGATTCCTCAGAAAGAGCTTTATTGCCCAAAATTCAAGTCGGAAAATAGCCTGCGGTCAGCTGCTTAGTAGCAACGATGGAAAGCCAACAAACACCACATTTGGGGGCTCCGGCGCGGTGGTTTTTTGTTCGTAAGTTGTCCGTCTGGTATAGCCACGCGCGCTTCTTTTTGTATTTCCATGCTAAAGGGCAGTTACATGTGTAACGACGACTAGCCGCAGGCTGCGCCGGAAGGTCTGGGAACCTTCCCGATTGTTTCAGACATTCGTGATAAGATTTCGCGCTGGACGCGAGTGGTGGAGTTTTTTCTGGAACTAACGCGTCCACGAACGACAACGCTGGAACCTCCTATCCTGCATACATACAAGCCGAAGCGTTTCATCTACGATCAGGCTACCGACGACCGACGTCCGTGCTCGCCGATATCATTGTACAACGAGTATTGCTTGCACTTTGAGTTTATCTAAATAATAATTGTTCGGGTTTCACGTCCAACAAAAAACACGATGCGGTAATGAGGGATGCCATAGTGGAGGGCTCTGAAAATTTCGACTAGCTGGGGTTCTTTAACGTGCACACGTTAATCTAAGTACACGGGCCTCTAGCATATCGCCTCCATCGAAATGCGGCCGCCGCGTCCGGGATTCGATTCCGTGACCTGCGGGTCAGCAGTCTAGCATCATAGCCACTAGACCACCACGAAGGGTTTTTGAGCTTATCTTTTTCTGGCCACACGTTCGCCCAGTAAAGAGTTTCATCTTTATCAGCTTATGTTCTGCTTACTTCACAGTCACAACAACATCACAATATCGCTTGCGCAGTTCCTTCCCTTGTTCTTCGAGGAATGAAATTTGTGAAATATAACAACTGACAAAGTTCGAGTGGAAGACTCAGTAGGTACTATAAATGAACAGTGTCGTCAACGAAGTGTAAGCAACAACAAAGAGAAACAGGTACACTCAAGACGATGGAGTGTCTGCCACTCGCTGGCAACAAGAGAAGAGTATGGTGATTTGCCGCAACTTTTAGCTTACGGCAGAGCGAAATCGTGACGTCAGAGTTATTGTAGGCCATCACATTATCTGGCGCGTGGCTCTACCGAGGGTTCGTTGTAAATTGGATGACTCTCTGGAAGTCTTCGCTGATGGAAGAGCGTGTTTACCAAACGAAGCACCTGCGAAACGAAATGGACCCTCGGATGTGTCCTGCCAACGCACAGAAAATGCAAGTCACTTGGCCGGAACAGAAATCTTCCTCACTCGCTTACAGTCTGATAGCTACGATAGTATGCTCAGTAAAATTTCATTTATGAGCTTCGAAACAAGCTTTCATGCAAGTTATATCCGCAAATGCGTTTATGTAGTGGCCCAGGGTGCGTCACGATGTGAGCAGGCCTTTAAGTACTTCCTTGATTAACGGTGTTTGATATACCGAAATTTCTTCCCAATACTCCTGTTTGGATACGTCGAAAATTGTTCTTCAGTTCCTGACATTTCAAGCCGAAAGTCTTAGATGCTTGCATGAAACGGGAAATGTGACCGCCGGCGCCATAACGAACGATCTAAGAAGTCGGCGTTAACAATAATGGTCTAGAAACTCGGCGGTAACGCGAATATTAAAAAAAAATGAAATAAACTAAATGATAAAAGTCGATCAAAAGTCACGTCATACTGAAGTGAATGAGTGGATGTAACAATCTGCCGCAATCTCTTCAAACCTACCCATCGATAACCCAACAGAACACAGAAGAAAAAGTAAACCGACGCAGATTGCCATAGCACTCACTATTTCATTCGCATACGCAAACGCACACACGCAAAAAAAAAAGGTCATGGCGGCCATTTCTGAATAAACAACCCTTGACACGATAGCATTGAAAACAGAATAAATGATGGGCTTCCTGATGAAAACAAAGGCGCACGCTGTCCATCTCTGTCTTCAAGCCACGTGCTGCGTGCGTTGAGATGTCTCGCGGGGAAAGATACGACACTCCGAACTAATCGATGCTCGGAGTAGACAAGCAGCAATTTATCCTTTTGTTCGATGCAGGCTTCATCACTCACGCTCTCGCCGAACCCACACCGCTCGTGAGGAGCAGTGAACTTTATTTATTTCTTTCCTTTCTGTTTGTGGTTTTTGCTTTCATTTATTTTTTTTTGTGAAAGGCCGAGGACCTCTTCGTCGACAGCAATTTCCTTTGCTGTTTTCGAGGCAGCGTCATAGCCTGCACGTTTTGTTTTTATTTATACATGGAAAAAAAATAAACATGGGAAGTTAGGCTATGTTAGAGCCGGCCATCGCATCATTATGATAGTAGTATCGAAAAAAACACACAAAAACAAGGAAAGATAGAACAAATAAAAGAATAAGAAACGAGCAAAAAAATTCAGCAACACTATGTGCATATACGATATGTGGCGTATAAAGAATGGGCAGAGTCTTAGGGCAGAGTTCGATCCATGGGGGGTGGTCACATCGATTGCCGTGGATAGAGTACGTGCAGATAGTTTTCTATGCACTTCAATAGCAAGACATTACTATGAAAGGGAGTAATAATGACGACTGTAAACAGTTCATCAAACTTGTGTCCATTAAAAAATCACGAAGAGCGCTGACTGCGCGCCTTTGACTGTCAGGATATGGCCACTGTCCAAGCACTTTGCTAATTGAGTGTGTCGGCTATCCCATCAACTTGATGTTAGTATTGAAGAAACGCACGCAAACAAGAAAAACTCGAAAGAGTTTTTGCACTGTATAATGAAATCGTGTGAATGTCATACGTAACTTTCGTTAATGTATACCACGGGGTCGAGCAATGCTTCAATATAGCTTGCTGAATCATAGGAATACAAATGTAATGTTTATTAGACTGCTATTAGTTTATAAGACACTGGAACCACAGACGTTAACCTGATATGACGCCTGTATCATAGGAGTACATATGTAGTGTTTATTGCTTTCTTGTAAAATTAGATAGCCAGCACCACAACCACAAGTGACGTTGTACCGACATTACGACTGCATAGGCTGTTTTTTTTTTTTCAAACCAGTTTGTAGGCCTGGCGTGGTTTTCTGGTAGAATACCAGATTGCCACGCGGATTGCTTGGGTTTGATTCCTGCTGGGATCCTAATTTTTATTCTTTCCATTCGTCAGGTCAACGCTGCCGATGTCGGTTTTTCGTAACGCACTCGCATTTAAAGGGACACTAAAGGCAAATATTAAGTCGACGTTGATTGTTGAAATAGCGGCCCAGAAACCTCGTAGCGCTGCTTTTGTGCCAAGGAAGTGCTTATTTTGAAATAAAATCACGTTTTTAGTGGTCCGCATCGCGTTAGCGCGCTTCAAATCTCCCGCCTGGAAATACGACTCCCATACGTCACTGCTGCCGTGCCCAACGTTGCCCGCTTTTACTGCGCGGCCGCCGACACTAGTAGCAGCCCAGCGGAAGTAGCGGGACCCACAGTAGCAACAACGGCGCTGCGGCAAAGACTTGCTCGGATGGGCACATTCAAAGCCGTCACCAAGTTGCGGTTGGTCTCGTAATCCTCAGTACGAAAGTGCAGCGAGCGCACACGCAGAGGTTTTGACTGTTTAGCACACTGGCGCAATGGCATGACTCTAAGCCACTTCGAGCATAAGGGTTCATTCCGCGGCACCCAGTGAAAAGACACACCGGTTTCCTTGCTGCAGCACTGGCGTTGTGCACCATTCGGGCATCCGGCAATATCACACGCATGCGGCATTTTGTCGAACTTTCTGTCAGAGCGACCTTCACGAGCGCGCAAAACACGCAAGTACGCGATCCCGAAACTACCACTGAGACGGGCGAGGCACAGTTCGGCGGAAAACGGAAACCTTTGAACCACGCGCGCCGTTCCCCATGGCAACGCCACGGAGGTTTTGTTTTCCATGAATCAAGCGGAAACGAACAAACAGCATTTTATTACGTCTTTTGATGCTCGGAATGTTCTTTTTTTACTGCTGTTAGTTTGATTACTAGTGATTTATTGTAGGCCGACTTCCCTACGTCATCGGGATCAGTTCGAAAATGTCCCACTCGTGGCGCTCATCATGCGATACATTTAGCTTAATTTCTCGGTAAGTAGGGCACTGCTGTTGATAATATTGCCGTTTTAGAAGTTGTCATACATTGGGCTTTCACTCTGACATAAATTGTTATTTGCCTTTAGTGTCCCTTTAAATTACCAATGTCTTTTCTCGCCGTTCCTGGGTAGATATAAACTGTTAATCACCTGTGGCGCATACCCGTACACCGCCTCCCCTGGTAAACGGGTATGTGCCACACGTGTCTGGAGGAAAGGGTTTGACGACATACGCGACAGGATTTTCATGTTATACATGCCATGACCCGACAGTCATATTCGTCAAGTAATCTTACCCTCCCATGCCAATTTTGGTCTACACCAATTAAGGACGCGATCATGAGAACACCCAGACATAGGCGGCTAGGTAGATAGATAGATAGATACGTAGATAGAAACGATCAAAGTGCGAAATGTTCACAAAGAAATGCTTCGCATTTAAGAAGAAAAAAAAAGTTAAGGCAGCTTCATAATAGTGGGGCCAAGACTGCAGGAAGTTCGGAGCTACATGGCCTTGTTAGTTTCTCTTTATTTTTCTCTTTTTCTTCTTTGTCTCATTCTTTCCTTTTCTCTCCTCTCAATTCTCTCTATGCCTTTCTTGTCTTTATTTCTGTTGTTTTATATTTATATATATATGAGAGGTGGCACTTCAAGAAAACTTCATTTATTACGTCGACGTTTCGGTCAGAGCCTGACCTTTCTCAAGAGAAAGGTCGGGCTCTGACGTAATAAATGAAGTTTTCTTGAAGTGCCACCTCCCATACTTATACTTATACGGCAACCAAAGGCAACCAACCATATATATATATATATATATATATATATATATATATATATATATATATATATATATATATATATATATATATATATATATATTATATATATATATATATTAGATATATATATATATATATATATATTATATATATATATATATATATATATATATATGTTTCTTTTTCTCTCTCTATTTTTGCTTCCTCTTTCTCTCTATCTCTTTCTATATTTCTCCTGTTTTTTTCCCTTTCTTTCTGTTTCTTTCTATGCTATGCTTTACTAGCTCTCCTCCTTACCCTCACTTTCCTTTCCCACCCCCTTGCTATACTATGCTATACTATACTATACTATACTATACTATACTATACTATACTATACTATACTATACTATACTATACTATACAAGGTAATGTTTTGCTCTGCTAGCGTGCCTTTATAGCCGAGTGGTTACGGGGCTCGAACTTCGGATCGTGGGTTCGCGTGTTCAAATTCCTCAGCGTAAGGAAATTTTTTCACTAAGAATGTTTTCCTTGCTCTTTCTTTCTATCTCTTTCTTACACTCTCTTTCTCTTTCTCACTGAACTCGTTCTCTCACGCATCCGAGTTATTGCATCCCACGCCGGACAGATAGGCACAGCGGGAGAGCGCGCGCCGGGTGCTCACGTTAGCGGAGCGAAGCAGAAGATGAAGAAGAGGAAGAAAAGAGAGCGCGGCGGCCGAGTTATTGCGTTGCACGCGCTAGAAAAGGTAGAGGTCATTCATGGTGACGATAATTTGTGCGAATGCGTAACGGCGTAACGAAAAGCTTTGCCGTAACAATAATCAGAGGCACTATGTATACATATACGATACCTGGCGTATAAAGAATGGGCGGAGTCTAAGGGCAAAGCGCCATACATACAGGGTGGTCACATAAATTGGTATCGCCATTGTATTCAGCACACGAGGATGCTGTAAACAAGCCGAGCCTTGCTAGTATGATGACATTTCTTTTCTTTTCTTTTTTTTTCCGATACGGAGCACCGAAAACGAAGTTGTGCTCTTTGAACGAAACATAATCACGTGGACGCATTGGGCATTTTTTAGAGCAAGACGTGAACAGCGTTAAGAACACAGGCGAACTTAAAGGCACAAAGAGGTTGATTGTTGTTGTTGTTGTTGTTGTTGTTGTTGTTGTTGTTGTTGTTGTTGTTGTTGTTGTTGTTGTCGTCGTCGTCGTCGTCGTCGCCGTCGTCGTCGTCGTGGTCGGCGTTGTAAACATACAAAACATCTCAATGCAACAAAAAAAGACTAAGACGACCACTAATCGTCCTTTAGAAGGGACACTGCGAAAGGGACACACTTGAGGAAGAAAGAACGAAATAAAAAGAGGGGAAGACCATACAAAAAATCTAGCCTGTGTGCCTTTGCCTTTACTTTCGACCACATCCTTAGCCCTGTTCACGTCTTAGTTTGCCAAACATCTTCCTTAAACGGCGATATCACTAGTATTTCGCACTCGTCTCTCACGTTCGCTATCAATATTCGCAGAAAACGTGTTCTGGGTATTTTTTCAGCATCAGTATGCGTAGCAGTGATGCGGTGTACGCTTTATGTGGGGCCTGCTGCGAGATCACACGAAGCCGTTGTTTGCTATGATACATCAAAGGAACTGCGGGGTGCTGTACGCTACTGTATTTTTTTTTTGTTTCTTGTTTTTTCTAGTGGCCCGTGTTTGAACTCTGGAGAATTTTTCCATGTCGCGGGGGCGTCACTTTCTGGAACAGTTTTTTTTTTTAGAATCGCCGTTGTGTTCCTTGGCTGTAACTTTTATAAACAGTGGCAGTCCCTTTCAACAGTGTATGCGCGCCTCGACGACCAGCTGCTTTCTGAGCAATCCATTTTGGGAATAGTGGAAAGATGGAGCTTCACATCAGAAAGCGACGAAGGCACTGCTGAAGTTCCTGCGAGCGACCCTCCTTGTTGAACGATTATTACACTCCTGTTTTTGTCTGTTTCTACTTTGCCTCTCTCCCTTTCTCATTCTTATCTTCCTTATTTTCCTCTCTCCCCTTAGCCCTTCCCCAGTGCAGGGTAGAAAACCAGATATTTATCTTCGGGGATAGCATCCCCGCCTTTTCGCATTACATTAACTCTTTCCCTCTGAAAACAGTGGTCCTGGTGTTAAAAACTTTTTTTCGCCTACACCACAATCCATAATGTTGTCGACAAATAGATTTTCTGGGTATTGAAAGTGCAGTCTTCACTACTAGAAAGTCTATCCCTCCATGCCTCGTCCCGCGACGTGTGAATGTTGATAGGCCCCGATAAAACGGAGGCGTGGTCGAACCTCGTCTGACGTTCACATCAAGTGGGATAAACGAAGCGACTGGATGCCGTAAAAATGCCTAATATAGGAGATTTGGCGGGATTGATGCTGAGATACTACGCAATGCGTAAGGCAAAACTGGAGGCGCTGCGACAATCGTCGAATGTTTTAGCTTCAATAAAGAAACTGAAGTGCTTGACAGATTACGTTACTGAGATGTTCATTCAACCAGCCGTTTTTGCAGGCGATGTATCGCTAAAAATAATAATGGAAAGCTAGGCTTTTCTGCTTGCACTTTTCCGGAGTTTCTCCGTGGCATTTATATCAGCGAATCAGGAAGTCATGCACGACGTTGTTATCTCTTAAAGCACGCTCGTGAAACGCAGTGTAGTTCGTCAGAATCAAAAGTGGGTCCCTTACAACGCGCCAAAAAAATTTAGGAGAGGGGGGGGGGGGGGGGTAATGGAGACTGCGGAGCGCGTATTGAAATGATAGCATCGATTTCTACCACTGGATTCATCATCAGCCTGTCTACGCCCACTGCAGGGCAAAGGCCTCTCCCATGTTCCGCCAATCAACCCGGTCCTGTGCTTTCTGCTGCCACGTAATACCTGCAAACTTCTTAATCTCATCTACCCACCTAATTTTCTGTCTCCCCCTCACGCGTTTGCCATCTCTTGGAATCCAGTCAGTTACCCCTAATGACCACCGGTTATCCTGCCGACGTGCTACGTGCCCGGCCCATATCCATTTCTTCTTCTTGATTTCAACTATGATGTCCTTAACCCCCGTTTGTTCCCTGACCTACTCTGCTCTCTTCCTGTCTCTTAAGGTTACACCTATCATTTTCCTTTCCATCGCTCGCTGCGTCGTCCTCAATTTAAGTTGAACCCTCTTTGTAAGTCTCCAGGTTTCTGCTCCGTACGTAAGTACCGGTAAGATGCAGCTGTTATATACCTTCCTCTTGAGGGATAGTGGTAGATTACCATTCATGATTTGATAATGCTTGCCGAATGAGCCCCACCCATCCTTATTCTTCTAGTTATTTCACTCTCATGGTTCGGCTCCGCGGTTACTACCTGTCCTAAGTAGACGTACTCCTTTACAACTTCCAGTGTCTCGCCACCTATCGCAAAGCGCTGTTCTCTGCCAAGATTGTTCCACATTACTTTAGTTTTATGCATATTAATTTTCAGACCTACTCTTCTACTTTCCGTATCCAGTTCAGTAATCATGAGCTGCAGTTCGTCTCCCGCGTTACTCATCAATGCAATGTCATCAGCGAATCGTAGGTTACTGAGATACTCTCCATTAACTCTTATCCCTAACTCTTCCCAATCTAGGGCCCTGAAAACCTCCTGTAAACACGCGGTGAATAACATTGGAGAGATCGTGTCTCCCTGCCGTACGCCCTTCTTTATTGGTATTCTGTCGCTTTCTTTATGGAGGACTATAGTGGCTGTGGATCCGCTGTAGATTTCTTCCATTATGTTTATATATGCTTCGTCGATGCCTTGATTCCGCAGTGCTTGCATGACTGCTGATGTCTCCACCGAATCAAATGCCTTCTCGTAATCTATGAAGGCTATGTATAGGGGTTGGTTGTATTCCGCGCATTTCTTTATCACCTGATTGATAGTATGAATATGGTCTATTGTTGAGAATCCTGTACGAAATCCTGCCTGGTCCCTTGGTTGATTGAACTCTAATGTCGTATTAATTCTGTTAGCAATTACTTTTGTAAATAGCTTGTAGACAACGGACAGTAAGCTTATGGGCCTGTAATTTTTCAGGTCCTTGACGTCCCCTTTCTTATGGATCAAGATGATGTTGGCATTCTTCCAAGATTCTGGTATCCTCCCCGTCGAGAGGCACTTCGTATACAGGGTGGCCAGTTTCTCTACATAATCTCTCCACCGTCTTTCAACAGGTCTGATGTTACCTGATCCTCACCAGCTGCTTTGTCTCTTTGCATTCCCTTTAGGGCTTTCTTTACTTCTTCTGTCAATACTGGTGGGATGTCAGATTCCTCTGCGCTATTACTCCTTCTTACGTTATCATCCTGAATGCCTCGGCTGCTGTACAGGCCTCTGTAGAACTCTTGCGCTACCTCAAGTATTCTATCCATACCACTGGATTAAGCTAAGTCAAACCCCGCATCTAAAAAAGAAAAAAAGAAAAATACACTTCTTATGATCAGCAGGGTTGTAAAACACAGATTTCGCAAAGAAAAACCAGAAAAGTATACTGGCACCGGAAATGAGTCAGTAAAAAGCAATTGACTCTCCCATTCCCCCTCCCCTCAAAAAAAGAAAGAAGGAGTCTGATAGAAAATTTGCGCACTGTCTACTACTTCTTTTTTATTGCCTTTTTGTTATATTTGACTTCTTCTATCTGGCTTCACGCATCGATTGCTCATTAGATAAATCTCACGCCTCGTTTCCCGGTCACAGAACTTTCGGGACCTATTCATCCTACGCAGATTGATTTTCAATACTTCGCTCTCGCCTGCCTAACGTGAACTGCTGAAATGTTCAAGTTCGGATGGCTTTTTGACCTCTCGATTGCGATGCGCCTCACGTATCATCCAGTTCCAGATTATACGTTTGCGTAGTCCTCTAACAAAAAAAATTACCAAAAGAAGTGAAAGCTTTCCTAAAAGGAAACTGGGAATGTTTGATTACCTTCTCACGGCACGGAAACGCTTCTCTCATGTAGTAAAGGAAATTGGGAACAGTGGAATTGTGTTTCGCCGGAGAGAAATAATGGCGTCTAATTTCGCACCTCGCGCACGAGAGTTTTGGGAACGAGCACCACCTCTCTCGTTCTAGATTTGCCCTTTGTTTCTGGCTGCAGCCAACCTAGTCTAAATTAAACAGTCCGCGAAGCGGTTCCACCCTGTTGAATTAGTGAATGACTTCTAGAAGCCGCTCCGTTTTACAGCTCGCAGTGGAGAAAAACACGTTGTGGCAGTTTGGGTCTCTGTTTTACTACGCGCAGAAGTGAGTCTGCTGCTGTGTTTCTTGGAGCGTTCGCCGTGTTGACCAAGTGATCCAAGTTATTTTGTTGTTGTTGTATTCTTTCTTGCTTTTTTGTCTTTGTTTGTTTTTCAATATCTATATCCGGCTCTAACGTAGCCTACTTTCCCATGTTTTCGTATATAAATAAAGCAACAAAAAAAGAAAACATGTACGCAAGTTTGTTTTTTTTTGTCTTTCTAGCGTGCAGCATGTTTTCGCTATCTTACAACGAAAAAAAAATCAATGGGAAAATTTACATCCACACGTTTATAGTCCGAAGCAATAGGAAAACCTGGGTGAAATTTTCAGAGACAAAAGCTTCCTAGATAATGATAAATTCGTCCCTGTCATAACGGACAAGGACGAAATGGGGTTATTCGTGGTGCTTTTATCTTTCTTTCTTTCTTTCTTTCTTTCTTTCTTTCTTTCTTTCTTTCTTTCTTTCTTTCTTTCTTTCTTTCTTTCTTTCTTTCTTTCTTTCTTTCTTTCTTTCTTTCTTTCTTTCTTTCTTTCTTTCTTTGTAAGGACGTATCTGAATGGCGTGCAGGAAAGTTTACTATGTCGTAGCAGAAAGAAAGACAGAAGCTGAGCGGGCGCTCAGAACCTATTTCTCGTAAACTTAAAAGAATACACTTGAAATGTACAAAAGCGCGCGTAAAAACCTTGACGAACCTTCACAATATATCCTGTCGTGGACAGTATAGACAAATCGTCACATTGGTGTTCGAAAACCAAACAATATCGAAGGCATCATTAGATAAACAAAGTGTAATATAGAACGTCTAGGTTAATTAACGACGACAAACAAAAGAAAAGAAAATAAGTTCCAACGTCGCTTCGCTATTTCTTCCTTAATTCTGAACTAAAAATGGGAACTTCATTCTCATTCACAGTTTCTCTTTTTTTTTTCTGTATCTGGTCCAGGCTGCCACGTTTTCAGCGACAAGGTGCAAGCGCCAGATATCTGCTTCTACGTTTTATCTGTGTTCGAAAAGCAAAAAACTAAAAACAAAAAATAAGTGAGAAAAAAGGAAGAGACGAAAGCGAACAAAGCAGTTCTTGCCGCACATCTCTCGTCGACATCTTGGACAGTGCATGGAACGATCTTGCCGAGTTTTGACATCACTGATATCACAGTGTCACCGCACCACATACCGGTTTCAAACGACACGGCTCTCTCAAAACTGAAAAAAAAGAAAATATAGAAAGAGAGGAAAAAAAAAACATGTTTTCCGTTGTTTCTATTTTGGTTTTTATTTCTTACTCCTCTTTCATCTCGGCCAGAATTCGATAAATATGCACATGCGTAATAAGACCAGGAAAGGCCTCTATCAACTTTCGCTGTGTTTGCATCTGTGTGCGGGGGTCTGTCTTGTCGCTGGCACCCTTTTAATATGCGTCTCGTTTGTACTAATGCGAACGCTCGAGGGTGGTTTCGCTTTTACGTGATCTCTCGTCTCTCGTAATAAAAACGCAAATGTGATCACACGACAAAGGATAGAGAAAAATAGAGAGTGCGTGAGTATGATATCGCGCTCTATCGTTTCCTGGCGATGCGTATACTTGGTGGAAAGCAAAAGGCTTCTCAAGTACGCCCAAAGAAAAATGATGAAATCCTGACATAGCGTTTCCTCTTTCCTTTCGTGGGCATAATGGAAAGAAAGACCCGTGTATCGTCTGGTATCGTCATTTAAGTGTCGCATGCTGAGTGGCACTCACACTGTAAGATATCGTAACTGACATTTGAGAAGAAATTTGAACGGGCGACATTGAAACGAAGGTTTTACAACGGTGGTTCGCAGCTGAATACCGGGATACATTAGGCGACGAAATACTAAGCGAACTCGTACGCTCCTATGGTGACAGCATTTAAGTGAATGCCTGTCGAAAAATAGTTGAATTGTGAAACATATGCTAGGAAGATACAAGTCCGCATACGAAATAGACCACGTAAGCAGGGGTTAGAGTACTTCGATGGTTAGCTTTTATTCCTTTTTTTTTTGTCTGGTAGGGGGGGGGGCAGTGTCCTCCGGTTTCATGTACCTTTTCAATACCTTGAGTTGTAGCAGGTGTGTGTGTGTGTGTGTGTGTGTGTGTGTGTGTGTGTGTGTGTGTGTGTGTTTGTGTGTGTGTGTGTTGTGTGTGTGCGTGCGTGTGTGTGTGTGTGTGTGTGTGTGTGTGTGTGTGGTGTGTGTGTGTGTGCTTGTGCGTGTGTTTGTAGATCTGTTTGCTCGAACTTCGTTGTTGTAGCCTGCACGTTTTCTTTGTAACTTCTTTTCATCTCATTTTTCTTTCACATTGGTACACAAGAGAGTCTTACCTTCAGGAAACTAAAATAGAGAGAAACAAATTTCAATCGTCATTTTTTTACTCGCAGAACTATTTCTTTCTTTTTTTTTAATCTTCATATTCCTCAAAGGCCCCACTCGGGGTATTACATGAGGGAATAATTCCTTCTCCACGAGGAACGACGGCACCAAGAAGCCGTAAAAACGCAGGAGCATAATTCCTAGATGTAGCTGCACAAAAAACAAGAAAAAAATGATAGTTGCTTCAAACGTTCCGTTAATTTGGGAATATATCTGAGTGCTATTATCTTGTTTTTCACTACGTATACATGAATGCAATATAGAGACTGCGCACTCTAGCATCCAACACGCTTCAATAGTTAGTAAAAAAAGAAACCTAAGGGTGTCTTTATAGTTGGGTGTGTTTATTTTATCATCCACACAATCCCACCTAACTTAACCCCTATCCAAACTAGGCGCCATCTTCCTGATTAAACCTGGCGTAGTGCACTGCAGCGGCAGCGCACTGAAGGAAACATCTAGAATGCATAATGAGCTCGATGTACCTCATTATTTTGCATGCAGCGCCCCTACACCATTATTTTTCTTTTATATACATTTCGCGCTCTCTTTGTATTTCTCTTTATCTTCTTAACGCTGCCTTTTCCAACTGGGCAGCAATAACATCTTCGTATTCTGTGTATACCTCCTTTCCTGAGCTTTTGTCTATTATTGTAACGTGACGATTAATCAGATTTACGATAAGTGGCAGCGCACACTTGGTTAGGACACATACACGAAACACGAAAAAAACGACACAAGCGCTGAAACCGCTTGTCAGCGCTTGTGTCGTCTTTTTACGTGTTTCGTGCATGTGTCCTAAGCCGGTGTGCGCCGCCACTTATCGTAAATATGACCAACCAACTCGCCCACAAGTACATTTTAAGCAAGATTAATCAGAATCTCCTAACTGGCGTTTCTGTGTTTATCTGGTCACCCTTTCCGATAGTCCGTCGTGAGTCCGCCTCCTCATCTTCACAATTACACCATGACAACAAAAAGGAAAAGAAAGAGGAAAGAAACAGCCGCGGATGCATACCAATATGAGCAATCAACACCGACCAATCAAGGACTACACTACTGCATAAGCCAGTTCCCGCAGCGTTGTTCAAAATACTAGTGATCTGTGTGCCCAACGCTTATCGATCATAGTATCCAATAGAAACTCGCAGAGTACCTCAAATGAGGAGTTCGCAAAACATCCCGTAAAAAACAAAAAAATTGGTCAGCTACGTACTGGTGGTGGGAAGACTGTGGAAACAGTGAAGGTGGTGGCCTTGCCTTCTTTTCTCTCCTCCTCATCCTCACGTATCTTCTCCTCACCCCTCACCACCTTGCTGTATTGTAATATACATGCCTATGCTACGCTTTACCCTCTCCTATCCTCCTTTCCCTCAGTATCGCTACTCTTTCCCACCCCTTGGCTATACTATCTATCTATACTATCTAATCTCTCTATCTATCTATCTATCTATCTATCTATCTATCTACTATCTATCTATCTATCTATCTATCTATCTATCTATCTATCTATCTATCTATCTACTTCTATCTATCTATCTATCTATCTATCATTTTCTCGTTCTTTCGCCCATACCAACGTAATCAACGGTTCTCACCAATGCTTGCTCTGCTAGCGTGCCTGGATAGCCTTGTGGTTACGACGCTCTCCTTCGCACCGTGGGTGCCCGGGTTCCGCCTCGGGTCCCCGCGTCTCCCCAAGAAATTTATTTGGTTTTTATTACTTCACCTCCTCCTCTTCACTTCTTTTCCACTCATCCTTCCCTCCTCCGACGCGTTGCTAGGCGACGCATGGTGTCGTCATTGCTCGGCGAGGTTTTTTTCTGCGAACACCTAGTGGCCCAACCTAAGACTTAAACAGCTTCGCTGGTCAAACAGTGGTTTACTGGTTAACGAGATAGTGAGCGAGAGGTGCTGTACAAACACTATACTAAAGATACAAGGCAGCGATCATAATTGCCACAAACACACACAAGCATCTAGAATGTAAGCCCCCTCAGGAAAGCGTTACGAAGTCGCTGGTTCGCTGCGGAGTTTAAGAAGCTTAAAACCTCTCCTCCGAAAACACGCCTTACCGAGCGAGGTGGCTCGGCAATCGTTCGGATCCTGTATAACTAATGCGATCTCAGTGAAATCGAGAGTGAGAATTCGTGAGAGGAGTTAACCGCCGCTCGTCGTCGAAGTACATGCGGAACCAGTGCCAAAGAATTCGCCTCATGGCCAGCCAATGGCAATAAGCAGATCGCGAAATGAATGCCCACGAATTAGGCCTCCGATGTTTTTTTTTGTTTTTTTTTTTCAAGGACGAGCAAATATGAGGGCGATAATTACAGCCTCTAGGACGAGGAGCGAGGGAGAGAAAATAATGGCAGATCAAATAAATTGATAAATAGGGTCAACCTCTACGCGCCGGTGCCAAGACCGCAGACCGACAAACAGCTCGCGCCACTCAGTGCCACTGGTCTTGGATCGGTGCCGAGTTCTCTGCCAAAGAGTACGTGTCGGCTGCACGAGTGGTTTCCAGTTTTCAGCTCTCTTTGCATGGTCTTATCAGTCCATATTTAACGTATGACTCGCCGCCCTGCTCTTCACTCATTGTGAAAGCGGCCTATTATTTTGCTGCAGGAATCTGTGCGCTTAGGTCCGAGGCTTCTCTGCCCCTTTTTATTATTGATCAAACTGGCGGCGCAGGATATCATGACAAATGTAATAAAAAGCATGGCATTGTTGGAAGGATCCGGTGGGAAGACGCCACTTCGAGTGCAAAAGGTTTTCAAGCTGTGACCGGTATTTCTGTTGGCACCTTAGTTCATTCAGTGAAATATATACTAGGAAAATTTTGAAGACACTGTGGAAGCTAATGCATTTTGCCGAAGTTATGTGTTTTTAAGTCAGTTAAATCAATTTTTACCATGCAAAAGTAACTATGGCTATGCACAAGGTGTTTTATAATGAACCGTAAAAGTTTCATCATATTAAAGCTTAAATGAAATGCCAGTTTCCTCTTTAAAATCTTACTTGAAGTGTAGGTTTATGCTACAGCGAATGACCGGGTATTCTAATGATTGATCGACTTTATATGTACTTTTGGTCCATGGGCTAATATTTTGAATAAGTTTTGTTGTTGTCGCACCTGTGCAGCATTCTTCGTGTTTTCTCTGTCATGCCTATAAATCAAATGCCACCGGCGGTAAGCCTCTGGTGTACCTTTGTAGCTGGTGTATTCCCCCTCTATTAATAACGACGTACTGTAAGTCGTTGTGACGCATATGACCATGGTTAAAGACTCGCAACCTTGGCAATAGTGAAGTGGATCAAACTTCTTTTGCGTTGTCACTCTATAATGTAACGTTCACCATCTAAGAACGCTTATCCTTCAGCTAAAAAGGAAGGGCTCAAGGCTTCAAGAATTGCGTATTGCAAGAATGCGTTCAGAGAGTCGCAGTCCTAAACAAAATGCCATTAACTTGTAGAAGTGTAGCGACTCTGTGTGAAATCAGGCGAAACTAAAGCTAAATCACAATTGGAGATTGCCAGCGACAGTTGATAGCAGCGTACAAAATAAAGTTAGGAAGGTTGGTTTTGCCAAAGAAGAATGCACGTGCGAATGCATTAGAATTATAAGACTAGTACTGTTCCCTGTCCCGTCCTCGCGGATGCACATATAGAAGGGCCACGAGCCTGACCTTGAGACACTTACCGGCTTGCTTAATCTTACTCGTTCGTCTGTATTGATGGTACACGTTAAAGATACACAACTCCAGCCTACTCAGACATGAGGGCAATGTCGCCCGTTCAACATACCCGCGCAAATTGCCGGCATGCTGCCTTTCCAGGAAGCTAGAAATCCTTTATGTTATTCACAGATGGTTTCACAATACTTGTCCTTCTGCAGGGACATCGGGTCTATCGCCTACGAAACTCAGTTTTTTTTCCATCAAAATCTGAGAACCAATGTGCCTGCGCAGGGACAAGGAGTCTGAAGAGGCTAGACTGATGAAACCACAATACCTGGTGCCATGCTGAAACAAAACCCTTGAAACAAGTCTACACTCACCGACTTGAATGACGTTATCCTTCAAGTCCTGGCTGTTCTCATCTTGCAGGTAGAGAAACGTATCGTCGAACGTCGTCAATCCGGCGCCGAATTTGGGCGCCGCAACCGTGGTTCCGGTTTCGGTGACCAGCACCGTGGTGTCATTACCGCCGCTTGCTGCTCCGCAGGTCCACACCAAGGTGAGCAGAAGCCAGGTCAGAAGACCACCTCGCGTCGTGCACCACGTGGAAGCATCCATAACGCCGGCGACTCACGGTTGATGAACACAAGAGAGCGAAAGGAGTATGGGGGAGAGAGTGAAAGAATAGCACGATACTTCCCTGCACAACCTTCTCTCTCTCTCTCTCCCTTGACACACACGTCCCCGTGCGCCCGCGCACTCCTTCCTGGCGACTCGAGGAGCGGAAACCCAATCACCCAATCATGGTCGTCCAGCGTCGATTACCTCGCAGCCAAACCATTCACCTACCTCGCGCTCAAATATACAAATACGAGGACACACTCTTCGCACAGTTCGGCTCGCCCCCCACGCTCTTCCGGGTTCAAGCGATCGAACCAAATTCAATTAAAACGCGACGAGTACGTTGCATGCGTAGCCCCCCCCGAAAAAGTTTCGCCCCGGGACCGCCAGAAAAAACACTGTTCCCTCCCTCCGTCGTGGCGCCCCTAGAAAATCGCGGCTGCTTTCCCGTGCTTCTGCAGCGACTCCGTATACCTCTTCCTCAAGCATCGACCTCTCCTCCACCCCCAAACTTCTCTCCTTTCTTTCTTTTTCTTTCCTCCTTCTAGCGCTATTTGCCGTGTTGGCAGTGAATCAAAGGGCCTGGTGCTGCTTCGAGCTTGCCGGCGACGGAAGTAGCGGGACCAGCAGGGAGCGCTGCCGTCAACTCGGTAGCCATTTTGGCAGCGAGGAGACCGTAGGGGCGACCCCGAGCACTATGCTTTGTTTGTTTTGCTGCCGGAGCATTACTTTACAGAGGTTTCGCGTTAGTTTGCTAGATTTTCTGTAGGTTTTAGTTGCCGTCTCGGATGGTGACGTTGGTGAGAGAGAGAGCGAGAAGAGTTGATGCTCAAAAACAGCACTTGGAGAAGGGGTGGCGCGTAGGAGGCTACGTGGCTTGAGCGAGCGCACACCATGGTCCACAGGTGTTGTGCGTTGAGAGGGGGAAGCAGACGTGGAGGGAGCGAGAAGAGACAAGAATTATAGTAAAAGACGCGCGCCTATTTTCGGGGCCACGGAGAACCGCGCGTTCGTCCTTCTGAATTTAGGAGGCTGGCCATAGCCGCGACAGCTTTTCGGGGCTCGCCTCGCGGTGAGAGTTTGTAGTCGAGGAATGTGGCGGTCGCCCTGCGCCTTGCGCCAGGGCCGCCAGCGGTTAGGAACTGTCACTGGATGGACTGCGTGAAGAGGCGACGTGTTAGCGTAATATCGAGACTGTCATGGAATAAAGACGTCTTTCGCGTTCTTCTGGCATTCGTACGCTGGAGACTTGCTAGCGTGGCTGTAACTATACGGCACCGTCGTGGAAGACCCTCCTCGAAGGCTATAAGGTAGTGCGCTTCAAAGCTCGAGGGCGTGGATTTCATTTCCCGGTCATGGAGGCCGCATTTCGGTGAGGGCCAAATATGATCCTTTATGTGCCCGGTAATGAACCCCATGTAAATTATTCCGGGTACCGTGTTGAAGATTATATACCCTGCTGAAAACTACATTACATACGTACATACTTTAGACTAGAAATATAATATTCTGTCGTGCTCAAATAAATGTGCAGGAATATTGAAGAAAAAAAAATTGGACTACGTTTGGTGCTGATGCATGCTGATGCTGCGATATATTTATTACCGCGATAAAAGGTAGTGAAACCTAATTAAGCGAAAACACTTCAGTTGTCCTGTCCGAATCGTCTCTCCGACAAGCTTTTGACGTTAATAAAGTCACACCATATATGTAAGAACCAGCGCGTCAACACGCTGTAATGCATTTATTAATATGATTTAATCACTTCTGCATATTATGCAGCTAACTATAGGTATTATACCAATACGATTATACTTAATTGTACAAGTGAAGGGCGGCGCCTGCTCGTGCATTCTTTGTCAATGGAGACGGCGTTGGTTAAATAACGTAGCCCGCTGCTATAGTTATGGGTACTCCGTGATTTAGGTAGTCTATTTTAGACATCGAGTTGCTTCAACAGCACTACGTTAGTAACCTAAACGTTTTCTAATTACACTGCCTTGATATGAGTCGTGTACAATCTGTGGCGGTTTCTATGAGATGCCTTGAATTGTCCACACACCAGGTTCTGCACACTAAAGGAGCTATTGTGCAGGGGCGTAGCCAGGGAGGGGGGGGGGGGTTCAAACCTCCCCTCCCGAAAATTTTCAGTTTTGCTTGCGTATATATACACGCGCACATACAAACGCACGCACGAACATACATAAAGCATGGTTGAACACCCCCCCCCCCCACCCGAAAAAATTTCTGGCTACGCCCCTGCCATAGTGGTCCAGAATTTGGTACTATTTGGCGCTAAAAGCCCGCGCATTAACATTCCGCTTCATTAGCTTTCAGGCTATGTTGTGGCTATGGAAACTAACAATAAGACCGCCTTGCAGTGATGCCCTTTTATTATCTTAAATTTCTTCCACGAAAAAACTACAAAATGCTGGTGCACTCCTGTCGCTGCGTAAAGCATTCAACCTATTGCATTGATGCTGGCAGTGTGTACAGGGTCAAATAAGGGCAAAGGCGTAGCCTTAATTTTTTTCGGGGAGGGGGGGGGGGGAGGCTTGAGATTTCCCCCTCCTGGTTACGCCAGTGAATAAGGGCGTGACTTGTTTCGTGATTATGCAGTTGGTAACGCTGCAATACTGTACTGTCCTGGCATTATCCAAACTTTTTACTGTTAGCTGCATACATTGCGTAATCAAGCATATCTTACAAGGAGCCACTCCTTGTAAGCCCTTTTAGGGGCGTAGCTCCTCTTAGTCTAACCTTGTCACGTCTCCGTTGTCCGGCGTATCTCCTGGCAGCCGGCAGTATCTGTCCGGTGGTGGTGGTGTCGTGCGGCGTGACCGCCCTTACTGCGCATACCCTCTCCACACACCTCCTCTTCACTCCTCCTCACCATTCCCCATGTCCTCTACCCCCCTCCCCTTTCCATCTTCACTTCCCCTCCCCTCGACCTCTCCCATAACCCTCTCCACTTCCCCTCTCCCCTTCCCCTCCCCCTCTCCCATAAACAGTGTTAAAAACGGAGGGGGCGTGCACACATGAAGGCTCCCTAAACGCGATCGCTCCGTTTAGGGTCGGTTGCTTATAGTCACTATATTCGAGGCAGGCTTTCGATGGACCCCTAGCGTAACCCAACGTGCGAAGGGAACCGCACTAGCGAATACGTTACGAAACGTTTCATTACAAATTCCTTCGCATTAACGCAGAATTCACGACATTCTAGAGAGCGGCTCATTGCATCGCGTTAGCCTGATTATGGTTTTATAGATAGTAACATTAGCTGCACAATGACTTTACTGAATAAAAAAAAAATAAAAGACGAGGACGCCGATTACAAGAGGTAAAAAATACATAGACATTTCGGCACCCAGAACGGGAGCCTTGTTCACATTAATTATTTTTTTTTATTGTGGACAAGGCTCCTGTTCTGGGTGTCGAAACGTCAATGCATTGTTTTCCTCTTGTAGTCGGCGTCTTCGCCTTTTAGGGGCGTAGCCCCTCTTAGTCTAACCTTGTCACGTCTCCGTTGTCCGGCGTATCTCCCGGCAGCCGGCAGTAAACGGCAGTATCTGTCCGGTGGTGGTGGTGGTGTGCGGCGTGACCACCCTAACTGCGCATGCGCATACCCGCTCCACACACCTCCTCTCCACTCCCCCTCACCATTCCCCCATGTCATCTACCCCTCTCCCTTATCCTCTCCACTCACCCTCTCCCTCCTCTCCACTCACCCTCTCCACTTCCCTCTCCACTCACCCTCTCCACTTCCCCTCTCCACTTCCCCTCACCCTCTCCCATAACCAGTCTTAAAAACGAAAGGGGCGTGCACACATGAAGGCTACCTAAAGACAATCCGCTGCGACAGTACGTGATATGTATCGCCCTCTCCTCTCCTACGCTTCCCCCTCTTTCTCCTCTCTTATGGTCCCCCCCCCTATCTTGCCTCGCGGCGCAGCGGCGCCGACGCAGGCAGCGTCGCGAGGCAGCGTCGCGGCAGCGTCGCGGCAGCGTCTTGATTGAAAAACCGACCGCTCGCGCTGCACAACCGTTCACTGATCACCCCGTATATATAGGCACTGGATTTTGACCTCCAAGGTAGTGCGTGTGTGAGATTTCTCCTGTGCGTGATTAGTCAATGAAAATTCACAGCGTAGATGTAAAATAAAGTGAGCTGCAAGTTGTCATAACTCTCATCGAACCTTTAGTATAAACGCGCCCGATCTCACGTCGGTGATGATGTACTGGGCAGAATTCACGGAAGATTCACGGTTTACCGTTGAACCTCCGCAGCTTCGCCCACTCATCATCATTCACTCCGTGGATATGCTATGATTTTTTTTTTAATGTCTAGGATTCCAGTATACTTTGAAACACCCACAGAGGAACCGCACTCAAATATTTCTCGGTTGTCACGGTCTAGGCATGCGCGGTGGACGCTGATACGTGCGTGCGCGTACCACTTGTTTTCTCTTTCCTCCTTCTTGTCTCTGTTCTTTTACTCCCCTCCCCCACGTACACTGCAAACGGGTTTGAGCCTTTTAGGGAGTTTCGGGCTCGACGCATAACGTGCATCCAAAAGGTACTACGCAAAACCCCCTTCAAAACGAGGTTCAAAAGGAGGTTTTATTTACATCCTTTAAGGGCGTGATTACACGGAACTAAGGAGGTAAATTTGTGTTTTTATTGAACTCATTTTGAGGGATTGAACAGAGCGCATTGGAAGTTTTTCTGGTTCTTTTGAGAGCTTTTAAAGCCTCCTTTTGGAGGTAAAGTTGGTGTTTTTATGTAAGCCATTTTGGGGGCTTGAACAGAGCGCACTGAGAGTTCTGCTTCTTTTGAGAGCTGTTATAGCCTCCTTTTATACGAGGCCCTAGAGCGGTCGCGAAATGAAAAAAAAAGAATATATAGAATACGTTTACCGGCCAATTTCCGCTACTATTCATCACTAGGACATAATAGAAAATGGACACCAAAGTACTTATGCACAACCATGACATTTGCATACAAATACGCACGACACAGGAATCGAACTCGCGACCACACGCACTCAAAGCAAGCACTATAACCATTACACCACAGCGCCACCACTTGCAAGCTTGCTTTTTTCGTGGGCTTATATATGTACCAATGTATGTACAAAGCGGCTGGTAACCCGTCGGCACAACTTCGAACTTCTGTTCTTGTACCATCGGCGTGTGTTTGCTCTTGCGGAAGGTCATCACATAATTTGTGGGGCGTCATGCAGGCCGAGCCGATCGACGCAAACACCCTCGGCTCCGAATTCTCCGGTTCACCGTGTCGTGCCGCTAGAAAAACTATAAACGTGTGCCCTCTTCGCTCGCGCTAAATTCGTGAATACCAGCGTGACAAAGGTATCTTCAGATGAGCGAACGTATGTGCATTCCATGAGCGTATGCTGTGGAGCAATTTTCGTTATTTCTGCAGCCGCGAACTGCGCGCGTCCAGATGCGGCAGCGTGTTATGAGCGGTTCGAAGACCGCCTACGTTCTCATATGAAAGTTACACACGCGGAGGCCCGACTTAGAAGAACATTGTAACGCGCCTACATTAAGTGCATTTAATGCGCGCGTACTGCCGCGAGCTGCACGCAGGGGCAGCAGCGCGCTCTGAGCAGCTGAATAAAAATCTGTTTCCGCAATTAGCGCTTATTCGCAATGCACCCTTTAGCGCGGACCGCCTGCGTTCGCATATGAAAATTACACACGCAGAAAATTCCAGAGTTACAAGCACATTGTAACGCGCCTACATAAAGTGCGTTGAATGGGCGCGTACAGCCGCGAGCAGCGCCTCCTGAGCAGTTGAACGCTCATCTATTTCCGCAATTAGCGCTTATTCGCAATGCACGCTTTAGCACGGCATTCAGCGATTCTCTATAACGCATATTCAGTATTTATTTGCTTTCATACTCGGATACTACCTACATTTCTTACTAATTAGCTTTTATTGGTAAGCATCACGCCACCGCGTTAAAGCGAATACCTAACGCGTGCCCCAAGGTCAAGGACAACCTCCCCAGTTTACCAGTGACAGGTCTCCCACAAAACAAAAAAAGTTAATGTACTTGCACTTCTCTCTTGTGAACGTCCATGTGTACTTGGCCCTCCCCTCAGACAGATGATGCAGTACCCATTAAAAAAAAGCATTACCCTCTTCCTCAATGGAACAGCTGTTCTTGAGAAAATATGGTTCTGTTGTATTACTTCACCACAGCAGCAGAGAGGTTGGCTTGTTTGCAATTCAGAATTTCACAATTGTAACACAGAAACGCGAGGACTGTAGCAAACCTGCAGAAAACTGGAAAAACTATCATATGTGCACTCCCTCGTCCACCTGCACACTACGTTAAACTTTATTTATACAACAGCAACCTTCAATTATGCTACTATTGATAAAAGATCACCCAATCTACGTTAGAACACAGTGATGACTTTCTGTCTTTCTGTTGCCTATATTCTACAATGTGTCATAATCTGTGAATCATCTGTTCAATGTGTTTGGTAATAAAACACAAGCAGTTACATTGAGCAGGCAGTGTTTCAGCAATTTGTTTTGCAAGCACAAATTCATTTCTTCATCATTTGCATGCACGACAAGTAGTCATACTTCAATTGATACAAAACCAGTGGTTGCAACATTTTATTGGAATCAAAACAGCAGCACTTCTCGTGTCAATGTAAGGGTATAGGTATATATTTCCATCGTCGTGCACAGAACCTACTCCTAAAACTGAACACGTGGAACAACATATACAGTACAGCCTAAGCACTATACATAATTCACAGCAGTAAAGCAATACGAAAGCAAGGTGTAAATTTCATCATGATGCGCACTAACGTGGGCACTTCACCGTGCCAGTATGTAAGTAGAATAAAAAAAATAAGCTATTCAAGGAACTTGGTGTCAGCCTACACACGAAGGCAACTAATTAGTACAATAAGGCTAGCATCACTTTTAGGAAATATGAAACCGTGTAGACAGGCAGTTGTACAGTTTTTTATTGCACTAGTTTGCCCTATGGCATCAAAACATGTCGCACATGATTTTGGAGTTGAGTTTCCTACAAAAAAGCCCAAAATAGACCTGTGGTGTTGACTGTAGGTCCACTTACCAAGGTGCATAAAAGCATTCAGCAATGTCCACAAAATTACAAGGTTGCCTTCATATGTTGCTGTACATATTTACTCACAGATACCTGGAAGCCATCGTAAATTTCTGGAATTGTGCTTGGGAACTTGTCGGCATAATCACATGACTGCAATGTACCAATACTTCTAATATGCATAACAAGTACAGCCATGCTTCAATGTTTTTATGCCAGCTAGTGCCATCTGTAACTCAAAAGTTCATCCTTAATTCCTCACTTGATGGCTTACGCATAATTACCACATTGAAAATAATCCAAGCACCATGGCTGCAACGTCAACTTGCAATTAGGCAATCACAGGCACTAAATAAAAAAATTCCTGTAAATAGTGACTGGTCGCTTTGCACATTAGATCCTAGGACTTGATATGCCATGAGAATGAATCAAAATTGACCACACATATATAGAGACTGTGAAACAGTCAGGAGTTCATTTCATAGGTAAGGAAAACGTGAAAACGAAATCAGAACACATAGCAACAAAGGGGACGGAACGACACACTACTAACAACTGAAGTTGAACATGTGCAGCTTTTTTAGTCATGTGTGTTTATATCTTTCTGTTTTGATTACACTTCAGTTACTAGTAGCGCACTGTCCTGTCTGCCCCCTTCATTCCTCTGTGGATGTGTGATTGTTTAGTCTTGTAATTTTTCCGTACTGTGTGTTTACATCTTTCTGTGGTTTCGATTAAACTTCAGTTGCTAGTAGCACATCATCCTGTCCCCTTCATTTCTCTGTGCTGTGATTTTTTGCACCCTCTTTAACTATGAATATACACCAACTCGCCCAACTGCCCCTGTTAAGACTTATGTTTGCTGAATAACACTGGGCCCACCCAGCGTCTTTTTAAACAATGCGAAATTTTCAAATGCACACGATATCAGAAAGGTTGCACGCAGTATTACGCATAACACACTGCATCAATACCAGTGTTGGCCGAAATGTGGTAAGATGTACGAGCTGTTCGACATAGTGTAAAGTGAGGCACATCAGGGTGTTCCCACAATCATGGGTGTCGGCAGGGGTTTGCACGAAGGGCACCTGCCGCCATCAAGACACACCAGCACTTGACCCCACCCAAGCTACACCAATGCTCTCCTGCTCAACAGGCCGACACGTTACACCGCCTTGCACCCCCAAGACAAAATCCTGCCGACACTCATGCCCACAATACACTTGACTTGAACACAGACTGGTGGGCAAGCAACACTTGCTGCTTTGCCAGAAGTGTATTCCTGAAAATTACACAAAAAAGAAGTCCACTAAGATTTCTGTATACATAAGAATGAATTGTCTTACCGAAGATTCGCGCTTGACTATCCTTATTGAAGACATTTTGTCAAAACACGAAATAAATACAAAATTGAGATGCTGCTATGTATTTCCTTGTGAGTGTTTCACTTCGTGTGCACAGGGCAAAAAACAAACGGATGTAAAAAAAATGCGAAACACCACCAGAAGTGTACTCTTGCCATGTTTACCATTATGTGGGTAGTTTTTGATGTCAGTAAAGTTATCATTATAAGTACACTTTAAAAGGGTTGTGAATGTTAACAAGGTCTTGATTAACCGCACCTACTCTGTTTAGGAGTGAAGATTGGGCAACTTGGCACTGAACCATGGCAAAAATAAACAGTGCACTTCTAGTGAGGATAAACTAAGGCCTGGGCACAATAACGGCGCTTTCACCTTGTCAAATTGTGTCAACAGTCATGATACTATGTATTGACCTTGAAAACTATGGCAACATAATGCAAAACAGCAAATTAACGAGAGGGAATAAACAAGATGATTCAACAATCTGGTTCAACAGACTCAACAGCTGACTTATATCAATGCGATTAAATTAGCCTTGCACATCTCCTAATGGCCAAGAATATGCACATGTAGCCTTGGCAAATTCCACTGTTGATACGTGACCAATGAAGTTGCATTCCTTCCATGCCGTTGAATGGCCGTTCATTCTTTTCTGTTTTCACTGTTTTCTGATTTTCATTGTTTTCACTAGCGTAAATGTTCACCCTTTTTGATTTTGTCACTTTGCAGATGGCGTAGGTGTTTGCCTTTGAATGTGCACGTTTCTTCTGCTTTGTCTTTCCTGCTTCTTTTTGTATGCGTATATGTTTTGCCTTTGAACGTGCACACGTTTCTGCTGCTCTTTCTCTATTTTTGCTCTACTGGGCCTTGTGCACTTCTCAAGCTACCATTGTCACTTTTCACTTGAGGCCCATTTCCTGTATTTTGCTGGAATAAACATTTATCCATTCATTCAATACCATAAAACGCATGTGCTTCACAATACACACTGCACTTAGCAGATGTCTGTCACATGATATGGCCGTCATTGTATAGCTTTAACATGATTTATTTGTTCTAGCTAAATTAATCCAAGCTAATGATGTTAATGTACCTTGATACGCTATTTCACTGTTCCTTGATGCATATGTATGAAGGTACAGTGCTTATGTACCTTAATATGCTATTTCAGGAGACGGGCAGAGTGCGCAATGCAAAATTGTTGCCGAAAAGTCTTTTCACTTCCTGACAATCTGTGCTTCGGTGGGTTCTCACAGTTGCCTGGCGGGAGAAAGATGTCCAGGGTAGTTGACTGCATCCAAGGTAGATGCTGCAAAATGAGAGCGCACGGTCTTGTCACATGTCAATGTGCGCAAATTGACACGATGACGAAGGATTAAAACAAACAAATGAAGTTGGAGAAAAGAATAAATCGAAAACAAAGTTGTCCTTTATGCACATTCCATCATGTGACAATGTGATAACCATGGCCTTTTGCTCTAATGTATATTCCCTGAAAGCATCATGCCTCATTCATGCTTTATCGCAGGCAAGAAAATTATATCGTGCAAACAACTTTATCAGGGTGCACTCCTGGGTCGATTGACTGGTCGTATGAAGCATGAGCGATATTCACAGAAGTTCCAAAACATGCATCACACATCATTGCTATCTGAGTTTAACGACTTAAATGCGAAGCATTTGTTAAACACTTCTACGACTTTGAACGAATCTATCTACCTATCTATCTAGCCGCCTACGACTCATAGCTCGTGTGAGTGTTTCGTTAATGGGATGTATGCCAAAATTCGTGCGGCATGACACGACTGCATGAAGAACATGAATGATGGGTCTTAACTTGAAAATCATGATATGCATTTCATTAACAACATGATTTGCACGTCACTCTCTTAGTTCTCTTGCGACTGTTTCGTTAACTTGATATTTACCAAAATAGGTATGGCGTCACAAGAGTGTATGACGCACATAAACGACAGTTTCTAACGTGCAAATCATGACACTCTTGTCATGTATGGCGTTATTTTTACAACATGGTCTCGGGGGCGCTAGTGGCCGTTTTGCCTGCTTCATATAAACCAAAATTGGTATTGTGCAGTGTGACTGTACGTCCAACATAAATGACAGCTGGCAACATGAAAATAATGACATGCATGTCATGTACACACGCCACGCTCATGGTGCGCTCGCGGCCGGTTCGCTAGCTTGACATACACCTAAATTGATATAGCGTGACGTGATTGTGCGACGAACATAAATGACATATAGTAACATGAAAATAACGACATGTATGTCATTTACGGCATGGAGACTGGTGCACTCGCGTCCGGTTCTCTAACTTGATACCGTATTTACTCGAATTTAAGCCGATGTTTTTTTTCGAAAAAAACGATGTGCGAAAGTGGGGGGGGGGGGGGGGTCGGCTTAGATTCGAGCACAATGAATAGGTTTTTTTACTTTTCTGGCCTTGCGAATTTCGGGGGTCGGCTTAGGATCGGGGCCGGCCTAGATTCGAGTAAATACGGTATCATACCATGACTGGTATAGCGTGACGTGACTGTATCACGTACATAAATGACAGCTGGTAACATGGAAACAATGAATGACATGCGTGTAATGTACAGCATCATGGGTTACATGCCACGCTCATGGTGCGCTGGCGGGCATTTCGCAAGCTTGACATGCCGATTTTCTTTTTTTTTTTTTGCTTTTCATAGCACTTTTCAAGCGACGCAATGTGCAGAAGGTCATCTACAGGTGCATAAGCGACGATAAGGGCTCGCAAAGAGAGAGAACATCAGTATTACTTACCATTTTTGTTCCTGACTGTGCCGAGCTATTTGCCGAGCACGCAGGGTGCCCATCATCTGCTTGGTAATGCACAGCGGCACGCTCGCTTGAGTCGACGGGCCGTCGCGATTATCGCACTCGCAGCGCAGCATGTCGCACTGTCGTCAAACCACGCATATCACATCCAGCGGCGAGAACACAGTGAGGCTGCAGGCACAAAACGCGCACACACGACCGACACAGCTGATCACTTGAGAAGTGGCGTTCACAAGGCCTAGGCGGCCTAGCTACGACGATCGCGCCGCCGCGGGAACGACTCCCTCCTCACGTTTCTTTCTTTTTTTCTGTTTTTTTTTCTTCGCGCGCGCATGCGGCGCGAAGCTTTGTCCCATTCGGTAGCGCCTCGTCTGGCTTGCTTTTGACCTGGCGGGGGCGGGCCGTTGTAGGCTGCAGCCGGCAAGGCCAAAGGGCTACCTCGCTATCCTCGCTTCCTCTCCAGCCGTTCGGAGGGTCTCGTATATCTCTTTCTCTGGGCTATCTGTGCAAGGGATTTTTAGTGCGCTGAAGCATGCCGCCTCTTTCTTTTACTTCTTTCCCCCGCACAGCTGCATGTATGCCCGCCAGCACTGAAGGCGTTATGGAAAGCTTCAGAAAAAAAAAAAAGAGAAAACATGCCAGAGGAAATGAGATGGGAGTTTTTTGTTCCTCTAACTCCATTCGACGAATGGCGTCAGATAGTGAATTTACCTCCTTTCTTCCACATAATTTCTTAACGAAGTAAAATTGAGGACGCAGAACTTTATTACACCCACCTTATTACACCCTAAGGTAGTACTGTCCAGATGAAGGTAGTATTAAGGAGGATTGTAGCCCTTAAAACGCCCAATTCGGCTAGTTTGCGTTTGCAGTGTAGGGTAGCAAATGGGGTACAACCTGGCTAACCTACCTGCCTTTCCTTTACTTTTCTCTCTCCCTCTCTATCTCTTCTAAAGCGATAAACTCGCAGGGTTCCTTATGTATTCGCCTAAGACGGCTCGAAGGCGACAGCCATCTTCAGGGTTGCCAATGGTGGCTACTTTTCGCCAAATTGGCGAATTTGAGAGGCCCATGGCGACCTAAAATTATGAATGGCGACATGGCGAATTTTTGGCGATTTTCGGCTTAGGTCTCCACTGAGTTATGCATCCTGAGCCCAGAGTCTTCCCAACGAATGAGCGGCAACATTCTCACTATTTTTCTTGGTTTTAGACCCCTGAGTAGAATGTGCGCATTAAGCGTCATTCGGTATGTTCGTCCCGTAACTCGTGTGTATCTCCTCAATTAATCTAGATGCAGGAGGTACTGGAACGTCCCCCAGTGACATTCCAGCAAAATTTAGGTCAGCGGACTGCCTTGCAAACCGCGAGGGGCAGTGTATGACTATAAGTTTATGGCTATAGGTGCTTTAAGCTTCTCTAAAGTTCCGCTTCTGAAGGAGCTAGACGACGGGTTGGCCGCGTGCTCCGACCATTTGTTCCGCCAAAGCTCCAACTGTTCTGAATAGCTTGGCGACTTATTCACCGTTGCAGTACCCCCAATTCAGCTCGTAAAGGCTGTTTTGGAATAGCGAAGTGAGGCGGACACGCGGCTATTTGTGCAATAAACAAATATTTATTGAGGCATTTTCCACTGCTCTCGGTGAGCGTGTGCAATGAAAACAATTGGTATATAACATTTTACATCGTCTATCTGTTCATTAATAACGCATTGGATTCACATGTGTAGATATTATAAGTGACTATATGAAAAGGTCGGTGGCGTCCGGTATCATATTAGTTCACACTGAAAAGGTGTAAGACTCACTAATGATCGGTTCCTGTAAGAATTCTCTCGAGTTACCTTCAATAAACCTTTTTATCATTTTATTTCATATGAGGGTACGTAAAGCTGTCTACAAACGACGCTTTCACAGTTTTCGCTTAAGGTTTATCACACTTTTACCATTGAAACGAGCGGACAGGGATGGGATATCATGAGCGTTTCATTCATTCACCCTTGCGCCACCATGCACATCTTGCGGCTAGTCGGGGAAGCAGCACGATGGACTGATGGTGAAGCGGGCGATACGAGTGGCATTGAGAAACGTCAATATAATTTAAGGGTCTTGGATGGTACTGTAATCTACGGTGCTATACGTGAGTGGAAATTTTTTATTACTAGTTATGCCGCACATATTTACAATGGCGACTTTTTTGGCGAAATCTGTAAAAAAAATGGCGACTTTTGGCGACTTTTTCTTCATCGTTTGGCGACATTTACTCTAAAGTCAGTGGCAACCCTGGCCATCTTCTTCTTTCCAGTCGATGTGTTGATCTTCCCCCGCCCACCTCCGACGTCATTTAGCACTAACGTCATCGCTAACGCAGTACTAACGGCAGTGCTAACGTCACTAAGGCAGTGCTAAGGTCATTTTGCACTGCCTCCGTGACTGGTACCACCTTTCACCAAGCGGCGATGTCATGGGATGACGTCATGTTATGCAGGGTTATGTGACGTCATGATGGCGCCATAATGACGTCATAGTGCTGTGTCAAATCTCGGTGATCTGTGACGTGATGATGTGGTCATATGGTGACGTCGTCAGGTAATGACGATATTTAGGGTGAAAGCCTTTAGATGCCTCATTAAACGTGAAAATTGACCGTCGGCGTCCCGCGTCGTCGGGGATGAGAGATACAAAATATCATCATCATATGATGACGTCCCATATGACGTCAACATGACGTCAGAGATCGCCAAAATTTTTGATGACGTCACATGAATACGTCACCATATGACATCGTACTTTGGTCTACGGTGGGCCCATCACGGAGGCAGTGCAAAGCAAAGTGAGGTGCCTCCGATCCCGGAGGCAATGCAAAACCACGTTAGGTGCAGAAAGCTTTCGGAGGGCGGCAGAGCAGGATCCATGCTATCGTCTGAGAAGAAAAAGAAGATGGCTTCCGCCTTCCAGCTGTCTTAGGTGAATGCATCAGGACCGTGTCAGTTTTTTTTTTTTTTTCATCACTAGTGTTGACGCTGCGGACGGGGGGCGCCGACGCCGCCGACGGTTAAGTTTCGCGTTTGATGAGGCATCTAAGGCTTTCGCCTTAATAAGAACGACTTTCGGAAATTTCAGAGCAGTTTCATGGTTTGACAGCGCGCTCACATCTCTCAAGAAAACCACGTGCGTAGCGGTCAACATAAGTTTGACGGAGACCGCACGTGCAGTAGGCACAATTCGCTGCATTCACCCCCCTTTTACGCACAAACGCGTGCGCGCTCACTGATAAGAGAGGCACGCCCGCTCCATTGGGCGTTACATGCTCGACGCTTTCCAGCTGCAGGAATCCACCGCGTTCCGTCCGGACGCGGGAGGCTCGTTTCGGGTTATACACGGCGTGTGCCTTGAACGGCCGGATTAGGCGCGGCCATAAACGCGGCAAAATGTTAGCTTTAAGAAGACCACCCCTGTTCCCTCCGGTCGCGGCTACGAGCGAGCGTTACGGAGGGCGGCCGTTGCGGTTTGTTTTTCGAAGCGCGGCTGTTCCGAGCGGGAAGCAACATAAACGGGACGTTTTGTGGGAGAGTTTTCCTTGACCGATTGCCCGGTATGCCTGATCCGGATGTTCTTTCGTGTTACGGAAGTGTGTCAGGAGAACGAGGCCATCTTTTTTTTCTTTATTATAGCCACACGTATCAATAATAAAAAAGGGCGGGGGGGGGGGGGGGGTTGAACGCAAATATCGCTCGATGATTTTGCAGAGTTGCTTTAAGTGCTTGTAAGACTTTCTACAAGTTGTGGTTGACGATTATGGCGCGAAAAATTAGTGACGAGCATAGCTGAGTACCGACCATCCCAAAACACTACGCTTTTATGATTATGAACGCGTACTAGAGTCGATCAGGTGGAAGAAAAACTTGGAGGACGCTTGAGCTTCGCTTTCAAGAGTGGAACGCGATAGCGTAATCGGGCCCCGTGCGCATCGTTTTCTCAAATGCTAGCGTGGCTTCGATTCTCGGTGCATGCCTCAACCATACCGCAAGAAAACGAACGACTGTGCGCGTAACATTGGTCATTTCAAAGTATCCTAGAATGCCCACTGCAAGTACAGTTGTTTAGTGCCCACAACGCCATAATTCTTCCCTTTGCGAATCAGCGAAGGGCCCACTTCGCGTCCGTAAGGCAACACGCGAACCTACGCAGCCGCTTTCTTTGTTGATGCTTTTGTATCTAATGATGATTAAATATGTCTGAGCGCTTTGTAATTGGTGGACCTTTAAAACACCCACCCGTTGCGTAATTCACATGTTTTGACGCCTGGCGCAATTCTACGCTTCTGCCACGCAATAGTACTTCATGACATTCATATAGTGTTTTTTCCCCCTCAAGCAGTTTCAAGCAATAGCGCGGCCCTGTGGTAGAACACCTCCTTGCCACGCGGACGGTCTGGGTTCGATTCTCACTCTAACCGAAGTTTTTTATTATTGTATTTTATATGAATCTTTCTCGATGTTTCGGTCACGGACACGATGATTTTTCGCTCACAGTCAATGACGCCGACACCGACGCCCACACTGACGCCGACGCCCATACCGGTATTTCTGCGAAACGAGCTCTTTAATGCTATCGAATATAATAAAAAGAAAAGAAAGAGAAGGACACGAGACGGAGAAACAGAGGCCCGTATGGCGGCTCCGACCCAGTGGATGTGTGCCGAATCGATGGCGCATTTTCACGCCCTTAATAACTATACTGGTATGTCTCGTAGCCTCAGCCTTTACAGGGTACAGACAACAGAGTACGCACAATGCTTCGGGCCCCATCCTCGTGCCAACCAGCCTTCCCTTCGCCCGTTATTTGTTTTCCGCAGCGGCGTGTCGAAGGTCCCCTGTTGCTAAAAACCAACCGAAGGCGCCTTGGGGCTTTCTTTTACGGCTTGTCCTGGCCGGTTTGTAAGCCGCCTTCAGACATAAAAATCGCGCTAAGGAGCTACGCGCGCTGTGCTACCGAGTCGACGTTCAGGTCGTCACAATGACGTCGTGACGTCGTCAAGGAACCCTCCTTTGGGAGGAAATAAAATATGGCCTTTTCGAGCGCAGCCACTGTTCTTTTTATCTGTACGAAAAAAAAAAAAAAAGAGCACAACGAAGTCTATACAGCGTGCCCGACGACGCTGCAGTGAGCTGCTTGCAATTGCGCAAAAGGTCGCTGCACTTCGGGGTTGTCTTATTTATTCCCGTTTTTCTTGCACTTGGTACCCAGTAAGTAGCCGAACAATATCTGGAGCGAATTCCAATCTTTTGAAGCACAAACTACATTGCTCGTTGTTACTTGACATTCTCGAAGCAGTGGAATCGTTGGAAATAAACGCAATATCTATACTCGCAGGCAATTTCTAGACGCTTTGTACAAACGTGTGAATAGCGTCCAACCCGATTGATGAGAGAAATTGTGTTGTTAGGGAGACGAGTATTTCCCGAAAAGAGAAGAGAAGTAGCCGGAGCCACGCATTAGCATCAACCTCGCCTTATATACAGTTAATAATAAAAAAATCCTGGGAGATTGCTTAAATCTGGCCCGCAATCCGTTACTCGTACGATGCGGCAATAGCGCTCTCCTTTTAGGTCTTCAGTGCACTACAAAGTTACTACAGTACGCGACACAATACTTTACAAAGGTTCTGCAATACACTGCAAAGGTGCTACACTGTGCTACAAAAGTGCCGCAGTGCTCTGCAAAGGTGTTATTAGATACGTCACAAAGGTGGCGCGATACACTACAAATGTGCTATGGTACACTACAAAGTTGTCACTCAATACCTTCCAAAGGCTGTGCATACAGCAAAAAGTGCCGCAGTAGTCTACTAATCGGCGACTCAATACGTCACAAAGGGGCTGTGATACGCTACAAAGGCGCTACAGCGCGCTACAAAGGTGTTAGAATGCGCTACAGAAGTTGGATAGTACGCTACAAAGGTGCTACGCAATTCACTTCACTTTAAGTAATTTGACGTACGCTAAGATTACGCGTGCAGCGAGCATGCGCGCATTGACGTGCCAAAGCAATCCGTCGAGAACAATAGACTAAGTGAAGCCGGGGCCTAGCGGAATCGCTAAAACGTCATAGGAGCATGCATAATTGCGCCGCTTATTCGTCTCTCAATAGACTGTTGTCTTCTGTCTATCATCTCTCAGTATGAAGATTGCGACGTGCTCGACAAAGCTGACGGAACGCTGTCAGGACAATACACGCACCACGGAGCGCGAAAACGTGTTCCGGTCCAGCAGTGACCAACAAATAAAGGCCAAATCAGCCTCTTGTTCGCCGGCATCTTCTTTAACGGAAGAAAGGATTTTCTGAGGCAAGCCACGGTCCCACAGTGCGGCTCCCCCCCCTCCTTCCCTGTCCTTTACTCAACACACACACACACGCGCGCGCACGTCTTCTTACAATTGCTTCCCCGCTAAGTCTTCTTTTCAAAAGCAAGCTGAGCGTTGAAAGCTAACCACGAATTCTTTCTTTTCTTTTTTTTATATTTTGGAGCGAAATCGTCTGTCGAATGCGACGAAAGGGAAGCGAGGAGGACAAATCTCACTTGAACGGCGCTCTAGCGCGAAACAAGATTTTTGAAGTGGGACTCTACCGCTCCCGCCCTTTTTACGTCGCTCAAATAAATAAAAAAGGAAGAAAAGTAATCCGGCGAGCATAACGCCTAAAAAGGCGAAAGAAAGAAGGCAATATCCCTTAAGATTGACTTCGAGGAAAAGTAGCCTGAGGCTTCTTGGGAGACGTTATTTGACAGGACCGACCTTTTAAGTGCCGCAGCGTCCCTTTTACAAATATATATATATTTTTCGTTATGAACCAGTCTTGCTGTTACTTCGTAAGTATTGATCAGCGTCCGCATTGTGAGTTGTTGCTCTGCGCCTCTTATTGCTCTCCGCTCCGGAGTTATCCTCTCCTCTCAAATTTTTTTTTACCTAATCTCTAAACAACGGTAGCATACTTCGCCAAAGTAACAAGCATGTTCTCTTAATGCCATTTTGCGGTCTCGTCGGCGGCAGTGTTCTCGTAAGCCTCTGTGCCTTCTTCGTCTTTGATTATGCTTGAGCTAATAAAATGTATCACTTTTTGAGCGCACGAATGAACAAGGAGGAAAAGCGACGCGGACGCAGCGTTGACTTCCAACATATGCTTTATTTTCTACAGTACTACATATATGTATATATACACCAGAAAGCAACGCACGCAGGCGCATTGTATATGCAGTCAAACAAGCCGATACCGGATTTTTTCTTTACAAGATCAAGAGGTTCATTTGTGCGCTCAAAAAGTTAAAGATGAATTACCAACATGCCCAAGCATACGCTCTTTCAAATAAAATGCCCGACCGCGAGAGATTTTGCTAAACTTCAGGGGCCGAATTCACAATAATTCTCTTTAGTAAGTGCGTTTTCCCGTGGGTCAACCGGCTTCGCTATCGATATGTCCCGCGTCGTGATTGGCTGAAATATTCTCTTAGGAAAGTTTTTAGCGTAAGACGTTTTTTTTTTAATATGGGCCCAGCTTTCGCGGTGCCAATTATTTCGAGAAGCGCGTCCCCCAGACTTTGCGTTCGTGATTCTAGAACCTGCCGTTAATCAGACGAAGGCGCCGACTTAAGTAGACATTAACGACATCTCAACACAAACCACTCAGTCTGAAGAAGTATTATTCGGCCCGTCACCAGCACGAACCACGGAAAACAGCGCTTTGGTAGCGTCAAACATTTTTCTACAAGACATGCAGCTGTATGATGTTACCGTTTGTAACGCTAGTTTTATTTTAAATCTACTGTCTAGTATACAGGGTGTTTCAGCTAAAAAGCACCAAATATTAAAAAAAGAAACGTAGGCGCTACGCGTTTCGAAATGAAGCAGTATTGTTCTGAGCCATATAGAGCACGTCAGGGTATTCTTTCTGGTCCGCAAAGCTCGGTAATTACCAAATATTGCTTAATTAACTTTTTAAATAGTAACTCTAGCAAAATATCTTCAGTACAGAAGTTGTAGCGCTTTAGTCATAGATTTTTACTCTAGGACGAGATAATTCCCCTGCCTAAATTTTTTCCAGCCTTTCTTTAAAACACGCGATTTTTTAAATAAAAAAATACCACGTGACTGCCGCCGAACGCTTGGCGCTCTCAGTGCCCTCAAATGTAAGTTGAACGAATTATCGAAGGCTGCCCCGCATGGAGGTCGATTGAACTGGCTGTCGGTTACTGCAATGGATGTTAAGTGATGGTAGGAGCGTACCGTCCTAAAAAAAAAAAAAATTCTTCGATGAAAAAGCGGCCACCACGTGCGAGTGAATCTTTATCTCTGTCCTTCATCACAATGTCACTCTCGCCTCTTTCCATCGTGTTTCTTCATCGGTGCGAAAGGAAAAGAAAAAAAATGCCTACGCTGCGCCATACGCTGCCTACGGTCTCGTATAAGGCAATTGCACGTGGCTGCCGCCTTTATCATTTAGGATTTTTTTTATTATTAAAACGGCACGCCTCCTTTTCTCGCTTAACGTCGATGTCGCAGTCACCGACAGCCCCTCCTATCGACCTCTGTATGCGGAACAGCCTTTAATAATTCGTGCAACTTACATTTGAGGGCACTAAAAGCGCCGCGCGTTAGGCGGCAGTCGCGTGGCATTTTTTTTTTTTAATTCGGGGGCTTTAAGGAAAGGCTGGAAAAAAATTAAGCAGGGTAGTTATCTCAGCATAGATTAAACAATCTCATGTTTCTGAACAAGCTCTACAACTTTTGTATTTAAGATTTCTCTCTAGAGTTACTACTTAAAAAGTTCATTAAGCAATCTTTGTTAACTACCGAGCTTGGCGGCTTGGAAAAAAATATCCTGACGTGCTCTGTATGTCTCAGAATAACACGGCACCAATTCGAGATGCATATCGCCTACGGTTTTTTTTTATTACTTGGTGCTTTTTAGCTGAAACACCCTGTATATGTTATTGTTGACTGTAACTGCGCAGTGCCAACGGCACACTGTAAGGTATGTTGACTTGTAGTAGGTAATGACACAGCTGTGTTTCGTTTGCTTTTTTTGAGCTTCTTGTTATCGGAGACGGTCATTGGCATTTTAAGGCGAAAACCTTAGATGCCTCATCAGGCACCGAAAGTAACCGTGGGCGTCAGCGTAAACACGAGTGATAAAAAAATCATCACCCCATCCTATGCCATCATCATTACGTCAGTGATGAAGTCGATGACGTCATCAAATGAAATCGTCGTTTGGTCAAAGGTCGGCCGATCCCGGAGGCACTGCAAAACCACATGAGGTGCAGAAAACTTTGGGGGAGGGGGGGGGGATTAGTACAGTTGACTAAAAAGAAACGCAATAAGGTGGCTATCCAGTCATCTTAGGCGAATGCGTAAGGGACAGTGTGACTGTTTAGGGTTCCTTTAGTGTGGAACTGCATAGACAAACTCTTCCGTATTTCTGCAACCGGTCTGTTAGTTCGTTTCTTCATTTCTTCACGAAGCCGAGTCAAGACCCTGCGGCTAGATAACGCCACGCCAAAACTAACCTCGAATACATATTGCTTGGTTGTCCGCTTGCTCTGTGTGTAAAGGAACGTCAGTCTATGATTACGCGTTACAATTATGTTTAATTAGGATCGAAAACAATGATGTTTGTTCCTGATGGATAAGTGTCAAACATAACCTAATGTATATAACGTTTATTACTGTAGGAAGATGGCCACACTTGTTTAATAATGAGGATGATGATGATATATGTTTTCTTATTCCATATTTTCTTCGCGCATCGTTTGGTCTCCGGGTCACGAGTCCCTGATGGGAAAGGAGGCAGCCGACGCTTCCGCCCGAGCTCATGTTCACCGGGCCTTCCCACAGGACGCACTAAGGAGGAAGGAAGATGCACCCAAAAAAGTACAGCGACATCTTACAGCACTACAGGCTAGGCAGAAGAAATTATCCGCCACCTCACCGCAGCTTAACCAGGGAAGAGGTATAGTAACCCTCAGGAAATTGCGAACGAACACTTACGTTCACGGCGTACTACTTCACCGCATTTCACCGACTGAGCACTCGTACATCTGCAAGCACTGCGATGTCCCGGACACTCTATGTTATAAGTAGTGGGGATGCGTACAAAACCGTAGTACTACTACACCAACCGAAGAGCAGTGAGAGGCCAAGCTATCGTACCTGAAGAATCAGCACTGCCTGGTTCAACGGGCACGAGAGATGGGCGAAAGCCCGCGGTTACCTGGAATAGGGAGGCCGGCCACCTTGGGCGCACAGTGCTCTTGCTCACAATAAACGTTTATTCTCTCTCTCTCTCATCGTCCATTATCTTGTTCTTCTTTATTTTCGAAACCACGCCCTCCACGATACAATATACGCGCTGCATATGTTCTTAGCTGCTAAGTGCACGTGTCTGCGTCTCCTTATATATAGTAATGGCGTCTTTGTGATGACCTCTAAACACACAAGTATTTCGCTCTTTCAATACCCCCTTCTCACTTCGGTTATAAAACGGCGTAAATACAAACATCGATCTATCTTCTTTACTGTAGGCTTTTTTTTGTTTCGATTTTATTACGTTGCACTTGGATTCTTCGGCGTATTGAATGATTCGACTGTGATCCGAGCACATATATACATACATAAAAAAAATGTATAGCGTTTCAAGCTGCACCTTGGCGTGGACTTTCAGCTACGAAAAACAGAATAAAGAAGTGGCTGTCGGTAAATAATTCAGGCTATCGCCGTCGAAGGGAACGCGGCAGCCTGGCAAAGCGACAGCGTAGCGCTCCGTTTCGCCCATAAATGGGTAATCCACGCCTGGCCTTACCGGCTTAAACGCCCCAGCGTCGTTCTATATTTGATGTTCACTCTTCTTCTACGCGCTGCATAGCCTGTATAGGTGGCGCGTTATTAGAAACGCCTGCGCGTAAGTCGTTTCTGTCAGAGAAGGCTTTGAGAAAAGCCCATTTCCTCTTTTACCTGAGCAGGAAACGCATGTAAAACACAATGACATTATCAAATAACTGCTTTATTTTTAGAACAATTATTGTTTTATTAGATGCGCTTAAGCAGAGATTGGTGCCTACGTATGGCTCCGACTACTTCTCTTCTCTTACATACTAATCTGCGTCGTTACGTTGTCAAAAACCATAAAGGAATACAGAACTTACGCATGAAAATATGCATTCACAACAGCAGTGTTCAGACGTCATAAGCAATGTTCACACGTAAAGAACAAAGTTCACACGCACGAAACGCCTCCGCTTTACGTAGAAGTTCATCAAGGTGATCACACAACAGTCACTGGGCACTTGCCCGCACTTGAGACACAACTGTCACGAAACAAGAAAAACGCACGAAAGCAGGCGAAACATGTGACCAGAAGTATCCGTTAATAACCAACAATGTGAACAGTAATTGTTTATGTGAATCAGTATTTTTCTGATATGCCTGATTCCTCTCGAAACTGTACTAGTGCGCGTTCAGCGATATTTTCAAAACTTTCCGTTGATCATGGGCCCAAAATGTTTGCCAGCGATTGCGGCTGTCTATATAACCTATTTAGTTTTCACAAAAATTCCTTACAGGGAACATCATATTTTTTAGAATGTAGAAGAAGGTTTTCCATGTCTTCTCGTTTCGAGAAATATTATCGGTACGAGATGCATTGGGGGCCTGCAACCTCACCGCCAGTCGTCCCATTATCGATAAGCCCAGAAAGCCATGCAATTAATTTTATGACAGCTTAGGGCGAACGACTTACATACCTGGCTATGGAAACAGGCAACTATTCTCTAGTGAGTGTGAATGATTTACTAATGTCTTTACACTCTCTCCAATTTTCATTCGCTCATTCTCACGCAAAGGGTAGCAAACCAACGAATTACAGTAAGCCCCGTTGTCGTTAGACATATTTTGTGCGACTGCCTGTTCGCAGGGACGTACGACCTCTGTCAGAAGTAAGAGTCCTGCGCCACTGACCAGACTTAACGTCACAGAAGAAGGCTGTGCAAGCGCTACTGCGCTTTTTCCGTTCAACTGATCTATCAGAACAGCTCTGATTGGAACGTCCAGCCTGTGTGTGCGTTTTTTTCTTTACCTTTTTTTGTTTTATATGTATCTCTCGCTGTCCTCTTTCCGACCTCCGTTTCCGCAACCCTGCGCAGGGTAGAAAATCAGTTACTACTACCAGGCTGATTTCCATGCCTTTCCTTCTCGTCTCTTTCTCTCTCTCTCTCTCTCTCTTTCTCGGTCACATTATAGTAAGTAATTCAAAATAAGGAGTAAGTGGTCCGATAGGGATAGTGTAGACCATGAAGATGGGAAGGACTTGTATTTAATTTTTTCTAAAACTCAAAATTTTTCGCATTTTGTTCGAGACCTTACACTAGACAAGCAAATCTTTCTTCTGCTTGTTTCTGGCATGTTATTGAGCGTGTCTACTCATGCTATCTCACACACAAAAAAATAAAGTTTCAAATATTTACAAGGGAGAACAAAAGGGGCTGACAGAATGATGGCCACTTAAACGCAAAATAGTTTTTAATCTCTTTTTATTTGGTATTGTTACGTTGTGGTTTTAGGTTTCGCACAACGCGCAGGTTCTTTTACTGTTGAAATGTCTGAGGCGTCGCCTCAAGACACTTCCTGAAGGACGAGACCGCTTGAACACAACATTTAATAACCACACTAAAACCAAACACACAACACTAAACAAAGACAGAAAATTACAGTATTCCAATACCGAACCCTACAGCTACAGCAAGGTCACTGAGAGACATGCTCCGTTCCTCAACACTCAGTTTCTAACGGACCGTCGGTCGCGGGGATAAGTGAAGGCGCGGTGCTGATCTCACCAAGGTCAGCGATGACGATGTCTTGGAGCGAAGTACGGCAGCCGGTGAGGGACGCTGTTGCCGTTGGAGTTGAGCAGCTCGATTAGGCTGCCAGTTGAACCTGAAGTCGAAGCGCCGACTCCGATGCTATGTTCCGGCCGGACGGCCGCGTCCGAGCTCGAGCCCGAAGCCCGACTGCTTGGACCTGTCCACGAGCACAGGAACGTTGGCCCAGAAGCAGCACGCGAGCGACCCGCAACCAAGAACAGCAGGTACCCAGTAGGTCGCTCAGGACACGGGTCGACGAAGGTAGACGCCCATGGCTCGGGTCCGAAACCCGACAGCCAAGACGCGTGGCCCGTCTTCCTGGCTGCTTCCCTGCTATACTGCTCCTTCCTCTTCGCTTCGCTTCCTTCTCTCTTCGCGTGCTTCGGAATGATGGCCGTGGATTCCTCCAATTGGCGTTTCATTTCTTTATCCGTTTGCTTTTTCACGCCCGTGCCAGTTTCTTCTTCTTTGTTTTCTCCCATCATTTCACGGCGCGCACTTTAAAATCCCGCGCACTTCACCACAGAAGCCCCCCTTTCATTCAGTTTTTTTTTTTAGAAAAAAAAAAACTACCGGTAAGTGCGCGTTTTGTACTGCAACACACTATCCATGCCACCGCACAGTTCAGTACAAAGTGAAAATGTCCACTATAATGTTCACTATACAGTTTTAAGTAACAGTTGTATACCATACTAGTTTCATAAAACAAAATGTCTGCATTACACATCAACAGTTCACTAAACAGTCAACACCTCGCCACTTCACATGTAAGTCCATAAGCCGAATATGTACAACAAGTATACATGTTAAGTCTGGTGCCGATAGTCAAAATCCAGAAAATCCACCGGTTATACCCTTCGACGCTCAAGTTATTGCGTCCCAAATGAGACGAACGGCATAGGCCTTCCATTTGCCGCCAAGCACCGGTGACGCTCGGCAGCGTTCGCGTCCAGACATCTGTCTGTGAATCTCTATGATATTCGGACGCCCTATCGATCTGATGGCCCAAAACCAGCAAACATTCCAATCCAAGTGATCGTGTTGCTTCCACGCGTGCAGAGTGAAGAGCGTTCTAATCTCTGCTTTAGGCACGTCGACGCTTTGTCTTACCCGATAAGCTGAATTGGGATTCACTCTCTCAAAGGAAAGGTCTTCTTTCTCACAGGACGCCATACCTGACAATTGGATTTCCTTATTCCCCAACGAGCACTGCACTGGCACTCTACTAAAATGCTCAACCTCATCAGCCAATTTAGCGGTTGTTTCTTCGTCGGTTTTGACTTTTACAGTCAAGTCACCGCGTGACGCCATGTCAGCATGTATTAACAAACGCGCCTCCGACTCGATACTATTTGTTTTAATGAGTGCTTCTGCTCTCTCATCCAGCTTTCTCAGCGAGGTAGGATCTGCACTATCCCGAGAAGTCACACTCTTTCTCCTTAAGAGGGAGTTATCCACATGATCTTTCACCATGCTTATGTCGCCTGATACCACATCCCGAGCTACACAAGAATACGCGGCCACCATATCGGAGCCTTCTTTATGGCATTCGTCGCCATCACCCTGAATACCTGACAGAGCTCTTTCAACAGAGCTATTTGGAGGTAATCCTACCTCTCCAGTAAATGTGCTTGGCCTCCGAGAGGTTCCAAAACACATCTTATTCTCAACGGAACTTCCTTGTTCCATGCTCCCGAGGCTTTCCTCTGCTTCATGGAGCTCAACAGCATTGTTCCTAGTTCTCTGACTACCTACCTCCATGCCATTCTCTGCCTGAGATCCTAGCTCTAACGAGAGACTGTGGCGAGGTTCGAGGTCAGCTTTACTGAATGACTCCAACTCACTCCCGCAAAAACTGGTTTCGGAGCACGCGGGAAACGCTTCCTCACACCTCCGCCTGTCCAATCCCGTCTTTTTATCCACTGCCAGTTCCAGCCGCTTCTGCAGTGCTCTCTGTTCTGATTGGAGCTGTTCCTTCTTATCCCTTAGTTCCAATTCGAGCTTCTCCTTCTTTGCCCTTCGTTCTGCAGCCCTCTGCTCAAGTATTCGAGTTTCTCGCTCCTCAAACCAAGCTTTCAACTCCGCGCCCTCTAAACCCACGCGCAATGCCAAGGCTGCTAATTCTTCCATGCTCATCTTTCAGCAATAGCTTTGACCCGCGAACAATGTTTACAAACGGCCTCGTCCTGTCGCTGCGGACGCCAATGTTACGTTGTGGTTTTAGGTTTCGCACAACGCGCAGGTTCTTTTACTGTTGAAATGTCTGAGGCGTCGCCTCAAGACACTTCCTGAAGGACGAGACCGCTTGAACACAACATTTAATAACCACACTAAAACCAAACACACAACACTAACAAAGACAGAAAATTACAGTATTCCAATACCGAACCCTACAGCTACAGCAAGGTCACTGAGAGACATGCTCCGTTCCTCAACACTCAGTTTCTAACGGACCGTCGGTCGCGGGGATAAGTGAAGGCGCGGTGCTGATCTCACCAAGGTCAGCGATGACGATGTCTTGGAGCGAAGTACGGCAGCCGGTGAGGGACGCTGTTGCCGTTGGAGTTGAGCAGCTCGATTAGGCTGCCAGTTGAACCTGAAGTCGAAGCGCCGACTCCGATGCTATGTTCCGGCCGGACGGCCGCGTCCGAGCTCGAGCCCGAAGCCCGACTGCTTGGACCTGTCCACGAGCACAGGAACGTTGGCCCAGAAGCAGCACGCGAGCGACCCGCAACCAAGAACAGCAGGTACCCAGTAGGTCGCTCAGGACACGGGTCGACGAAGGTAGACGCCCATGGCTCGGGTCCGAAACCCGACAGCCAAGACGCGTGGCCCGTCTTCCTGGCTGCTTCCCTGCTATACTGCTCCTTCCTCTTCGCTTCGCTTCCTTCTCTCTTCGCGTGCTTCGGAATGATGGCCGTGGATTCCTCCAATTGGCGTTTCATTTCTTTATCCGTTTTCTTTTTCACGCCCGTGCCAGTTTCTTCTTCTTTGTTTTCTCCCATCATTTCACGGCGCGCACTTTAAAATCCCGCGCACTTCACCACAGTATGTACATTAGCAGTCGCGAGATTGTGATCTTCATCACCTCCTCCACCTTCCCGACAGTACATCCTCCAAGAAAATTCACTGTTACGAGGCCGAGCTTTCAACTGCGTCAGGGCACGGTTATACAACCTTGAATTAGCAGAGACAGTTGGGCGAGCTGGTTGAAGTTCATCTTTAAAAGGTGCGAAAATAACCACAACGGACAGGTAGGAAGGGGACACGACGAGCACGTCGTCCTGTCTTCTTCCTACCTGTCCGTTGTGGTTATTTTCGCGTCTTTTAAAGAAATACAACCTTGGTTTGATGGCTTGCACACAGCTCAAAATAAAAACGCTCTCGAAGCGAACCCATGGATAGAGAACACAGAAAAAAACACACAAGCCGTAAGACATACGAGAACACAAGCACGCTCGAGTAAGTCCTATGAACACACTGCCAACAGTTAGGTTCTCATATATGAATGCTATTTTCTCGCGAGAAGTTACTCACTCACTTCCTTCCAAACTGTCACGTCGGTGGTGCTGTCGTTCAGTAAACTAAATGCTTCTAAGCTGCATTTCCGAATGGAATTAGAGTACTTACCTGATGAGTTATAATCTCAGCTTCGAGAGCTCGCGAGAACGTCTAAACATTTTCGCCTGCGAAACCTCCCTCCCCCCTCCATCTTCCACTCTGCTTCCGTTTTCAAACGCAAACTCTACTCATTTCATAAACACTTGTGCTACACGCGCAGAAAACGCTTCACGCTCTAATAACCAGGTTGCACCGGCAAGACAACCGTTGCTATCTCGACGAAAAGGTGCCGTCCTAGGCAGTTAGGTACAGTTACACATGAATAGCCCAGTCGCAGTTATTCCGCTAGCTATACGGTAACTACGCATACAGGTGCCATCAAGCGTTTCTTTCTTAATCCACTTAACTACGCTAAGTTGCAACCGAGGCTCACTGTAACGACGGTTATATCGTTCCCGCATAATTAAGGCATTCCGCTGGTATGAGACGGGCCGCACGCGTACGCTGAATTTTCGTTTTTTTAAATTAAAAAGTGTAAGAAGAATAGAGCCCGCATCACGAATGTGCACAAGAAGGACTATTGTCGACGAATCACCTGCGTATATATCGCTATTGTGCGATAAGTTTGGCGTTTACTCGCGCGTAAGAGGAGTCCCTGCCCGCATTCAGAGTATTGTATCCGTGATAACAGGAATCGAAAAAACCTATATAGCTTCATTACTTAGTGCTTTGTTAGAGTTTGCTTTTCCGTGCTTGGCAGTAACGCGTGTTCTTCGAGTGTCCTCTACATCCTGCCTCATCCACGAGCTAAGCCTGCGAAGCGTATCTATTTGTTCGAGCAGAATCTCGGTTTGAACTAGTCGGCATTGGTTCATAACTGAAGAAGCTTTTCTTGCGCAAATTGAATGCGAACAAAGGACACACCTGAGGACGAAGAGCACAAAGGCGCCCGTCCTGTTGTATTGCGTGGTCTCCGTCCTCGTTCAATTCGGACCGAAAAGTTCCTTCAATAAATATTTGCTTCGACTCTACATACGACTAATTGACGTTTCTCCAATTTGTCATGAATTTTGTCCCGTACACCGCGGTGTGTACTGCGCTCGCTTTTGCTATAACCTACGCAGCGCACACGAACACACTTAAAGTCACAGCCGAACCAGGAGAACATGCTACACTGCACGTTTTGAATGATAATAAGGGATTCATGATAAAGGAAGGTAGGCGTGTAAACACGGGCATAAGAAAATAGATCAAAACATCACAGCGGTGGAAAAGAAAGTAGACACAAAAACTTATCTGCGCATGAGCGGGCATGGAGCGCTAGTTAAGATATTTGAATCCTGATCAAGTCGCTTCATTTTCTGTCGCTCTAAGATAATTGCGATTGTATGATAACGTTTGTCTGTTGGGCTTATTGTTGTCGTGGCAGTCTGTTTGATGCTCTGGCAAGCTTGTCAGCGCACTCTATGCAGCCGCCTAGAGTCCACTCCGGTTGGCTTGACGAGTCAAGATTTGCTAGGTTATTGTCTTTTTTGAGCTGATTCCGGGTCGCGCTTGTCCTGCGGCCTTTCCATCGCTATGCGTCCTTCATCTGCGTTGCTGTGTTAGCAAAAAAGCGATAGAGAGAGAGAGTGTTGTTAATAGCGACTTTAGATGCCACCATAGCTACTGCAGGGCTTGCTCCGTTGTATCGGAGGATCAAGAAAATACAAGAAGAGGAATGCGAGCGATAAAAAGAAAGAAAGAAAACGAGAAATTATAAAAATAAATAACCTAACGAAACAAGTCAGGAACAAATCGCTACGTTCGAATGCGTTTTCACACGTAAACAGAGCCTACACTCTTAAGAAAAAAAAAAGAGTATGTGTCACACCTTTCGGAGAGTCCTGACTTGCCACTTTTATAACTCTCTTTAAAGAGGCACGTGAACTCCCTTTGGGGTTCATTATACTCTCTTCAGAGAGTCGTGTGACCCACAGGAGAGTTAACGTGCCTCTAAAGAGTCATATACGTGGCAAGTCAGGACTCTCCGAAAGGAGTCAAAGGACTTTTTTTTATTCTTCTTAGAGTGTAGGATAGAGTGTAGGGCGAAAGCGTCTCCTTTCGTTTCAATGTGACTATTTGTCTTTCGGTCGCGCCAGCATTCCATATTTAGAATTCACCACTAACTGATCCCGTTCTGTTGTTTGTAAAAGTTGCTGCACTGTAATGCGCAGAATGAATATGTCAGCTACGTTCTTAAGGGCTAAGTCCCGGGGCGACATAATAAAACGAAACAAAGACAAGAAACTCGAGTATATTTCCAACCGCAGCTTGTCCCTTTGAATGTTACCAGACGACGTCTTCGCGATCAACCGGCTGTATTTATAAGGACTATGCGAACCAAAGGGTCGCGCGAAATAAATGTTTCCCTTTCTATCTCTCTCTTATCGCAGCTCTCGCACGGACGTCATTATTCGAAGTGTATAAAGCGAGCGCGATTCCGAGGCACCAAGGCGGAACGAGACCGGCACCACCCTTATACCCTGGCACCAAATGCGAATTTGATCGTTTCACATTGGCCGTCGCGATTCCTCTGTGCCACCGCCGCCTCGTTCGACTAATATTTTTGCACAACTTTTTGCTTTTGCATTGATCTTTACTTCACTCCATCCTTTTCCCTCTGCCTCTTCCTCGTTTTTATTTGATATCTGCTTTTCCGTTTATCCGCCAAGTCCCGAGAAGACTTGCCAGCACCCCTCGACGTCACAATCGCTGTTCTTTTTTTTTTCTTTTTTCTTCAACCCCATCCATCCGTACCGATCCATGACTTATCGATTTTGAATTTCGGCGTTAGCCTGCGACCCCTTAACCCACAACTTGGTGACTTTTCTTCATTCTCATATTCCCTATCGACTCCGTCGTAAACCGTTACAAAACTTTTCCTGCGTTTCTTTCCCTTTCTTTTTTTTTTTCTTTTCCAATTTGCTGCTTTCTTTTTGTTTTGTTTTTTTCGAGTAGCTTTCGTCTCCGCGCAACATTTTCTATTAATGCATTACTTCTCTTCAACAAATCGTTGTGTCAGATTCCTTTTTTCTCTGGTTTTGTTCGTACAGCAGCTCCTATTCAGGCGTTTGATCTTGTTCTTCTTCGTTTTCGTTTTATTTTTATTTTTTTGTCAAAGCGGACGTCTCGTTGAGCACTTGGAAAGCGAGCGTCGATTCCGTTAGTTGCTTTACCCGCAGACGGACGTGAATAAATGGCTGCCCCACCCCGCCATCAATTCGAGGCAAGCTTCTTTGTTGCGGCATAAGACTAATGCGTCCGCCGAGTCGCATTTATTATCTACGCGTCGGTTGCGAATAAACGCGCAGAGAAGGACGGAATGCACGAGATAAAAAGACGACAATGGGGACAGAGAAAAAAACGAAGGACCGAGACGGGAATTCCCCTGTTGTAACGTATTTTCTCGCTTTTCCGTGTTTTCTTTTTTTTTTTCAACCTTTCGCGTCGAGTATGAACGCCATGACGCGTAGTAAGACGTCCAAGTCCGGGTAACCGTAGGTTGCGCGGGCTTGCATTGAGAAACTCTGAAAGCGTACGATGACTTCTCGACGTTTGTCTATCGCAACACCGTCTGCGGAACGGGTCTTTGTCTTACAGACGTCATTTTTTTTTCGCGTTTTCAAATAAACAATCTATTTTTTTTTCTTGTGCTCCTCTAGGGCCCCTGCCAAAAGTCCATGTTTAAGTGTTACGCAACAGTAATGTAGCGAGCTATGTACATTACACGCCCGTGGCATGTAGCCGTTTATCAGAGCATCAGCCCAAAAGTGCACACTAGCTGCGAAGCCTGAGACCGCTGCTTGTCGTTCACGCTTCTGCATAAACAACTGCTGGCGCCTCGCCTCCCAAGCATTCCTTTTGTCAGGTTCTATTGTTTTCATATCTCCCGTTTTGCGGTGTGGTCGATCGCTTAATTAGCGGAGGCGCGGTTTCGTACTAAGGATGATGTTCAATTAAAGCAACGCATGCTTCGCTTATACGGTTTCGGAAGTTAGCAAGTGGCCCGTTATTTGCAATCACTGTTGCCAATTAGCCACAAGCATTTCATATTTCGTGCCTTCACCATGAACAACAGAGATAGCCTCGTTCTTCGACTGAAACAAACAAAGAAAAAAAAAACATGATAATATTCGTTATATGCCGTACTACCTCGAATGAAGGAAAGAAGGTGACTTTTCAAGGGCTCGTTTTTCTCGGTTAGACATATTATCATGAGCACTAACAGACAATACTGCCAATGAAAGTATAGGAGATGTTATTTGTAGTAATTGGGATATAAATGTGAAGAAAGTAAAGTGGACGAAAAGATAACTTGCCGCCGGCAGGGACCGAACCTGCGACCTTCGAATAACGCGTCCGATGCTCTACCACTGAGCTACGGCGGTGGACGTCATCCTCCCGTCCACTTTATGGGGTATATATGTGCATTTGAACCTAGGAGTGTTAGTCAGCGCCGATCGCAGCCATGGCGGCGAGTGGACGGATGACCGCCGCCGTAGCTCAGTGGTAGAGCATCGGACGCTTTATTCGAAGGTCGCAGGTTCGGTACCTGCCAGCGGCAAGTTATCTTTTCGTCTACTTTCCTTTCTTCACCTTATATCCTAATTAATACAAATAACATCTCCTATGCTTTCCTTGGCATTATTGTATCTTAGTTCTCATAATATTGTGTCTAACAGAGAAAAACGAGCCCTTGAAGAGTCACCTTCTTTCCTCCATTCATAGCGAGGGCCTCGTTCTGGCAGACTTGATGCCTTCAGGTAGTATGCGAGGGATTATTGCTCAGCTGCCAGCTCGCAAAAAGATCACGTGTTACGTGGCGCCAACAGGCAGAAGAAGTGTTCCACACTCGCCGCCACGGCTGCGATCGGCGCTGACCAACACTCCTAGGTTTATTGCACATATATACCCCAAAAAGTGGACGGGAGGATGACGTCCACCGCCGTAGCTCAGTGGTAGAGCATCGGACGCGTTATTCGAAGGTCGCAGGTTCGGTCCCTGCCGGCGGCAAGTTATGTTTTCTTCCACTTTACTTTCTTCACCTTTCTTTCCTAATTACTACAAATATCATCTCCTATACTTTCCTTGGCATTATTGTCTGTTAGTTCTCATAACACCTCGAATGAAGGAAGGAAGGAAAACAGAAAAGGTGAAGGCAGGGAGGTTAACCAGAAACACTTCCGGTTGGCTACACTACCCTGGGGGATCTGAGAAGGGGAATAGAAAGACGAGAAATAGAGAGGAGGGAAGAGATAAACAAGACAGAGAAGAGAGACAGTGAATTCACTGCAGCGTGCGGGATTGCACGATAAGTCAGAGGCGTTCGCACAAGCCCGTCGTTCTCAAAGAGCACAATAGTGCTTTCACTGCCTTGTGGGCCGTCGAGAGATGTGGACGGTGCTGTAGTGGCACCTGCACGGAAATTGGCCGATCATCCAGTCGCCGCAGTGCATTCGAAAGTAGTTGTCTCTCCGAGGCAAAACGATGGCAGTGGCGCAGCAAGTGCTCGATGTTTTCTTCGGTGCCGCAAACATTGCATGCCGCACTGTCAGTCATTCCGATTAACGTTGTGTATGCCTTCGTAAAAGCAGCTCCCAACCAAAGGCGATAGAGAAGCGAAGCATAGCGTCGCTGAAGGCCGGATGGAGGTCGGACTGACGGAATGGAACGCACCAAGCATAAGACATACCAGACTACGTCAACTGAACCCTTCGAATGTAGCACGAAACGCAAACACTCACAGCGTCCCTTATACTCTCTCCTAAGACGACTGGAAGGCAAAAACCATCATTTTTTTCTCAGTCGATGTATTGATCCTGCCCAGCCACCCTCCGAAAGCATTCTACACCTCACCTGGTTTTCCACGGCCTCCGTGATCGGCTCACCTTTGACCAAGCAACGATGTCATGTGATGACGTCATCATGTGACGTCATGGTTACATCATAATGACGTCACATATTTCAGCGTTATATATGTGACATCACGATGACGTCATATGGTGACGTCAACACGTGATAATGATTTTTCGAATCACTCGTGTAGACGCTGCCGACGGGGGACGCCGGTCAATTTTCGCGTTTGATGAGGCATTCAAGGCTTTTGCTTTAAAAATTCCGGGCCCGTATTCCATAAAACGTCTTGTGCTAAAAATTCACGGTGCGGGAGATATAATTAGGGAAGCCGGCTGACCAATGGGGAATGCCCCAACGAGAGAGAAGCTTTGAGAATTCGGCCCCCAGATTCTAGTAGTAGTCGCATAATGCCAAAAATTAATGTTCTCCGAAGAGGAAATGTATCGATAAATAAAGGGTTGTTAAGAGGAGCGATACGCGCTCAGTTCTGCGTGGCAGTCAAGTACACTTCTGCGGTCACGTTGAACTGATAGCTGAGAGAAAACGTACGAAGCCATTTTCGCTGTACTTCCAGTGTAAATACAGCGAACTTGAACGTTAGCCTCGACTCTTAAAGGTCTGCAAGCCGCCAGGGACGTAATTGATTAATTATGAGGAAAGAAAGGAAAAATAAAGAAGTCCGTGCCAGAAAGAATTCACTTTGATAGTAGAATACCCTAAGTGCATCGAAAGACTCCCGCTCGTTTATCATGATTTGGGTCCTTTTCCGGCGATTCCTCCCTCCGCACCGGGCTATTCGCCAAATTAAAGCCAGAAGTGTTTACTATACACGCCGACTGAATCCGGTGAAAGCACTGCCACGGCCTTTTAATGTTTCAGGAAAGCAGCCATCCGAACAAACATGGTCACCATGACTTGCAGCATCGTCACCGCAAGAGTCCTTAGCCGACGAGTACAATATGCAAAAAAAACAATAAATAAATAAAGCACCACAGGCCAGACATCCGCGTATCAGAGTGTCTTCATCGCGATTATACCTTACCAGTCCCTGAAGTGCTCTTTGAGGAAGACCGCTCCTCCGTTTAATTAAAGGCCGAGCATCTCCAAACTTGCTGGTCGTTCAAAATGATCGCAGACCCCGTAGCATGCGTCTCTGTCGGCCCGTGTCGAGTGAATAAACATCGCGTCTTCCTAACAGTTTCGAATCCTTCTTCTCTCAGATCTACAGCTCGCCCCTGGAGTTTCGCGCATGCGCCTTCGGCGTTCTCTTCTTCCCAGTTGTCGTCTCGTTCGAATTTCCCTATGTCGCAGCCCGATACTTCTTTTCTTCGCGTTCCTATCGAAGCAGGAACTATGCTCCCGTGAACTTCGAAAGAGCGAAACGTAATTCGAGAGGCTGCATTTTTAACGAAGCTTCGTGACAGGGGCGGTAGACACGCGTGCAACACTCTTTGCGCGCGGTTTCTTTTCTCTCACCTCTCTCAAACTCTCTCCCACTCTCTTTTTCTTCCTTCTCGTCCGTCGCTTCGATACTAGAGACAGCAAAGCACGCAGGCATTTCGTCCCCTTTTCAATCGCTGATGTGTTTTCCGCCCTGCATGCCACCGCATTTTGTTCTACGTACGTGCTGTTTCGCGAACTTTCCTCTTTTAGCATACCCACTGATTTCATCTGTCCCTCGTGTCTCCGCGCCGTTCATTGCCTCTTCGTTATCGTTTCTTTTTCGTCTTTAATACTCTTTCACTACACGTGCAAAGAAACAGCAGCTAACAACCCGGCGAGGAAAATTCGCAGCCGCTTCGTAGACGAAGCATTTCTCCGCAGCCACGTGGGGACGCTTTTTTGCTCCATCTCTGTTTCACATTCTGATGCTCGTTCCTTGCCCCTTTGTGTGTTTCGGCCAACCGTGTTCATCGTGTGTTGCAGCCGAGAAGGTGCCGCAGTTCCAAGCTCTAGTCGCGTTGCAAATTAAGTTCTGCCTTCAGAATCTCTCGTTCGGCGTCGTAGCGGGAACAGTCGCAGAGTACGTGCTTTAAGTCTTCCCGAGTGTTACATGTCGTGCACGTGGCTGAGTCCGACTGCCTGATCTTGTGCTTGAAGTATTTCGTGTAGGCAACGTTCAGTTTCAGCCGGCGAATGCACGTTTCATCTTGCCTGGTTCGTCCCTGTGGCATGTGAAAGCTACACGTCGGGTCTATTCTGTGCAGTGGTCCGTACTGGCTATTTGTATCGCACCATATTGTTCGCTGTAGATTCCGCGTGAACGCAGGTACCAAAGTCGCTGCACCTTTCCTTGAAAAAAGAATGTCGATTTTCTCAGATGCCGTGTCATGTGCAGCTCTGGCGGCGGTGTCAGCAGGAACATTCCCTTCTATGCCGCAGTGAGCTGGTAGCCACTGCAGTACTACATCGTGGTGTAGCTCATTAGCATTATTGCCTAGGCGCCTGATGTCCAGGACTAGTTGATCTTGCGTACGTGGTGATTTTAGGGACTGCAGTGCGGCTCGTGAGTCGGAGAATATCACCCAAGAGTCGGGTCTCTGATCTTTGATATATGCAAGAACCCTCCGCAGTGCAGCCAGCTCAGTGGCAGCGGCGGAAGTACGGTGACCGAGAGTGGCGACGATGGTGACATTCGCGAACGGTATCCACACACCTACAGCAGATGATCCATCTGTGACAGACCCATCTGTATAAACGTGATGGCGGTTTCTATAGTTGGTGTTAATGTGTTCGAGAGCAAAGTATGTCAACGCTGGCCCAGGCGCGTTTCTCTTGCTCTTGAACCCCGGCACTGTCGTGATTATCGTCCAGGAAGGAAGCTGCCACGGAGGCCCCGTCAATATCGACGGCTTTTCATACGTCAGGGGGAGTAACATCCGCACGTCAGAAGTGGTGACTGAAGCAAGTGGATGATCTTGTACCCTGGCCGCAAAACGCAGACAGACTCGGAGGAGCTCTTGCTTCATTAACAGGGCAGCCGAAAGACGTTTGCTTTCTGTCAAGGTCCCTACTGTCGATGTGTTTTTCGGTAAGCCTAGGTACACCCTCAACGCTTTGGCTTGCATGCTTGTGAGCACCCGAAGATTTGATTAGGTGAGGCTCTGTAGTGCAGGAGGAGTGTACCGCAGGAGATCTTCACATGATGCTGTATACATGTGCAGTAGTGCACTCACGGAGCAGCCTTCAGCTTTACTTGACATCATGCGGAAGATGTTCGCGTATGATTCGAGCTTCTCTTTGAGTGATCGAATGTGAGGAGACCACGTCATCGATCTATCGAAGGTCACTCCCAAGAATTTGTGACTTGACACGAAGTGTAGACTATATACATTTTATTGTTCATAATTCGTATCTCGTGTTGAGTTCCGGATTCCGCTTTCCTTTCATGATCACCGCTTTATGATCCATGAAATGTAGAGCCGATGGTTCTTTGATCGGAACCTGAAGTAGGCAAGGACAAGGTCTGTGCACGTCCCGCTGATGATTATTGGCTGTTCACAGTCATACGAAATGCATCGTAGAGCGTATCGAGACGTCATATACTGCACAAGCCAGTCGTTGTCGGTGATGTCAACGTTAAAGTCACCGACTAGCACGAAGAGGTTGTTCTTGTATTTTTGTTTCATAGCCGCTCATTGCTAGATCGATGTACTTTTCTACGTTGCCTTGGGAGAGACTCGGAAGCAGGTATACTGTCATGACGACGGTTCCTCTGGTTAGTTTTGCTGCAGCGTCTTCTCCGTTGAGAGGGCGTGCACCCCAGCGCCCTCTCGTGTATTTTTTTCACAGATGTGTTTTTAATAATCACTTTCGATTTTTGTTCGGTTTTCGGTGCACCCTCTCGTGTACTTTTTTGTTCACAAAAGGGCTTTTTTTACGATGCGCCCTCTCGTGTATTTATTTTTTTCACAGATTATTTTGTGAGTTTCGGTTTCGGTTTTGTGTTCCGTGACGGACGCGGACGGCGGACAAGGCTAAGTTTTAAGGAGCTGCGCCCCTAAAAAAAGAAACAACTCAACAGAAACACTGGGGCGGCGTGAGGGGAGCGGTAGCCCCTCCCCCCTCCCAAGTTTTCTCCGGCACCCCCCCCCCCCCCTAAGAGCATCATCATCAGCCTGGCTACCCCCACTACAAAGCAAATGCCTCTCTGATGTTTCGCTAATCAACACGGTCTTGTAATTGCGGCGGCCACGTTGTCCCCGCAAACTTTTTAATATCATGCGCTGCTGCCCGTGCCCATTTTATCTTCTTGGTTTCGACTAAGATGTCCTTAACACCTGTTTGTTCCCTAACCCACTCTGCTCCCTTCTTTCACTGCCTGCACTTTCCTCTCTTCCCCAAGAGCACACAGTCAAAAAACAGCGCACAAGTCCCTCAACCACCCCGCCCCTGAAGGAACTCACTTGTGTGGGTGCAATTCTGTCGTGGGTGCAACAACTACAGAAAATTGTGCTGACACGAAAATAAAAAAAGAAAACACGCTTGACTTCGTATACCGCGATAAAACTTGAATAATGGAGCAAAAATATAATTACAGAAGAGAGAAAATACCATCAATGCAGCTAAAATGCCTTGACATAACAGACAAACAAAAGAATAAAACATTGTCTAAGTTCGAAAGATATCCTCAGGCAACGTGAACGATTTGGTTCTAACGAAAGGGTGGCTGGTGAAAAAGCGTTCTTTGAATGGGGGTGAACGAAGTGTTGGCTTTTGGCGGGGAACGAAATGGAACGGCTATGCCACCCTGGAGCGTGGCCGAGTGTTCGATAAGACGGGCATTAAAATGTTAATTCGCGACACTGCGGGAACGGCTGCGCTCGGATCGCCATCCTCCGCGGGCGCACCGTCACCGAGTTCTTTTCTTTCCTCGGTCGGCTCTGGAAGCAACAGGGGGATGGGGGATTGGGCGCTTCCCTTCACCGTCTCGCTTCCGAGGCCGGTCGGGGCCGGAGCGAACGAGTGAGCGAAAGAAAGCGACGAAGAAGCGCGAGAAGGACGTCTGCAAAGCCACATTCCCGAGTCGAGCTTCTGCGAGACCGCCGGCGAGGTCGAGAAGGAGGGAACGGGTGAAAAAGACCGGAGCGCGAGGTGAGAAGGGCAGAAGAACACGCACGGCCGCGAAGTGATCTCGCCCCGTCCCCTCTCCCCCTCCCTCTCGTCCTCCTGTTCTTTCTTTCATTCGCCCACTTTTGTATCTCTCCTATTTTGTTTTCCGCGGAGACGAAAGAAAGTACGAAAGTCGGAAAAACGAGCCACCGTCGCTGCTTCTTCCCTCTATCCGGCGAGCGCACCCAACTACGCTCCCGACCTCTGTCGGCAGCACGGAGCGTTCCGTAGCTCTTCCCTCGTCCTTTTCCTCTATCGTCCCCTCGCGTCCTTTTCTTTCAGAGAACCCGGAGGCATCCACGCATGCGCGGAAGATTCAGAGCACGCGCGCGCTATACGGACTCTCTCATCCGAGTCTTCTCCTGAGGCGCTCTCTCCCGAGCCTTTCTTTTCCATCAGTGTTTCCCCTTCGCTGTCTTCGTAAGCACCCTCTGTCTTTCCTCTCCTCCATTCCTAGAAGCACCCTTTCCCTCTGAGTCAAGCTGCAGCGCTTACCCTCACCCTGCATCTCCGTCCTCTTCTCTCGTTCGGGTCCACCCGTAGCGTTCCGCATCCTCCGTGCAGGCCGCGTATCCCCTCCCCCCCCTCCCCATCGTCTCCCTCCCTCCGGCTCCCTGGCGGCGCTTTCCGAGCGCGTCTCTCGTACACGCTGGTGCGGGCGCCGGAGGCTGCGGCGCCGATGCTTTGGCGCGTGCTCCCCAACGAGAAGCGATCGCACGGCCGAGAGAGACCGGCGGTGACGGGCGCCGGTACGGCACGACGGGAGTCGCCGTCAGCGGAACGTCGCTGCGAGAAGGACGACGTCGCCGAGCCCGGACAACACGACGTCAAGCCGGCGACCGGCTTCACCGTCTCCTCCGCTTTTCGGCGCGTTTTCGGAATGACCCTTGACTGACGACGAGCGAATGAGAGCCACCTGATATACGGCCCATCCCCTCCCAACCGCGAAGCCACCCTCTCCTGTCCATCAGCTCTGCGTTTCTTCTTCTTTCTCTTCATCTTTTTTGCATACATTCATACGTTCACAACAAGCGTCTCTGCTTTTGTTTTCACTAGTTCCGAAAGTTCTGCTAGCAACCTTCACCGAATCCACTGACCGGAAACTGTCTCCTTATCGAATTGTGCATAGCACTTTCATCAGCGGCGTGTTTCGAGGATTCTCTCGTTTCTTTATTTCTCTATGAAAACTGCGAGTGATGCCGCCGCTCAGCGTTGTGTTTGTGGTGCGCGATAAGGACGTGCGAGCCGGCAGCGTCAGACGTGCAGTGGGGCGGGTGCACGCGAGCGTGCGAGTTTGGTGATGCCTTCCGATGCCTAAGACGTATACTTGACTACGCCCTCGCGGACGTTTAAGCAAAGAGAAAAAGAAAGCACGCTGTGTAGTAGTCGGCCAAGAACCCTCATTCCTGTGCTTTGCATACCCCCGTATTAGCCCCTCCAAGCGAAGACCTGTCGCCAGCTGTGTATAGTGCTAAGATAGAGTGATTCGAAAAGAAGTCTTGAAATAGCAAACACTCGGTACATCGTTTCAAGAAAGGATAGCGTCAAATGTTAAAAGTTAAAATCAGGATGCTCATGAATGCTTGATTAGGTTTCGTCGTACCGGGACTTTTCGCTACGGGGATTGGTCACATCCAGAAATCGGTGGAGAGAACTGAACAGAGACGAGGATGATGTTCGTTTAAGAAATCTGGTATTTCGTATAGAAGTAGAACATTCAGGTGCGCGAAAAATTGGTATTCTCTACTGGCCAACCAAAGAAGTCTGCACAAGGAAACCGCCCTTGTTCGTCACCGGTGCACGAGAACACTCGGGGATTCCCCCTGGGTGCCCACGGAATCCTTCTTTTCGTCCGGGGCTCCACGCCAGCAGCGTCGCAGTCGCATTCACAGCCGGCTGCGGGCCGCCCCTCTCTTTGTGGCGACGATGAGTGAGCCAACAGTCGCGCGCCGTGTGTCGTCGGCCATTCCCAGAAAGACTCGTGACCCCGTCGTGGTGGCGGAGGAGCGCCTCGACGCTGTTTCCAACCTCGGCTTCTGCCGCCCTCTCCACGTCGCGCGACGAAGACCCGTCGTCTTAGGCTTCCCCCGCTAAGAATTACCAGGCCGCGAGGCCGTAGTAGGAGACCATGAATCGCTGCCGCGACTCACGCGCCTGACGTTGTTTCCACCATCCACGTACCGCCTAAATCCCTTGGAACGACCGCGTGCGTCCTTCTCATAGTGTTCCGTTAGTGATGCCGTTCTCCCCGAGACCTGCCTCATCACGACGAGCCGCCGACTCCGCCGGCGACCGTCGCTCAACGTCGTCGCCGAAGTCGGCGAGACCTCGGTTCGCGGCTACCCTGAGTAGGCTGGCGCTTGTGTGGATTGCGACGTGCTCCTTGCTTCCGGAGGCAGCCGCATTGCCACCCGTCATCAGAGTCGGTGAGTGGTTTCTACAAGGAAGGAAGTCAATTTAGGTCTATTTAAACTTAGTCTCATATTCAATTTGGTCTCATTACACTTGTTCTCATTTCAATTAAAAAGTGTGATATAATGACTATGCCTATGTGAAACAGTGGGCTGGAAGATGGAAGAAAGTGGCCTGGAAAACACGTGGTCGCCTGTAGCAGATGAAGAAGAACACGATTATCTATCTATCTATCTATCTATCTATCTATCTATCTATCTATCTATCTATCTATCTATCTATCTATCTATCTATCTATCTATCTATCTATCTATCTATCTATCTATCTATCTATCTATCTATCTATCTATCTATCTATCTATCTATCTAATCTTTTCCTAATACAAGCGTGTAGAGAAATGTTAGTACTTACAAGTCAAGTTTGCTAGCTAGTCAGTGATCAGGAACGAATTCTCAAGAATGGCGAATAATCCATTTTCCTAGACCTGCTAATTTGGCAGAGGATTCAGACAAGCCAGCCATCCCCCCCCCCCCCCCTATTCTAGTAAGTAAGCGCGCACAAAATGTTCCGATTGGTCGCGGATCACATTACGTCTCAACGTTGCAGAAAGAAAAATAATCGCCGATAAAGCTTTACGTTTATATCTCGCTGGTGACCGATGTGCGAACTGGTTTTCTTAGAGGGCCCCTAAACAACCTCTGAAAAAACAAAGAACGCGCACATTATGCTCTCCTGACGTGTCCCGTCTTTTCGACGCAATTCGTGACGCTAGCAATCTGTTCTCGTGACGTCCTGAGGAAACAAGCCCTCGATTGGACCACATACGAGTGATATCAGTTGTGAATTGCCTCCCACCCTGCTTTTCCATGAATGCTTTTTCATGCTCGTTCTGCCTTGTATCGCATGACTATAGCGCACGATCAACTGATTTCACTTTGTTTTGTGTGGTTTCGACTGCGCAAGCGGAGATAAGAGCGCGCATCCAAAAAACACGAAATCCTGATAGGCATAACGCTTATTGCTGATCGACGTGTTTTTTGAGGAAATAAGTGGCGAGGAGGAGATAGTGCGTGTTGTAAGGGTAGTGAAGACGAGAAAGAAACTACCCTCTGGGCTTTGAATTCGCACTGGTTTAACCCATATATGCCCAAACTGAGAAAAAAATCACAAAACAATTTTTTTTTCACAGAAAGTGTACTTCTACCCTCAAAAGAAAGCACAAGTTCTTTATTTACTGCCAGGTAAACGCAACACTGTTTTTCAAGCCGTCCTATACATATAGGACACTGGGCATTAGAGGTGCTATGCGCGGGTGTGGTAAGCCTTGAAACATTTCACGTGCACACCCACATTGCACTTCTTCCTCTCCATGACGTCTTTCACACAAAGGACGCGTTTGCCCGCAGAAAGCGGTGGACACGTGGCAGCATGAAAAGCAAGCAATGTCTAGGCTTGCACGCCTTGAGAATGAAGCCTGTTTTATGTGCTGTAGGTGGCGCTAGTAATCAGCTAAAGAAATTGCGATGTTAGAGTGCATCAAAGAAGCGTCCTATGTGTAGGACACTGGTCATATATGGGTTAAGAAGTAATTATTGGGTAAGTTTAACGTCCCTAAAGTACGATATGATTATGAGGGACGATGTAGTGGAGGGCTCCGCAAATTTCAAACAACTGGGGCTCTTTAATGTGCACTTAATCTAGGTACACAGGCCTCATGCGTTTTCGCCTCCACCGAAAATGCGGCCGCCACGGCCGAGATTCGATCCCGCGACCTTCGGGCCAGCACTCGAGCACCATAACTACTAGACGACCGTGGCGGGTACGCAGTGGTTTAGGGGCCCCTTAAAAAAGGACCATTATCCTCATCATCTCCATGACATGTATCAGAATGTCGGCAAAGGGACACTGAGAACCGAATAACACATTCTTGAGGGTATATGTTTCAAAAATCTTAGTATATCAACCAGTAACGAGTAAGTCAGGTTGGCACACTCCCCACTGTTGCTACCCAGACGGCTCATCTAATTCTTAGCTTTGAACAATAAAAGGAAAAAAGAAATGCTTCACGGGGAGGCGGTAAACTTACAGACAGCTGCGCATGCCAAGCTCTTACCATTCAGGTAGACGTCGACATGAAGTTCAACTCTGAAAGCGAGCGGAAATGCATCTGAGTGCATCATATTGGAACTTTCAGCGTGAAGCGCATCGTTTTAAAAGTTTCTTTAGAATACTCCGCCATGACGCTCTAATAAAATCTCAAATTACGCGAATACACGATACAAAACTGAAGCTTAGGTGTGATGACACTGCATTGCGTATGTATCCGTGCACGTCAACCAACCTCCCATAGATGGAGCCATTAGTGATTCGAAAAAAGCCGCTTACCTGAAAGGTCCCTTTAGTTAGGAAATACCACCGTCTATGCTATTCAATAGAAAACTACTGCTGCTGTGCAATAGCACGATACCAAGGGTTCAGTGGAATCACTGCAGCCCAGTCTCGTGTCGCAACGCTAGCTGCTGCATTCACATGAGAAGTTTGTTGAATTCCAACTATAGCATGCATTAGTGAAGGGATATCGTAGAAGCCACTCTATTTCACATTTATGTTTACATTCGGCCTTGTTATTTCATATTTTGATAAGGCTCTTTGAAAACGTTTCTTGCATGACCGTAGAAGAGTGTTCAGCATACAGGTCGAAGCACGTTTTCCGTCACGATCGAATGTGAGCATCTCCGTAAGAACAACGTCTGCCCCCATTACGTCTTGTGCATGTGCAATGCATTTCAGAAATAAAATTCTACAAAGATCATTTGCATTTCTTAAGGGCGAACGTCGAAAGCACGGAATCGAAACATTTAGAAACTGAAAGTGCCCGTCTTAGTTCTGCGCAATCTCAGTTCTTTCGCTAGACCTCTCTCTACCTGTTTGAGTTTATCCATCATGTGCATTTAAATTGAAGCGCGGTAGAGAGCTTACATAGACAAATATAATGTTGGTAAGTACTTTTTCCCGTTGGCCGGCTGCCTTCGCTGCTGTCATGCGCAGATTAGAATTGGATTACACTTTCGCTTGCAAGCGATTCTAACCTTTGACGTTTTTGCGAATACGGGTGCAAACGCTTCGCACACAGTGACATTTTACATGTAGTATCCTATAAATGAAGATGCCTCATACTAACATAGTTGCTGGAATTGTCGTAGCGAGGAGCTTGCAGGTTACATTACCATACTTAATAAAAGAAACTTTACTGCTGGTGGTTCTTGTGAAGATTGCCACAAGGGTTTTCCTTGTATGTGTTGAGCTGGCCAGCTTTTTGTGTCGCACTTGTCAGGGTTCAGTATGTATTTAACTTGGTAAAAGGCGTTTATTTCTGCATTTGCGACTGTAAAATGTAAGCTACAGCTTCTTTTTTTTTCCTTACTTTGTGTTCGTAGACGCTCTGGTAAATTCAGTGCTCTGAATGCAGTTTATTTATCTAACCGATGACATATCGTAGTAGAAGAACATGTCACTAAGGCATCCATACAGAACGAGCTCCGCCACATTGCTTTCGTGATGCCCATGATGCTACAGCAGTCAACTACACGTCACGTAGGCAATTTGTCTAGCGATCAAACGTGTAGCCCGTCGATCGAACGTCCAAGTTCACTGATGCCGCGAAGGCACCGATTCTGGACGTTTGCCAGAACCAAACTGACGAGGGCACTGCTGACTACATTGCGATACTGTGTACACCAGGAAGACGTACACACAGAAAGATCTATCTAAGCAACTACAAATTCCAGCGCAAACCACTCAAGTGCTTACACGTCAAACAAACACACAGGAAAGCGCAAGTGCGAGCCGAGGTCGGTCGGCGTTGTTCTACAAACAGTGAAAACACGCACGCACGCAGTCAGGCCGATACTCGAGCAAAGGAGAACTAACGATGGCGCCCAACACAAACACACGTGCTCAAATGAACGCCAGAGCGTACGCAGCACCTCCCCTACCCCGCCCCCCTTAACCGATTCCGCACACGCAAACACAAAACGGGACACGCACAATAAACACACCACAGCTGATTTCCGAAGGCGTGGCGGCGAACAACACCAGATGGCAAAGCGAAGCAGCACTGCAGCCGCCTCCAGCTACTTACCGCTCTTTCACATCTCATCATTTTCTTTAGGCGCAGCTGGTTCTGAGATGGCCCGGCGAGGCGGCTCTACGCGATTCGAGCGCTAGCGCTACGCCAAGTGCACGGGAGAAAAAAGTTCTATACACCGACTCGCCATGCTTTTGTGAGGGGCGTATTATTTGGCATTCAAAGACCGGAATAGACGAAGAAGGGGAAAAAATTAAAAAAAAAGGGGGGGGGGGGGCAAAGTAAAGGCATGCGTTACGCCGACCGTCCGCATAGCTGAAAATTAACACCGTGGCTTTGCTTCAAAGCAGAGAAGACTGTTCTTTTTTTTGCCCGCACTCCAATGGAAGCTGCTGCTTCTTTGCGCGCATCGAGGCAATTTATTACGCTTTCAGCCGCAGCTGTCAGAGTCGCACCAGAGGCCAAATTGAATCTCCGTCGTCGAAACCTGGCGTGAACTGTGCTTGTTGCCGGTCGCTGCGTAGCGATGAGCATCCCTTTCCACATCGAATTTCAGGTGGGAACGGTCGTACAGGTGAGGCGGGTATTTCTCGTCTGAGTTCAAGTACCTTGCATACTCCGCTACAGACATTGATTACACTTGAAGCATTTGTTTTGTAATGATCCACCTTGCTTATCAATGTGAACTTTGTTGCCCTCAACTGTGCTTTGGGTCATAAAGCAAATTTTATAAGCACTTAATAAATGTTATGCATAAAACTAGAAGTCAGTGTGTATAAAGTTAGTCACTTTGATAGCAGCTGACCTGCCGCGTTGTTCTAGTGGTCATAGTGCTCGAGTGCTGACCTGAAGGTCGAAGGATGGAATCCCGGCCATGCCAGCTGCATTTCGATATAGGCGAAATGATAGGAGCCCGCGTACTTAGATTTTGGGGCCCGTTAAAGAACCCCAAATGGTCTGAATTCCCGGTGCTTTCCACTATACGGCGTCTCTCATAATCGTATCATGGTTTGGGGACTAAAACACCCAATTATTATTATATTATTATTGGATAGCAACGGCTGCGATGGCAGCAGTAAAAGAAAGCCAGTCAGTTCGTGCCGTTGAGTTTTACTTGTAGCTCTGCGCGAGGAGGTCTGGGAATATTAGGCGAAATTCTCACTCGCGCCTTCTGTTCCAGGTGATTACGCTCGCTGAATAAAAGATTACTACGCAAATTTATTATTGTACTTCGTGCGTCAGACATCCATGCATGCCTTTATTTGATGGGATGTCCTGTAGTGTTATTTTGACTCAACGCACCAATTGATCCCCTTTCGTCTTCGAACCTAAGAAATATGACTTACAGGCTTCTTAAAATAACCTCACCAACGTAGTGCCTATCCCTAAGACGTCATCACCTGCTGTAATAAGAACTTTCGACGCATAGTGTATCTCGCTTTACATGTTAAATTATGAACACCCAGCCACCAACTATATAAAATATTTTATTCTGGGTGCAGGATTCTGTGCGCAAAGACTATATTCACGTATTTTTAACTTAATTTCGGAGCAGTTTTTTTATTGAAAAGATGGTTATTGAAGCTTTCGCAAAAATTTATGTTACTGCGTGAGCGCAGAAGATTAGACTAATTTATGTCCTCTCGTGTTACGTCACTTGCTGACTTCTCCTTTTTCCTGCCGCACGCTATAAAGTCGGAAAAACGCTCGATTGATTTATATCATTTTTTTATTGACACCGGGAAAGTTCTTGAGCTTTACCTAAATGTTGGCATTAGTGAAGTTACCAGTAATAACATTCTTGAAGGCCGTTCTCTCTGTATGAACAGAGATAGAGGCGGAACAAGCACTTCCACTTATAGCAGCTAGTCATGGATTTTGTATTACGTGGTCACCTTTATTTGATTCCTTGTTTTGTTTCCTTGTTTTGTTTTGTTTCATTCGTTTATTTCAATGCTGTCAACTGTTCTGTTTGCTTTGGTCTGTTCAGCTTGCAGAAATGGAGTATTAGACCTATGCTTCCCTTTAATGTGTCCACAGCAACCCATGTACGACAGAAAAGAACAGAAAGAAAAAGGCATGGCAGTCACATGACTCAACACCAACTTTTAGTCCATAAATACTACACAAGCCTAATTCGTGCCATGACTACATTATTTTATACAAAGTCGTGTTTTCTGAAATTTTAATATAGGATTGAATAATTCATTTGTGCTGTTCTGGGATGTAGCAGCGAATATTACAGCGATTCGTTAAGACAGTTGAGTGACCTAAAATACTGACATAAGGAACCTATGTTTTAATAAGTTGCTCCGAAACATGAGCACATCAAGCTCGCTGTGAAAGATGTCCCGTCGAAATCATTATGTAGTCGCACGCGGAAGAGAAAAAAAAGATGAAAGTTTCTTGATGAAAGCATCACTAGCAAGCAAATTCTAGGGTGATTATACAGGGCCATCAGGGTCAGATTACTTCTAAGGATTGATTGTTCAGTTTATAGCAATGATAGTGCAAACCGTTTGGCTTGAAAACTTTTCTCGTCAAGCGCGAAAGAAATTGTACGGACCCAAACTACATTATCAAATCTGTACATAGGGAATCTGTACATACATATTTCTACGGTTATATATATTTGCGGTTAATCTTCTTGTGCATCGAGTAGTTTCGTGTGGTTACACTTATGCACAATCAATGGCGTAGCTTTAAGGTTATGTAATTTTTATACGTACGCATTGCGCGGTCCACAAGCTATGCCTAATGGTAAAAGTGAAATCAGCCCGATGCGTACAGCGCAATGTCAAAGCAGCTAGGTCACCACAAGAACGAAAGTGTTTGTTGAACGAACAATAATTATGGCATATCTATGCGCTGAGATGAGAGGCGTGTCGGCAGGCATGACTACTGCAATATGTGCATAAATGTTTGCAGCACCTGCAAATTGAAAAGGGTGTAGGCCTATAACGTAACTTAGCGCTGTGTAAAGTTGAGGAGAATCGTTTGCGAATCTCGTTGTGAACAACAAAAACGGGTACAGAAACACGGCTAGCATTGCTTAATGTGGACGAATATACGCACACTCTACCGTAAAGCCTCTTCCCGAACATTTGACACCGCTCGCAAAAGCGGATTTCGTCGCAACCGAGGCGTACTCATCTCGCATACGAATAGAAAATTACAAAAATGAATACAATGTGACACACCATGATCCAGAGTTATGAAAGAAAATCGAATGCATTTAGCAACTCGGACGGGCCTAGCGATGCTCATTAGTGAACAGGTAAGAAGCGCCAAACTAATGCAAAGAGGCTCGCGACTACATCTTTTACCTGTGGCGTCGGCTCGGTGCAAATTAATCATCTTCAGGTGTCATATCTGAGATGCGAACACCTACTATGTAATTTTAGCCTTACCCAACCTTTAGTTAAAACGGGTCGGCGATCAGTACTCGACGCGGCGGGTAATTAGGGATCGAGGTTGCGCATCTGCCGAAGCCCCGGACGCCCGGTTGACGCGATTAGCCTCGCTCCGGCGGGCAGCTGCAGGATCGCCGCCGCACCAGTGGCCACGTGAGTTGACTAGCCGAAACAGGCGATCAAGTCTTCCCCCCAGGAAAAGGGACCCCGGCGTCGCTGAAGCTACGTGCTGTAGGCTTTATAGATGGCGGTGGCGGGAATTAGGGCGAGACGCTGGAGCGAAAGAAATGCAGGTCATTTGATCACGCCCCGAATGCGATGACGGGCGTGAAGAGCTTTTTGGAGCCGATGCGGACGTTAGTTTGTGCCGAACAGCTATGCGTGGGTGATGATAGAAGCAGCTTAGATAAAAAAGCAGAAGAGATGGAGAGGAAGGTAGAGGAAAGACAGGAAGGTTAACCAGGTTAACCAGGGTTCGGTTGGCCACCCTGTACTGGGGAAGAGAAAAGTGGGTGCGAAAGAAGGAAAGAGAAGGAGAGAGTGTGTAACTACATTTCAAAGTCACGACAATAGCACTGTCTAAAAGCAACACATGAACGTAGCCACTGGACTATTACAACGTCTCGCTCAGTCCTGTTTCTCTAAGAAACCTCAGCAACGACCTCATAACGGCTCGCATAGACGTCCGAGTAGGCCAGTGCCCTAAAATTTTGCTTTCCGTGGAAGGGTGAAGAAAAGCAGAATAATAATGAAGACAAGGTGGGGTATACAGAGAGAATAAGTGTAGCTCACAATGGTGGCGTTTAACTTTTCGCGTTGGACAATAGCGATAATGAACCACCGAATAGCCAGAATAATCTTGATGACCCACGTACGGCGTGTCTTACAATCATATCGTGGTTTTGGCACGTAAAACTTGGGAAATTGTTTTTATATTATTACGTGTTTGCCTGAGTGGGTTTGACCGTAAGATGTGCTATCATCGCTGGCGCAAGTTGTTTTTGCCTTGTGCAGGGCTGCTAAAATGAAAGCACGCTTTACAAACAGAAATTGACAAAATTGTTTTTAGGTTCTATAGCGAAAATGCTGCTCAATTTCTACGCGCATAGCGGAAAAATACTCTGTTTTATGTTTTAATAAATATTTATATATTAGTTAACAATATTCAATCTTACTGCGATTGGTCGTAAGAAACAGGTTCATGTACCAAATCGCGGTCATTATCACATGTATATGATGGCATTATCATTATGCGTCTAGAATAAAATGTTAACCTTTACTTCTAGTGAAAGTCACAATAAAACAGATATTTATACTTTTTTAAATGCGTGTATGTATCTCTATGGATAACGCATTCATATTTTGCTTCATTACACGTGTATTGTCGACCGTAAGGGTTGGCTATGCCTTGCAGAAAAGCAGGATTTGCAGAACGACGTAAGTAAAGTACAGAATGCTGTCGGTGGTACATGCAATAATGACACTATTTCCGAGAAAGCTTTCTAGCTTAGTTACCGAATTACATATATGTCCTACATTGCTACAGAATGCATGCATAGTTCAAAATGTTTCGGTCTGTAGGTTGAGATGAAACATAGACGACCTACATAACGCAGGCCACCACTCACGAAGAACAACTTGTGTCACGAAGGAACCATGCACCTTTCAACGAATCATATGGACGCCACCGGTGGAAGACTTTCTCAGCGGGGTCGAGTAATACCGTGTATTCTCTTTAAACTATTAACCACTAATAACCAGTCCCAAACACGACACACATAAATAGGAACTCGAACGGGAACTCCACACGCTGGACTCTGAGCGGACTACCCATATTGAAAGTGTGCACCGCGACTGCATATGTACTCTGTTCAAACGAGAGCTTCTAGATATAAATTGCACAGTTTCTAAGCAAATGATCAGGATAGTACTGATTGAAAACAACATTGAATTTTCTTGACTACTGTTTTTGTTTCCTGTTTGCCCATATTGTATCTCATGTTTTTTTGTTTGTTTTTTTCTGGTACAAATGCTACACCGTACGACAATTCCTAATCGTATATTTGTGTACTTTTTCCCCGAGCATCCCTGTGTATTTTTTTATTATTTGTCGTTTCTGTATGCCTTATGTAATTGCGATGAGCACTCGCAACTAATGTCAAATTGGTATGTTAAACATTACGATTGTAGTGTATACATTTCCATACTAGAAATAATGCTTTATTATTGCTGTATTTGTTACATTATTTTGCACATGTACCTTTTTTATTTTTTCTTTCATTCCTATTATTTGTATCCTGCAAAGTGCTTATGACGGCCTGCGTGCCTCACTGCACCTGGAGCAAAGGCCCTTTGTCAGGCTTTTAAGCCTTTTGCCTTCGCTCCATTTTCTGTACTTGCACAGAAAGAAACAAATAAAGAAAGAAAAAAGAAAAGAAATGTAGGACAGTATATATGTATATATATTATTTTTGTTTCTTAATTCTTTTATGTCCTAACAACCAAGTGGAAAGGGAGAGCTGTGATCAAACAGTGGCGACAACAGCTCCTTCATTTATTTTATATTTTTATCTATCTATCTATCTATCTATCTATCTATCTATCTATCTATCTATCTATCTATCTATCTATCTATCTATCTATCTATCTATCTATCTATCTATCTATCTATCTATCTATCTATCTATCTATCTATCTATCTATCTATCTATCTATCTATCTATCTATCTATCTATCTATCTATCTATCTATCTATCTATCTATCTATCTATCTATCTATCTATCTATCTATCTATCTATCTATCTATCTATCTATCTATCTATCTATCTATCTTTTAGGTACATTCGTTACAAAACAGCATTCGTGTAATCTAGCGCGGTCTCCTTCAGCCCCGGGCCCTCACATAAAGCAGCAAGCCGATGTCGCTACTCTTCGCGTTTTTTTTCTTGTTTTGTTTATTGCGTCCCACATTGGGCCTCCATGATTTTGCTTTGCCTCTTTCGATTGGGTGCTTCCTCGTTTGCCTATGTCGATTGCACCGCGCGGCAGGCATCGACTAGGTTGGCTCGCGGATCATTGATCCTCTTATCGCTGCAGCTTTGGCGATGTACTGAAGGCGCACTCGGTCGGAGCGTCCGTTGCCAAAGCGATAAGTCCCCGGCATCGAGACCGTCTCGTCGGTTTCCTTGTTTCCTATATAGATCACTAATTCATTTACTTCGCGGGCCCTGTGTGTATTGTAACACAACGTGATCAATAATGAGAAGCATCGTCTGGCTCGCTCCACGCGCTTCGCGCTAAGTACTCCGGATGGGTTCCTGCCGTGTACCGGCTCATTTGGGGCCTCCTAAATAAAAGAAAAGTTCGCATGTCCGATAGTGGCTCCAAACGGCTCACTCCCAGCGCGAAAGCTTGACGCTTGTACCGTTAATCCGCGATTCCTGTCTATATTTCTCTTGTGCGTGGCATATTTCTCAGAACGTTAGGCTGGCTGCTACAGAAGGTCGTAGAAACGAAGTACCTCACGCCACTTTGCGGTGTCACCGTAGTTATAGGAACGGACACTAGGCACGTAAATGAAGATTACCGCAAGCAAGACACCTGTCTTCAAGCGTTTTCTGTGCGTGGTTTAAAACCACAGTCTTAACACTGTCGCTGTATTTAAGGTATTACGACGACGATCGCGACAGAGTTGGTCGTTACGATTACGGGGCGCTTCTGATGACAGACAATCTGCCATCTTGTTTGTTTTCGTCTTTTGACGTAAATAACGTGCGAATATACTTTCATTTAGCACCTTTATCCTTAACAATGAACTTTGGCGTGTGCGTGTTGTGATTTGCATGTCACTTTCTAAGAAAACGTTCGCACAAACCAGACAAGTGGCGCTGACTTCTCGACAACAAAATGGAACGCAAGGGCCATATCAAGTTGTTCTGTTCCTTTGCATAAAGCGTCGCGAATCAGTCCTTTTTGTTCTCGAGGCAGCCTGCGATGTAACACTAAAAGGTGGTGAACACCCATTGTGTCCCTGCAAGATGGGAAGTGTTGTCATTCTGCATGAACTACTTTCACAGCGTTTAACGTCTCATAGATCGCTATCACTAAGCAAAACGCCTGGTGTCATGACTAAGGAGGATTAGTGGATGATCCATGAGCCAGAAGCCTCTGGCTCTGTGTGCATCTAATACTCTTAGAAGATGCTAACGGGTTGCTTTAACGAAATGTTTGTCGTATTGCGTGAAAGTATTACAAACCCAATTTTTATACATTCCTGGCGTGTACTAAGTGGTAGCGCATTCCCCGTCGCATAATTTATTCAAGTAGCACAATTTATTGTCTTGGTTTCTTTCTTTGATTTGCACTAAGAGCGTTTTATCACTTGTCTATTTCAATCGTATTCGAAATGACTTGTGAATATTCGGGGGTTTGCAACATTTTTTCTTATCCTATTGCCTATAGTGTCTGTAAACGTCTGGAATATGTTCTCGCATTCTCTCATTCACTTTGACAAAAAGTATTTCATATTATCCCTTCGAGCAAACATATGTATTCGTTTTTATAATGCTCAACTTATTGAAGACATCAGACTTGCACCGGTGGTTATAGACTAACGGCTTTATAATGACTCTTTCTCTCTTTCTCTATCTTTAAAGCTCCCCCATCCCTTCCCTTCGGTGTAGGGTAGCATACCGGTCCTTCTAGACTAGTTAACATCCCTGCCTTCCCTTTTTCTCCCGTTTCTTCCTTCCTTCCGTCTGCGAAATTAGTTTTTAACGCTATCGTTCTAAAAGGCGGAAGTAGAGCCCTTCGTATAGCTAGGTGTACTTTACTTTATCGCTGTTTAATAATTGCGCACCTGATTTCAAATTAGGCTGCGTTAGAGTCAGCCGGCTATTGAAAGAGCCGTTTTAGCTAGCAGTAAAAGTAAGGAAGAAACTAAGAAATAAGAAACGTCGAAAAAGAGCGCTGAAAAAGATCAAGCAACGGTGTCCGGAAGACGGCGAAGTTCAGCGCCATGGGTTTGCGTTGGCAGGGCAAATCACCTGCAGCTAATTAGGCCATCAATTTAATACCCTCCTTTGCCTTATCTATAATCCTCTTTCAGTAAGTTTTAGCTTTGTTAATTATATATACTTTTTAGTTCTACTTCTCTCTATCCGAAAAGGCGCTTGAACGTTTAGACATTTTCTTTATGACCTTCTTACTAGAAAAAACGGGGAGAGTCTATGTTTGCTTTCCTGATTTGGACTCGTTACTTGTTTACCAAGCAAATAAGGGGGCAGAAACTACAGTTAAATCGCTGTTCTAGAGCTACACCCAGGTACGTGCACTCCTTCTATCTATCTATCTATCTATCTATCTATCTATCTATCTATCTATCTATCTATCTATCTATCTATCTATCTATCTATCTATCTATCTATCTATCTATCTATCTATCTATCTATCTATCTATCTATCTATCTATCTATCTATCTATCTATCTATCTATCTATTCTATCTATCTATCTATCTATCTATCTATCTATCTATCTATCTATCTATCTATCTATCTATCTATCTATCTATCTATCTGGATTTGGCGGTGACACGTTTGCGCGCGTACCTCTACCGCAGGCCTTCGTACTGATTAGGTCCCTTTTCCAGGAAAAAGTGGGCAGCAGAGTAGAGTGAATTGATTTGTGATGAGGCATTCGGCTTAAGGCTGGGTGCATCAACGCCGTCGCAGTTACGCTCTATCACCCCGAGATCGGTCACGCTTTTTCTTCTTTCAGACTTCTCTTTGTGTTGCGTTGAAACGTTGAAAGTATAGAGATAGAAGATTCCCGTAGAACGGCCAAAAACGGGTGAGGTTCGTTCGGCTACGTCCTCTAGGCGATCGTTTCGCGAGAACATCCCGCGTTGGGCCACATAAACCTAAATCGTCTCTGTTCTTTTCTATTTTGCTTTGCCCGCCACGGAAGAAGACACGCTTTGAAGTCGAAGAAAGCAAAATAAGATAGAAGAAAAACATTTGATAAAAAAGAACGCACGGAGGCTATATCAGCACAATTTGAGCATCCTTCTTTGGACTGCATTACCGTGCTCCTCTTTTATCAGGTCTCGAAGCAAAAGAAATAAGGAAAAAAGCAAACAAGGTGTAAGACTGCGAAGAGAATATTTATGCTCAGATGAAGTTTCTCCCGTTCCCTACTCTCTCTCTCTCTCCATCAACTCCGCTTCTGCGTGGACGGTGAAGCTCTTCCGAAGGGGTCGTCTCTTATCTCCTCGCGCGTAGCAGGTCGCAGTGACCACGGTAGCGGCTTCTTGGAGACGGCGCGTTCTCAAACCCACACGGGCAACCGAGGTAAGAAGATCGGGCTTTGAGGGAGAGAGAGAAAGAAAGAGAGAAGAGGATGTGGCATGAATTTGCCTCGGAGAAAAAGGATTGTCAACAGTAGCAGAGGTTGGGCGGGGGGACCCTAACTCAGGCGGCCTGGGTTACCGCTGCCGCCGTCCGTCTTGTGTTCGCGCCGGCACGTCGCACCTTCCAGACCCCCCCCCCCCCCTCCCCATTTCCAGTACCCTCCTTCTCCTTCTGTTCCTTTTCAAGCTCGAAGGGGCGGAAGCGTCGCCACAGGTGTCTCCCCCGGCTGTTCTTCCAGGCCCGATCGGGTTCCGCGTTCTAGCACGGCCGTCACGGCCGATGGATATATCCGCTGGGGCGTGCTTCCGGATTCGCCCGTTCCGTGCGGAAAGCGATACCTCGGGCGTCCTTGCTCATTTTTTGTATGCCATTTAGCGTCCTCACTGCATAAGCTGCTTGGCCATTGTCACGTCGGCGGACACCTTTTTTCTTTCTTTCTCGTGTGTTCTCTTCTCGCCTGCAACTTAGTAGGACATCTTGTGACTTTCACTTTCAAGGCGTGCATTTGTTATCTTTTTGATTTTTTTTTCATACCCTCTAGAGGAAAAGGAAGAAAGAGTAATAAAAAGCCTTCAAGAAACTGTACATTATACATGTGCTTTTCGCTGCTTGCTGACAGTTTTCAGAAGTTTGGTTGGAACGAGAAATGTTGAAGCTTTCTTTTTTTTCTATATTCCGTCTTCGACCTTTAAATTTATTAATGGAGTTTGTACATCCAAGCTGCCCAGTCCTCTATATATTTTTTTTGCTGAGTAATGAGGAAGTTAAACGTGTTGCTAAGGTTGACTGGGGTCAGTTAACTAGCGCACAGTAAAGACATGGGTGGTCAAAGAAATGGACAGACGTTACACGCCTTGCCACGTCGCTTTCCTCTTAATTTCACATTTTTTAATGTACAAACGGGACCAAGTGATGGAGCATAACCGTCGCTCACTACTTCGCCTGAATGAACGACGACCGTAATGCGGCAGGCCACTTCAAATAACTGTGAGGCCACAAAAGTATCATTACTGAAAAGCACGATGAAAACTCTTAACTATTCAAGTCAAGCTTAGCGGTTAATGCGTAGCGTATTACTGTCACGTAGCGAGGCCAAGAAACAACTGCGGTGACTAGCACTGGCTGCTGTTTGTGGCCTAGCAGCGTATTCTGAGTAGCCAGCATTTTGGGCAATAAAGCAAGACCTCTTAAAGCGTAGGCATAAACGTTTCGGAAGGCGCACGCAAAAGATATGCGAAAAATGTCTGCGATAGCAAACCCAGTATCGCATCAATCGTGCTTAAGACTCAAGTGAAAGGTTGAAGACGAAGAACTTGGTTCGAACAGAAATAACGTAAAGTTATATTCATGTTACGAGAAACAAAGGAACACCTCATATTTACGCACCTCGGTCCTCTCTACAATCTCTTCAGGGCGTCTCAAACAAAACTTCATACCATCTGCACTATATAAGCGCGACAGGAGCGAAACGCTGTTGTTCGTCAGTCACCTCCGAGTAACCCGCCGTGTTGTTGCCGTCGATTTCACCTTGTTTGTGGAAAACCATCCGTGCCCAACGAATACAACCACGCTTTCCAGCAAATAGCTCCTCTAAAGAGCACATTCTATGTCGCTTACTTCATATCATGCGTCACAATGGTGTATTCTATAGCATTCGTCTCTGGGAAAACATACCGTGAGAGGACCCCGAAACCACCTCCGATATATTTTGAAAGTTTCAAGTAAACGAGCGCATCGAGTTCAGAGTGCCGTCACGATCGACAGTGCCAAATTCAGCAGCGCCACGCGCCGCGACCGCGCCACAAAATATATATAAAAAAAAGATCCCGTCCTCCTCTCTGGGCCTTTCGGTATCCCCGGCGTTGGTCGTCACGTCACCAGGAGAATCTGGTCATCTCAGCAGCAGAAAGAACCTGTTTGTCTACCTGCAGCTATACTCACGCTCTCTGCTTATCCCGAACACTCGGCCAAAAGGAGAGATGAGCCAACGAACGGAGCGTAGCGAAGGAAAGAGTGAAATGAGCGAGGGCCTCATTTCGATTATCAGACGTGTGTAATTCAGCTATTACGGCACCACTTCGAAAAATTCTCGCGGCGACGTGTTCGTTGTAGACTCGTGCACAACTGCAACACCACAACTAAATTTCGACCTCTAGGTTTAGAGAACCTTTAAATGCGAAGAAAAAACAATCACCGTCGAAATACTCTGCTATACAGAAGACCATTAAAAGGACACCGTGCTTCTTGAAGTCTGCTGGACTAGACAACCACATTTAACTGCATGTATGGCTCATTTTCTTCTAACTGTCTCTCTTTTCCATTAACCATGTGTAGGGTGGTCATAGTGATGAGACCATGGTTCACGTTCCCGCGTTATCTTGACTGTCTTTCCTTACACTCTCAGCGTCACCTTGCTAAACAGCCACTAAAGCATTACCAGCCAAGAAGGTCTTTCACAGTGAATCACAATATTCTCGTGTACTTGCTCTTCAACCAACAATCTGCGTCTGCAATCTGCAATCTTCTTCGAGCGATTATGTATTGATTTGCAGCACGTACTGAAACTGCAACGAACGCGAATGAGCTCAGAGCGAGTTAAGGGTCGAGGGATCGTCAGCAGTAACGTTAAGACTCTAGTGTCGCTTTAAGTAAACATTCGGGCCTGAAAATTCCGCCTAGCGAGAAGCAATCCGAGTCCAAATTAGGCGGCGTCGCGACGAAACGTAAATAACCGCGGTGACCGATTTCGCCCAATTAACGCTATTGTTGTTTTTTCCCAGAACCGCGGGCAGCGTTTCTCCGTAGCAACGCTTACTTCTCGGTACCTGTTAAAATGAGAAGATATAGGGCGCCACGTTTCATATTTGTACAGTTTTCAAGCGAAACTTCTCATGGCCCACAGATTTCGGTGGCGGCGTCGCACACAAAAAACCCGGCACCGGAAACGTACAGAAATGCAGCCCTTGAAAGTGCGAAGGTCATATGCGCGTTTGAATGGGCGGTTTTTTCAATAGATTGTGCTCTCGCGAGCGTGGGCCTGTCTGCGATAAGCCGTTTCCGATACGGCAATCTGATCTTTTGTCGAGGTCATTTGTCATTTTACGTTGCCACATTTCATTGTTGCCTGGATATGAACGCGTGGCCGTCGTTGTTGCCTGTAGCAATTCAAGTGTATAGCGTAGCTAAGCACGTAGTTGAAAGCCCAAATCCCGGCATGGAAGGAAGGAAGAGTTAGGAGGGAGCATTGCGCAGTGCGAAAGAAAGAAAGAAAGAAAGAAAAGAAAGAAAGAAAGAAAGAAAGAAAGAAAGAAAGAAAGAAAGAAAGAAAGAAAGAAAGAAGGTTGGTAGGTAGGTAGGTATGTAAGGGACGCCAAGCTTCGCATGCCCCCATTTTCCCGATAGGACATCTATAGGCTGCTGATTTTTTTGCCAGAGGTGTTCGAGCCGCTTTGAAAGGAATAAAATACGTCACCGGGCACTTTCTGTACATAAGGGCACTTACGTTGCTCCTAAAGTCGGAAAGGTAGCCGAGCACTTTTCTTTTTTTTTACTAGGGAGTTTTAGAACAGGGATCGTAGGGTTTTCGTTGCTTCGGTACGTACACGTTATTTTCGAAATATCCTTTGAGGCGCTGTGTCCACATATGTGGACGTAACTTGTTTTTGCAAGTTCTTTGGACTAGTAGCCAAGAAACAGCAAGATACATTTCGCATAGAATGAGTTGATCTGCATTGTGAATGTTCATCGACCTAATATCAATGTGCTGCGTATGACCGCAGCAGGTCACATTGGTGAAAGCACTACAGCGTTCGACGGGTCGTTCAACGTGATACGTTCCAGTGCCAACCTCAAGAGCTTATCTTTTTTGCTCGAAATGATAGAGAGAGAGAGAGAGAGAGAGAGAGAGGAGAGAGAGAGAGAGAGAGAGAGAGAGAGAGAGAGAGAGAGAGAGAGAGAGAAAACGTTTATTCAAGAAAGGCGGTTTAGTGAATGTGGGAGGGTCCTTTATTCCGGGTACCTTTCGGCCTAGACCACCCGCCAGGCCCAGGCGACGAATTGACGCTCGTCGACTGTGTCCGGCTTGGAGATCGCAGCCTCCCGCGCTTCAGTGAGGATGTTTGGGTCTGCGTCTCTTGCTGCTGTTTGTAGCGCTGGGATGCTTGCTTTGCACTGCAGCAGAAGGAGGAGGAGGAGGAGGAGGAGGAGGAGGAGGAGGAGGAGGAGGAGGAGGAGGAAGGAAATGAAGGAAAGGCAGGGAGGTTAACCAGACGCGCGTCCGGTTTGCTACCCTAAGCTGGGGGGAAGGGGCTGGGGCAGTAGAAAGTGCGCCAGATTGTCTGCCACATTGCAGGGTGGGCAGATGTAGCCGAATGCAACTAAAGACACATAGAGCATGGTTTTTTACTCTAAGATGTCGTTCTTGTTATGCGAAAAATGGAACATAACTCCACAATAATTAGATATTTAGTTACACGCTAATTGAGATTAATTACTGAAGCTTGCACAAAAAAACATATTCCTTCTTTTTCTTTCTTAAAATAAATTATCGAGTGCCTTAGAATTAAATTACGTGCATACGACACATTTGCAGACAGTTCATCATATGAATTCGCACCTGAAGGGGATATAACGTGCTTACCTAAGAGTGCACGTTTCGACGCATGCGCAGTAGTAAGAAGCGCTAACGCAAAAGATGTGTATCCTATTCTAAAACTGCCCAAATGTCTTGATATAAAAGGTCACGAGGGCTTTATTGTAGTCGTGGTTCACCGTCTGACGACAGGCCTTGGCGGGAGCTCTGGCTTTACGGCGACACTAAAGAATAAAATCATTTTTCTCATCTTAGTAAATTAATCTTTCACAATTCCAAGATCCCCACAAATACCGCGAAAAGAAGCTTGGTAAGCGAGAAAACGCGCAAAAAGAAAATGCCACCTTGAAATTCCCTCACTGAACGTCGTGACGTCGTAAACCTTGCCGCCATCTGCTAGGTCCTACGTAGTTTCCAATTATATAAAATGAAGCACATTGTCCCCCTGAGGGGCTGTAGACTAAACATAACAGGTTTCAGGAAATTTCGTTGAGCTATGACGCCAAAATACGAAAAACACGCTTTGAAATCCGCGACCGCACGTGCGGTCGATTTCGGCGTGGAATTTAAAAATGAAACTTTGACCTTGATTTTCTTTTACACTTCCTGTTACTACATGCTAAGACAAACAGGTTACTAGGCATGTCTGTTTATATCTTGGAAAGCATTCAACGAATCAAGCCAAAATAGCTGAGGCACAAGTCGGCTCGTTTCCTTCGACGCGTCACATCAAGTTAACGGAACTTTGAAAAATGATGCTGTTATCGTTATAAAAAGGAAAAAAAAAAAGAAAACACCGCACACAGCGCAATCTGCGGTGTCGAGCATTCTGCGTGATGGCTGGCAGTGTTCGCTGCGTTAAACCTGCGTTAGGAGGTACCTAACCCCAACATTACTGCATCTATCAACTGAAATGTTATCAAGCTCTTAGTTTAATAAATTATGTCTCGGGAAAAAATTACTTTACGTTCACTTAAATTTTTAACCGGTATTGAAGAATGTTTTGCCGTTACCGCCTCAGGCGTTGTTGTTGAAGGGAAGTATTTCACCGTCGTGGTTACCTTGTTTATTGCGAAAGATAATACTAAATATTTCTTTCCTTTGTGTGTCCCACTATAGCTCATGTGATTGATGAAATATCTCGTCATCTCCTTCACTGTCAAACCAAGCTCACGTTTATTATTCAATTTCTTTTTTTTTGCATTTTTCTGGCAAACGAAAGTAGTTTGATGGCGAGATGGTGAATTTCTTTAAAGTTATTAAGGTAACCGTTACGGTTTACTTCTTGCATCGCCCAAGAAGAATGACGTCGAGAGCCTGCATGCATCGCAGCGCCATACAAGCCGCTGTTGTATATTAGGGCGTTCTCGAATTTGGTCCCCAAAGGTTTGGGGCCCCAAAGCCCTTTGCGTGTGCTCACTTTGGGTCCAGCAGGAGCTAAGAGTTTTCGAATAGGGTCTGCGGCACTTTTGGCACTCCAGCTATTCTAGGTCACTCTAGTCTTGGCCAAGAGCGGTCTCTTGGGTGCCGTCATGTTTCTTTGACGCAAAGCTTTTGGGGCAGGCTTTGGGACCCGCTAAATTCAAGAAATAGTGTCCCTAACGCAAAACCCAAACGCTGTTTGGGTCTCACCCATACGCAGTAGCCTCGATCCTATTTCTTTGGGGCCCCAAAACGATTGCGGCCCCTATTCAAAAACTCCTTATTTTCTCCTTGAAGGTCAAGCAGCGAAACAAATTGCGCGGTTGTCTGAAAAGTGTGGATGGGCGCACCTTCTAAGAGCGAAAGTGCTTGGACCCTTGTCGTGCCCCAACAAACAGAGACTGGCTTTCGAGGGTTCACGGGATTTTCTCGAAGACAGCGAACTGATCAGCTCTTCCTTAGCGATCAGCTCTTTCTTAGCTCTTTAGCGTGTAGTGAACGAAATAAATGATATGGATCATGTGGCGCCTTTAGTATTATTGCGATAGCAATTATACGGGCACTCGGGGAGAATTTTTGACGTCGCCGACGTGTTCCGTATCAAGTCCAAATTGATAACATCGCCCCGTGCGTTGCATGTTCCACGTGCGAGCGAAAGCCTGCGAAGGCTAGGAACAGGGGTAGCTCAAGCAGAGATGAAACGCGCCGGCTGGCTCTGTCGGGAGAAGGAGCGTGAAAAGGTGCCGGGGGTGGGGGCGGGGGCGGGGGCGGGGGAGGGGGGGTGGATGTGTCTCTAGGACAGGAACTGTGGACTTTACTCAATAGGGCACGGTTGCGCGCACTATCTCGACAAACATCTGTAGACAGCTCATACCTTTTTAAGTGCTGGGCTCTCACCGCTTACTTGGCGTTGAGGCGAGCGACATACAGCACAAAAACTGCTTCGCTCCCTGGAGCAGCCGTATTCCCTTAAGCCAGCGTCTCGTAGAGTTACGCGAGATCGGATTCAAAAGGAGTTAGCTGTTAGCCTTATTTCGTATAAACTACAATGTGTTGCTATCGAATTTTTTTGTCATTGAAATGGTGAATGGGAGCGAGTGCCGTTATGGTGGCACCGGCTACTGCTTCTCGCTGAGCAGACGAAGTGTACAATAAAGATAATAATGAGCAGGGCACAAAATGTTATCCAGCCGAACACAACATGTGCAAATACAGTACAATCGACCACTATATGACTCTCAAGTAGCTGAGCACGAGTTGAAATAGGTAAAATAAGTTCACATGTACACGTCCAAACTCAGATATTCTATATGGCTGACATACACAGGTGAACACACCAAGACAAATAGTTACACATGACGTGAAATACAGGATCACAACATTATGCAATCCTGAACGTATACCAAGATTAATGTGACACATTTGCTTTCACTGTGAAGTGCACGTTATTATTTGCATAAAATATTTGATTCATCAAGAAACTTCTCGAAGGTCGACAAGCGCTCTTTTCTGAAAACCTGCTGTTTGCCATGGACAGTATTTTCTTTACAATGAATGGTCTTCTATCTAAAACAGCAAACATGCTCGTAATACCTTTCGTGCTCAATCATATTTCTCGCACTCTAGAAGTAAATGGTGTACATCTTCGTCTGAGTGGCCGCAAAAGCACTGAGGACTAGACGCGTTCATCGCCTCGCTCTTGTGTAGAAACTGCGAATTAATTGCTTTTCATGGCAAGGTTCCGAACCCTGCAGGTTTCATTAACTTACAAGGCATGCGAGGGTTTATTAAGGGCGGAGATGTTTAAGTCGAGCGTTAGTCCATCCGTCGTAGACAAAAAACCTCGCGGAGCCATGACATCACCTCGCGTTGCCTAGCAACCCCTGGCGCATCTGTGCATATCTTCGCGCTCGCTTCGCTATCCCGCTCTCTAGCCTTTCCGTGGCAAGGCCGACCAGTGGCATAGCCAGGGGGTGCCACACCGGGCCCGTGTTCCCCCCCTCCCCCCGAAATTTTTTTTTCTCCGATGGGATACAGTGTAGAAAATGACACTCAGCCACACTTACCAGCCCGGACCCCGTGTGGGATCAAAGGCGTCCCCACACTTCCCCCCCCCCCCCCAAAAAAAAAAAAAATTCTGCCTACGCCACTGCGGCCGGCTACTTGGCTAAAAAAACTGGGCGTAGCTTTCACTAGTGGCGCAAGACTTGAGACACACCGTAGCGGATCGGCACCTAGCTGGTCCTGGCCCGAAGCTGAGCCCTATTGGCTACCACCCGGCAGCGCTGTAATCGCCAAGTATGCGGGGGCACCTACCGAGACTGAAGGCTGGCTTAAAGTGATAGAGTGGGACTTGGCGAGTGTGGGCATTGCTCGAAACACTTGGCAACACTTAGAAAAAACTTAGCAATGCCTAGCAAAACTTAGCAAGGCCTAGCAACACTTAGCATAACCCCGCAATACTTGGCAAAACTTACCATAACCTCGCAAAACAGCAAAACCTAGCATAACCTCGGAAAACTTAGCAAAAGCTTAACAAAACCTCGAAAGACTAGGATCAGTTAAGTAACAATCAGCTCCGTCGTGCCTCTAGCCTTTCGCCACTAGTGGAAGCTACGCCCAGCTTTTGGTCAGCGGAAAACTCGTAAAATATCAGCTGCTACGTGGCGCCATTCGGCAGACTGCACCACATCGGCTTCCATGGCCACAAGTGGCTGGCTAACTGTCTCAGGGATAAACATAAAACACTCACTACGAAAGTCGAAAGGGCACCGGCTGCCGCCGTAGCTTGGCAGAACATCGAACGCCACTTCCTAGGTGCGAGTTCGATGTAAACAAGTGGTGAGTTATTTTTCCGTTCACAATATTTCATTTTTCTTTGTCTATTGATTACCATATTTCAATTAAAAACTGACGCTAGCGCCTCCTATGCTTTCAATGGCTTTATTTTCTGTTCTCTTTCATGTGTGTGTGATAAAGAGAGCTTTAAGAACTTGCTATGTTAGTATTGTGGCATTTTGTTATAGGCGTTTACCGTTCACATTCTTTTTTTTCTGCTATAATATTATTATTATTGTCGTTATGTTCCCTTTCCTTTCTCATAAATTTGAAATAGCCGGCCCTTCTATCTTTTCTTTTGGTATATTTATTGCCGAAGAAAAAAGTATTCTTCCAGATTATGTTTTTTTTTCCTTGCCGAGTTCACCCGGGATCCTTACTTGACAGACCAGCAGAAAACTATCGAGGAAACTCAGCCTAATCGAACTGACACCGGCAGCTGCCAATTTTGTCCATCATCGCCACTGCATGTGCTGACGCCGTCACTGTTTTCGCATTATTTTTTTCTAAACCAAGGTGTTTCGTTCGCATGTTTTATCACGCGACTCGGGTCTCTAAAGTTCTACTTCGGGGCATACAGTATTAGCTTCGCGCGTGTTCTGGGCCTCTGTCGTGAGAAAGCCGTCGTATCGAAAGTGACTTGGTACTTTATCATCACTGTGGCCATTATATTTTGCTTAACATAACGTTTTTCCCTGTCATCTACTTCTAATACATTTAACTTCCTTTATATATATATATATATATATATATATATATATATATATATATATATATATATATATATATATATATATATATATATATATATATAATATATATATATATATATATATATATATATATATATATATATATATATATATATATATTTCTTCTCCCTTTTACCTAGCCGTGTGTTTGAATTATTATGAGGGGTAGCGAAAATTTTGCGGTTAAGCTTAAGTATTTAAGAAGAGCTTAAGCTTAAGTAGCTAAGCTTAAGCTGGAGCTAAGCTTAAGTAGCTGGAGGACGCTTATAACTCACCTGGAACCACTGCCCTCATATTGCGGTTCTGTTGCGGAACTTGTCAACTCATTTCTTTACCTGCTTTCAAATTTTACTATGTCTCTCGCTTTCTTCATACCTGTCGATGTGGTTCGTATGACTAATGTTCCAATTTTATGACCATGAGTTCACTTTTCGCAACTGACATCTTGTCGTTGTATTGTCAATGCGTGCTTGTAGCGATGCACATACCCATAAAAGGAGCCGAATTTTCTCACAATATTTGGAGAGAAAATTGACCGCTTATTTCTTATTTGAAGCATTTGCCATTGGTTGGAGTTCACCTAAAAATTAAAAAGAAAGAGGCAAAACCTGGAGCTTTTAGGAAGTACGAGCATCTGTTTGGATGGAAATATCACTCACTCACTCACTCACTCACTCACTCACTCACTCACTCACTCACTCACTCACTCACTCACTCACTCACTCACTCACTCACTCACTCACTCACTCACTCACTCACTCACTCACTCACTCACTCACTCACTCACTCACTCACTCACTCACTCACTCACTCACTCACTCACTCACTCACTCACTCACTCACTCACTCACTCACTAACGGACCGACCGACCAAATCAATCAATCAATCAATCAATCAATCAATCAATCAATCAATCAATCAATCAATCAATCAATCAATCAATCAATGTAACAATGAACACTGTGGTTAATGTAAAACATACGCACAATAAGAAAAAGAGTAAAAGAGAGGGTGGCGATAATGATTAAGATGATTCTAATCTCTTAGCACTGACTCCAGAAATATATGTAGGGCTTTCTGCCGCTTGAAAAAGCAACACTAGAAGCAAAATGAAAGAACACCGTCATCTTCAACATCCAATCAACCTACACAAAGCTTGTCGATTGATAGCTTCGCTGTCGCGTGAAACAGTCACTGTCAGGCCGTGACGAGTTTTCAAGGAGAACAATAAATAAAGAAAAAGACAGAAAAAGGCAGACAGAAAAGAATTGCCTTATAGAGGTCATGTTATTTATTTATGTTTCATGTGCGACGCTCAAAATACCGCCGCAAATAAATAACTATCGCGGCAACAAAAACGGGCAATCTCACAAGGCACAAAGCCCGGTATCCCTGACAACCATGAATTTGTTGCGTGTTGCTACATTGAATAAGAAAGCAGAATAACTTGCAGCGCGGGCCACTCGGGTCAGCCTGGTGAAGAACGATGACAAAGAGGAATTTTTATGTCTTTATGTTTTTAGGCCTGTAGCGAAATAACTTTTTTTTGTGTGTGTGTGGCTGCGTTGTCTCCATCTTATATTCATGTTATTTAAGGGCTTTGTTTCCACTTTAGCGGACAATGCCAAGCGAGACTCCTTTTCTGCTTTCGTCTCGGCATTACCAAACACTCGCTGTTATTCAGCAAAGTGAGGTTTCATGTCAGCTCGAAGATTCGAAGGGTTTTATCTTTGTTTCGCTTTCCTTTTCTGGCAATCCATCCGCAAGCTTTTCTTTTTTCTTTTAGTGCCAGACATGGTTTGTATTATCCCGTTCATTATCGATGTTTTCTTTTTTTTTCTAAATGTGACGTTGAGGAGTCGTTGGCTGGCCTTTAGACACGATAACCTACTCGTTTTCACATAAAATGCAAAAACACCAAGTGTGCAAAAAGGAAAAGAAGTATCCAACAACACCTCTCTCAAACCTGAAGCGAATTTGTGTTATATCAGTCGAACACTAACTCTTAAAATATTGTTATATTAAACGAATAAAGAAAAGACGACGAATTCAGTCATCCCTGGGTACTATTACTATACTCTCGGGTCATTCGTTATTATGAAAGGTTAGTCCTCGTGCTTTACGAGCTGCTATGCCGCCTTATGTGACACATACTTGTGATAATAATAATAATATAATAATAATAATAATAATAATAATAATAATAATAATAATAATAATAATAATAATAATAATAATAATAATAATAATTGCTCGAGTTTTCGGTGCCAAAAACCGCGACATGACTATGCGGCGCGCTATAGTGGTGGACTCCAGATTACACCCAAGTTCAGAGGTGTTCTTGCATTCCGTCCCCATCGAAATGCGACCACACCACGGCCAGGAATCGAACCCGCAACCTTAGGGTCAGCAGCCGAGCACCGTAACCACTGTACCAAGAACGATGCAAAGAATATGGAAGGCGTCATGCCGATGGAGCCAGAAAACAGCTTTCTAGGCCCGGCGGCAACCTGCAACAAAATTCTGCACCGCCGCATCACTCAGACAGCTCTCGAAGAAGATTCTACGTGGATTTTGTTTAGCGTTCTTTTTTTATACAGTTGTTTTTCGGTAAATATAGGGAGATCGCCGTTTGCTGTCTGTGCTTCCCGTCTGACGTCTTTGCATACATCGAGGCCTCCACGAGCGGAGCGACTGCTCTTAAATGCGGCTCTAAGCGCATTAGTCATTCTTAAGCGCTTACGATCGTTAAGCGCTCCCATGTCGGATGCCAGATTAAGGACGGCAGTCTAACCCGACATGCTGCGCAGCTCGCTCGCGCTTTGATAACTAAGCTTGAACGGACTCGTAAGCCTTTAAAACAAGGACAGTTAAACTTCTGTAAGTGTCGCTACAGGTGACGACTGCTCCCAGTATAAAGTTATGGTTCACTGCTATCAACCGAGTCGGAGAAGCGTTCAGGTGACTATAGCTAAAACTGACGGTTAGCGTAGTTTTTGTTTTTCCGGAACTCTACACCTCACCAAGCGTTCAAAGTCACTGAGAAAGGCTTAGTGCCCTCTCTTGACAGTCTCGTTTCGCCTCATTTTTATGCATAACAGATTTTTTTGTCAAGGTATCCGATTTAATATACTATAACTGAATTTCGATATAATAAGAGGGTATCGACCTGAGCTTGCTGGCATGGCAAAGCATGGCAGAGCTTGTTGGAGAGCAAAGTCCTGTCTGTCTTTCTAGACCCGTGTGCACGCGCTGTTTCCTATCATCGATATAATAAACACTGATATAGCGAATTATCGGACGTAAGCGTGTAAATGAAGGACTCTCTCGCAGCTGCTACAACAAAACACGTTTAAGTTCATCTCTTTCTTTCTCTCTTTGTCTTTTACTTTTTTCTCTTTTACTTTATCACAAACACTCGCGTAGCCACATCGAACGCCCTATCCTAAAAAGCAACGACGTTTAGTGTGGCACAGTTAATGCAGTGAAAGTGTCGTTAAATATGAGAAATTTAGGGGCCAAGCTTTGGGCCGCTCCAGGGGCGTAGCCAAGGGGGGGGGGGTTCAAACCCCCCCCCCTCCCGAAAATTTTCAGTTTTGCTTGCGTATACAAACACGCGCACATACAAATGCACGCACGAACATACATAAAGTATGGTTGAACCCGCCCCCCCCCGAAAAAAATTTCTGGCTACGCCCCTGGGCCGCTCTGTTGTTTTTCCTGTTTGCAAGATCCTAAATGGCTAAACGTTGGGACATTGAATGAATGAATGAATGAATGAATGTTTATTCTAGTTGGCTTCAGGGGTTACAGTGTTGGCGAAAGGGACACAGCCAGAAATTTTTTCCGGGGAGGGTGGGGGGCCATGGAGGTTCCAGGACCCTTTATACATGTTCGCGCGTGCACATGTGTGTGTATGTGTGCGTGGTGTACATATCCATCTACAACATTCAAAAATGGACGTCGACCTCTCAAATGTGGAGGTCGAACACCTCCAACAACTCCTCCTCCCCCCACCCCCCCATCTAGGCTAGTGATTGGCTATATCTGTAAACGTGTAAGCAATAACGTTAGCAAGTTAGCCTGGTACACCTGTCTCCGGGCTACTGCTATGTCCTGGCCATTTCAGCGCCACACCACGTTTCGGTGAAGAGACCCGCCAATGGAGGCAGATGGCGACGAAGCTTGAAACGCCAGTCTGGAAGATGCGAAGAGCGAAAGAGAGCGAGAGAGTGCAAGAGAGAGAGAGAGCAAGAAAAGGGGACGGGAAACTGAAACTCATATAAAAGTGCGAAGATGCTAGGCAAGAGAGAAAGAAAAGTAAGGGAATGGTGGGTTGTAGCGAGTGCAGGACATCGGACGGGGGTAGGCAGCAGGCAGACGCGACACGTTCGGGTGTCTCGGGGCAAAGTAGCTTGTTATCTCTGGCCGCAGTGGCCGAGCTGTCCTGCGAGATCTCTTCGGCGCACCGCCGTCACGTACTCTTTACCGATTCTTCTTTTCGCGACCCGCTGGTTTTCGCCACGCCGTCTGGGTTTTCCCTTTCTCTTCCTTTTTTATTCCCCATCGCGTTCCTCCTTTCCTCGTTTGGTTCCTTTTGTGCGACTCGTCTCGGCGGTGTGTCTTTCCCTAGAGCTGGCCTCTACCGAAAACAGTGGCAAGACGGAACCAAGAAGAAGACGATGATGAAGAACAAGAAAAAGAATTGCAAGAGCAAGAAGTAGAAGAGCGCCCCCGTAGTTAGGGAGATAAGGAAAAGTATGGTCGTCGGAGGACACAGCGCCGAATTGGAATGACCGAAGTGCGCAGATACAGGCCGCGTGCCTACTCGTAATTGCTATACTGACTGACGACACATGGGAGGTAAAGCGTTAACCATGCAGGCGGAGGACTAAATTCTCTTTGATCAGTGGAGACCTGCCGTTTTTCTGAACCTTTTCTGTTTTCATAAATGAGTGAGAAGGTACTACACGTGAAGCAAGCAGTGAGAATAGGATATGAAAATGAATGGCCGGGCCCGTCGTTTCGGCTACGCGAACCCACCCACGTTATTGATTTTCGTTCGGTCATTTGTGTCTCTTTCAAAGACTCCGCCGCATTAACTTTGCAGTAACGCTCGAAATTCAGGCATGATTTTGATTAGGTAGTGCGCCGAAGTTAGCTATTTATCATAGTTCCCTCGCAAACTCGGGGTCTTTACATTTTGTATTTTCTTAATCAGCCTAGTTACGCTAGGCAGTAGAAAGGACGATGAACTAAATTATACGTATAAGGTTTGGTTTGGTGGTTAGAATAAAGGCTTTATTGTAGTTTCCAGTGAACTTCTCGTTCAGATACGGGTTTGACAGAATAGGAGATGCGCAGAAAAAGAAAAGCACCGGTCGTTTCACGAACTCGATGAAATTCACCAACCGCTCAATATTAATTTTGGATGGAAGTCATGCTTTCCGTTGCTCCCGCGACTGTCAGTGGAAGCTGCATAATAATATATGTCAGAAAGACAGATGTCGCTTCCTACAGTCACTCCCACGTCCCTTCCTTTTCACACGCATTAACCTCCCTACATTTAGAGATACGCTAAGTCCCTTTTCACTGCTGTCCAGCTGCCCATCATTACACGTGCACTGTTCTTAAAGCCGTTCCAAATGAAAATTTATATTCTTTGGCCGCAGGGTGGATGGTTAGAGTGCATTTTTTTGGTTTACTTACGACGCTTACAATAATATTAACAATTTGTCAGCGTTAACTATGCGTACTTTAACGAAATAATGGCCGCTCTAGGGCTCCGCCAGAGAAAGCGAACCACACTCAGTTAAAAAAGATACCTAAGTTAAGACAGGCACGAGTAATCTGTGATGCAAGCAGGTGTACGCCATCTTATACGGACATGCCAAGGGTTACAATCGGAACGCTCCCGTTTACTATCGCAAGCCGGCCTTCGCTACAGTGACACAACCAGCTATGACAGCAGGATAAATGATAACAGGTTCCACAAGGCCCTGCTTTACTTCATACACAACATTGGTCTTACGACAAACATCTAATACACACATACACATGAAGTGATATGTCTTCAGGGCAAATCTATATATAGCAATAAAAAAAAATGAGTAATCTGTGTACTGTGATACGCGTCCCTCGCGCAAACAAAATAGGCACAAAAGAGGCACGACCACCATCACAATATTAGCCTAACTTGCGCTCGTTTATCGTTTACACGAGCACCTATGTATAATTGAACTGCCTACCGCAGTTGTTCTGCATGGCCGGGCCAATGCGGCCGGGCAGTATTCAGGTCAAGCACCTCACGCCGTTGTTGCTGCCGGCGATGCGGCAGCGCGTTGCGTACAGCGTGGCGTCGGGCACGGACGCTCTTTTTTGGAGACGCGGCGTGCGAGGCGCACCACCGCGGGCTCTGATCAATACGGCAATATACATGCATAGAAACGGGAGGAGACCGCGTACGCGCATCTTCGCGGTGCTGCGGTGACCGAGACGACGACGATGCCAGCGGCTGTGCCTTGCCCCGCGCATCTCTCTGTGTTTGTTCGTTTCCCTGTAACGCATTTCTTTTTTTTTTTGTCTTTCTCGTTTTCTTTTCTCTTCGTTTTTCTTTTTCGTATCTGTTTGTGTCCCTGACTTCGTTTACGTGCTTGCACGTGCGGTACTTCCTTTGTACGTTTGTGTAGCATGCGTCTGCAACTCTGCGCGTGTGTTTCGTACAGGTGTGCGTGCGCATTTGCATGCTTATGAATTTGCGCGGGCGCTGCATTGTCCCTTTCTGCGGGCACGCGCTTTTTAAGGTTGCGTGTTTTCTGTAGTGTGTGGGTTCGTAGAGTATGCCTGACTATTACACGTAGTGCGTGCAGGCATACGTATCCACACCGCTGCATAGGCGAGCGTTTCGTTTGCGAGTTTGCTTCACCCGATAGCACGTGCGTTCGTATGTAAGTCTGCCGGGCACACGCGTTCGCTTTGGTGCATATATATATAAACTATGCAAGTTCTTTTTTTCCCGTCATGTATCAGCATACCGAGAATATTTCTCCCTGTTTGCTTTAAAGCATGCTTGTATATCGGGGCGTGCGCTAGCCTGCGTGCGCGAATATTCTGTTATACACGTTTCTTTTCCTCTTCATTTCTTCTTCTTTGCTTTATTTCGTGCTTTGAATACCGCGCGTGTGCGTTTCTCCGAATTCGCGTTTGCTTGTGTGTATGCACCGTCTCTGCGCCGTTATTCCTATGTTCTTGCTTACTTCTTAAAAACATGCGCGAACAAAACAAAAAAAGAGGAAATAAAAGCGCGCGCATGCCAAAGATTGGCAGAGAGACTCCAATAAAAACAAACAACAAGGGTACAGAGGTGCCCTGACGTAGAAGGATGAAAGGGGCGAATATCGAGAGCGCGTTGCCCCCCCCCCCCACCTCACTCCGCCCCCCCCACCTCACTCCGCCCCCCCCCCCTCTGCTGCTCCAGTGGGACGCGTAAAAGACAAAGACGCCGAGGGCTCTTCTTTTCTACTGCCATACACGCATATATCCTTTGTATATATGTAGACATATATATATATATATATATATATATATATATATGAGGACGAGACAACGCAGGTGCGCTTTGGGCAATGGACACTATTAGGGCGATTGGGACGCCGAGGGACCCTGGTGGCTTTGAGAGCAATGAAACGGGAGGGCGACGGCCGGCGTTTCCCGACCTGTGTTATGGGCAGCGTTGGTTGTTACCCTGCTGGCCGGTTGACGAGGTGTGTTCGTTTACTGCCTCGTCGCTTCCCCTTGCGTCGTTTGTCGGAGCGGTTGCAGTGCCCGCGTTGCTTCTTGCACAATTCGGAGGCTGCGCCAGAGGCGATACAGAGGCAGGCGTGGTGTTCAGCGTAGTATGTGTAGTTGACGCGAGAGTTTTGCGATTTCTTTTCTCTTGTTAAGTGATGCGACGGTAGAGACCAGCGTTTTCCATACTGTAAATATCCACGAATCTATCAGATTGCTTTATCAGTTCCTTGCGTGCATATGGCAATGAGCCGTTCGCCTCTTTCTTATTCTTTTTTTGTTAAAATGGAAATATGAGTATGCGTGCCTCTTTTTGCATGCGACGCCTAATTACTTTCGCTTGGAAATTAATCCCATAATAACCAAAAATACATGCAATTTATTACTGTCATTCTGTTCATCCATAGTTGTAAAAGTGATCTGCTTCCCCAAAAAATGTTCGGTGTAGACAAAAAACACTTGAAGAGGAAAAAAAAAGAATTCAAACACAACGGAAGGTGCGTATACAGCACACGTAGAGAATATAATGTCCCGCACATGCATTACGTTGCCTTAAATGATCAGGTTCCAAGGAATTTATTAAGAACACACAAATTTGTTCAGCTAGTGTGTTTCCAAGAATGTTGGATGATTTAAAGTACTAAGTACCCTGTTATGGGAGATCAGTAAGCCATCCCTAATGAAGATCACGTAGATAATTAATCAAGACATACTTAACCTAATTAGTAAAGAATGTCTTGGAAGATATTTTGCCCGTTTTCCGTGTTTCAGTAGTGTCTTCGTTATTTATGTGAACTAAAGCTTTCAGCTACAAAAATTAAGGCAGTGCTTCAAAGGCATTTTTTTTAATGTCGGCCTGTTTGGTGTTAGCCCTCATTAAAAAATAAAATGAAGTTTCCACTGGAATAATAAAAGCATGTTACAGGGGACTGGTTAAAGCACCTTCAGGGCTTACCCTTCTGTCTTGGAATTAAATTTTTAACCTTTGCAATGCATTAACATATACACTGCATTATATTACACGTTGTTTACAAAATGCACGCGACTGTACGGATCGTCATTACTCGCACAGACGCTAATTTGCCGCTTCAATGAAGCGTCGTTTCACGTAAACGGGAGCATGTCAGCTGGTTCTGCATAATTTCCTTCTGTGATATAGGGACAATTATGCCAAGTCGTTCGCCCCCCCTCAGGAAGCACAGTGGCTGCCACGTAGCGCTGCTTATCCCACTGCCACGGCGGCTTCGTTTCTGTAAAGTCAAGATGCAAGGCATCTCGCGTATATTGAGTTAGGTGCACGTTAAAGATCCCCAGGTGGCCAAAAAACAAAAAGAACATAAACAACAGAGTTTCTCTCTACTCTGTGCCCTTTAATCAGATTGCAATTTTCTCATGTGAAACTGTAAAATATGTTAATTTCACTTTTATTCCTTTACTCATCTCAACCACTTTAGTTATTTATTTTATTTTTGAAATTTGTAGGATACGTATTTTTCAGTGTCAGAGCTGTTATTTTTTTCTCGTCAGCCGATTAAGGGTTTAGTAAGTTTGCTCGCAGGATAAAGCGCTCAAGTCCTATATTTGTTTACGCGAACTGGGCTTATTACAACGCTTGGTTACTGCAAACTTGGTTAAAAAGTCTAACTTCACTAAATGGCGTGATTTGAACCAGTTTAGGATGTTGCTGAACATAGCGAATGATAGCACGGTTCTTAAATAACGTAGTTCTTTCAGCGGCGTTTGGCAATGTACCTTTTGTACGTAGGCGGGTTTATGCATAGTAGGTGAATAGGGAAGTTCAGGCAAAAGCAATGGTGCCTTAATCTAGTATTTAGCAGAATATATTTGGTCTATGGCAGGATGTACGCCTTAGATAAGATTGCTCGGTGGCCGTAAAAGTTTTGGTAGACTCCATCTCACGATGAAGGTCGACGTTAATATAGTTTACATTGAAGCAATGGTGCGACACGCCTTAATGCAGCAGCCTCGGCAACGCGTCATGTATGAGCCGTCTACTGTAGCCATGCTCCTCTATCGCTTTTCTCTGGACGCGTGGCGCCATCTAGCAACACCGCCGAAAACTTGTGTCGCTGAGCGTGGCCTCGGCGATTAGCTCCGGCTACGCGCCGCGTTGCAGCAACCAGTCTCGGTAGCCACGCCCTGAGGCACAAGTTCTCGTTAAAGGGGTTGATTGACGAGCGGTTAGTTTTGAGACTGCTGATTAGATAGATAGATAGATAGATAGATAGATAGATAGATAGATAGATAGATAGATAGATAGATAGATAGATAGATAGATAGATAGATAGATAGATAGATAGATAGATAGATAGATAGATAGATAGATAGATAGATAGATAGATAGATAGATAGATAGATAGATAGATAGATAGATAGATAGATAGATAGATAGATAGATAGATAGATAGATAGATAGATAGATACCTGAAAGCGCGTGAAGTGCAAATCCCATAAATGGTATAACATATAACTGTAGAGCAGAAGCCACCGATGACTGGAGCTGAGGGATGGACGAGTGGTGTAATAAAAGGAGCAACGTTAGGCCTAATGCCTCCTCGAGTGCCCGTCACTCCCAACCAAACACGTTTCCTGAAACGTATGACTCCTTTATCTTCCCTTCTCGTTTCTCCCGTTATGTGATTCCTTCCTTTCTCCGTAATCTTCACCACTCAGAACGTTTGTTTCTTGTACGTAGCACCGCCTTTCCTTTCTCTCCCCCCACTCTCCTTTCACCTCCTTCCATTTCCTGCCACGCGTATCTTCTCTTTGACTGTCTCATCCTGCCATCTTTCGCTCTCTCTTTTTTTCTTCGCGAACCTCACTGCCAACGTCGCGCCGCACTCTACGGGAGGAAGCGAGACCACACGCACATACATACAGACCCACACAAGCAAGCAAGCACCCGCGCACACACACACATACAAGGCACATCTGCTACGCGCGACCGCTTCTTTGCTCCCGCGCTTTTCTTACGCGAAGAAAAGAAGCGCATCGAGGCGAAGTTGAGGCCGCGGCTTCTTCGTAGTGAGGATCACGTGGTCTCGCGCGCGCTCTCCGCGCTTGAAAAGCACCGTTGTCGGTGCCTGCCGACGCTTCGCTTCGCGCGAGCGGTCGGTCGTCAGTCCGCTGTTTGAGCTAGCGAGCCGTGTGAACCGAGGGCGTCGCTCGCTCGAGTCTTCGCCTACGTAGTACGTACGACACGCGTGTCTCTCCACCACTCGGGTTCGCTCCCCCCGTCGCGGCCCCCTCGGAAACGGGCTCTCTTAGGGAGCCACGGTAGTCACCACTCTAATTACGAGTGGGAGTCATTCAGGAAATTAATGTCGGACGAAAGGCGGGCGACGACAAAGAACGCTTCCGCACGGTGTTGTGGAGAGGAGGTATGGTTGAGCGAGGAGTCGAGGAAAAGCCTGTCCTTTCCCTTCCCGTTTATCGTTTGTTTGTTTGTTTTTCTTTTAATTTACTTACGCTTTATTCTCTGCCTTATAACGTAGCTTTCTTTCTGTTATATCCGAGAAACTCCTTGATTGGCTAGCGTGGACTGGGAGTTTGGGACCGTCCAGTCACGACAGTCGTCTGAAGGTTTTTTTCCGTTCGAGACGCTCAGAAAGAGAGGACGAGGAGCGAAGGATGAAAAGGAGATCGTCGGATCGGCGCTTCTGATGTGGACGTCCCCCCTTCCCTTTTTAGCGAGCGTGATTCCTTGAGGGATCCACCCTAATTAAAGCGGCCGAGCCGCTTGTCTCTGGGCAGGAGCAAGAAAGGCCTTCGCATGTCCTGGATCCTTGCGATGCGTGCCATTTGTGTAGTGTCCTTTCTTCCTCCCGAAAGTATCCGCACGTGTCCCACTCCTGTCCTAACTCTTCCCACCTCCTCTCACATTTCCTTCTTCGCTTACCTGCGCTCTGCTTAGTTGCGTAAATGATTTCTTTTATAGTTGTCTCGAACGTTCGCGCTTTCTTAGCTTTGATTCGCTTTTTGTTTATCTTTCGTAATATGAACAGGGAAGAGAAAGAAAAAGCAAACCAAATCGTAAGAACGGCCTACAAGACAGCCCTAAGATTACCGCGGAATACTTCAAACGACAAGCTATTGGCGCTTGGTCTTCACAACACAATTGACGAATTAATTGAGGCACAGCTACAAGCACAAGAAAACCGCCTTCTCCAAACTCCAACTGGCAGAGCAGTCCTAACAAAACTAGGGCGCGATGCATTAATACAAAAGCATCAAGAAACTAAAGAGGTACCAAACGAACTTAGAGAATGGTACACAGTATCGCCAATACCAAAAAACATGGATCCTACTCTGCATGCTGGAAGAAGAAAGGCCAGGGCGAACAACATTTACAAAATGACAAAGTAGATGAACACAGCGAGATTCACTGACGCTGCGCCTTATCAGACCGATGCAAGGAAGGCTGTGTCTGTAGTCACCGACCGTAGAGGGAAAATTACAGTCTGTGCTTCAATAGACCGAGCCACGACAACAGAAGCGGAAGAGGTCGCCATAGCCCTTGCGATAAAAGAGGGATGGACGCGAAACGCTCCATTAACCATCATTACTGACTCACAAAGGGCCTGCAGAAACTATCTAAATGGCAAAATTGGAGCACAGGCGCTCCGAACATTGGTTGGGACTGGATGGGACCCCAATGTAAAATACGTCCAGACTGTGACCTGGGCACCGGGGCACGAGGGCGTGACTGGGAACCTGCATGCGGATGAGGCGGCTCGAGGCTTTACACATCACCAAGCCGCCCCATACTCTGCAACAGAGGTCCCTACCCCCCTAGACCCTTGCGACGCAACGATTCTTAGGTAGAAAATAGACAAATCTATCCACCCCCACATGGCAACCTCGGCGCTGCGGAGGCGACCGTGCTACGAAGACTACAGACGAACACTTACATCAATCTGCACACTCTCCACCTGATCTACCCCACAGCGTATAGAGACATACGTCCATGGTGTGGAGCAACACCAACACTTTTTCACATCACGTGGGAGTGTGCGGAGCATGGAGAAGAACACGACACCAGTGGTACATGGGAGGAATGGGAGGCGCTGCTGTCTAGCCCGGACCTGAAAGATCAGCTACGACTGATCCAAAGAGCTGAACGGATGTCTCGTGCCAGTGGGGCCTTGGAATAGGGGCACCACCCTGCCGTGCAGGCTACGCTTTTCACCCCCATATTCCCTGCGGGGCACCGGGGTTCTAGCCTGTCTGGTTTCTGTACGCAATAATGGATGGATGGAAAAACTTTATTTCGTCAGAAAACAGTTGGGGACGATTCCGTGTTAGATGGCCATCAACCCAAGGTTGACGGCGACCTGTGTGGCCCACTCCACGACCCTTATCTGGACGACTGGGTCTGACCTGGTCAACACGGCCTCCCACTGCTCGAGAGAGGGATCACGCATAATATCCGCCGGTGGCGGCACCATGCTACATTCCCACAGTATATGGTCATAACTTGCCACTGCCTGGCACCATTTGCATTGTGGCTTAATCGCAATAAAGTTTTATACTACTACTACTACTACTACTACTACTACTACTACTACTACTACTACTACTACTACTACTACTACTACTACTACTACTACTACTACTACTACTACTACTTGTTTTGGCTAGAGCTCGTCCGACGCGCTTAGGCTCATTTTCGAGGTGGTCGCACTTTACGTAATCGCGTACATTGTCACGCAAAGCAAATGAGTCTGCGATGAAAAGCGCGAACTTTTTTGGTCGTTGCGTATTGAGCGCTTGCTTCAGAGGTGCGCACGCGCCTGGAGAAAAGTAAGTATGTTTCTTTTGTTGTTGTTTTTTCAACAGCCTGTGTGGTCACTATTCATAGGTTGCTTACATATTTTCCCGATCCAAGGAAATTTCTGCGCACGCGTTTGTATTTCGTAATACTTACTTATGCATACCACCTTGTGAATGACTCGAAAAAGAAAAAAAAGCCAAACCGGTAGCGCAAAAGAAGCGAGAACACAGGGTGGCGAATGAGCTTGATTATAATCAAATGATTTTATTACGATGAAGTCGAATGAACCGCATAACTCTGTTAAAATGAAGATAGCCGATGGAACCGACTCACTGCATCGAATAGAGGCTCGAATTTTTCTATTTTTTCAGTTTCACTATCGACTCATCTATTGAGCGTCTACGAAACAGTAGTATCGACAGCCTCACTTCGAGTTCTAAGATTACCCCTGTTTAGATTAGATGCGCAAATTACGGAGCTAATCGTGGGCGTTATTGATCCAGCGTAGACTAGTGTGGGCTAGAAAAGCAGGCGAAGGATTATTGTCTTAAAGCAAGCTGGCCTTCGCGACATTGTCGCGATCAGCTATGACCACTGGTAGATAAAAGACTCCACAAGACTGCTTCAACTCATACACAACCCAAGTCTTACAGTACATATCTAATACACATGTATATATACACAAAGTATTATGCATTCAGTGCAAGTCTTATCGCAATAAAAAAATTTACGAAATACGAAAGCACTTCTTCAGTCTTATATAAAGGCCGAGCGCGCGCGTGACAAACGCGTGTGACCTCGTTCTCTACGCGCTGTCTGTGTCAGAAATTTTCGCCAGCAGCGGTTTACTATTGACATGAATGCAGTGTGTATCGCCCCTGCCGCCCCGCTTTGTTCCGAGCGACAGCTGGAGAGCTGCCGCGAATGCTAATTGTGTAGCGAGAGCTTTTGTCTGACTTAGCAATGCCTATTCATAGTAAAGGGGCATTGTCGACGGTCGCTATATGATGCCGTCTTTGACAGAACAACAGATGCCTGTCGACACTTGCAACTTCATGCGTCGTGGCATTCACGAAGGAGCATTGTCTATCGTGACAGAGCTCAGTTATAGAACTTGAGAGCAGCGGTAAGTATAAGGCGATGAAGCTGCGATCTCTCCAGCGATAGGTAGCACCACCGCCACTACGATTTTCACCGATTCGAAAGTCGCCATATACGCACCTTCTAAAGTGGTGCCCTTTCCTATGAAACACCTGAACGGTGCCCTTTCCAGTGAGACATAACGTGCGTCGGTGTGCAAACGTGTAAAGTCTTCTCGCCGCATTCGTTTGTGAAAGTGAGGTTGGTGAATACTGGTATTCCCAGTATAAGTGTAGGCCACTGAAATTTCACTATACCTCCTTCGTCATTGCTCACTTTTCGCTCTTCCCCTTACACGGCTACAAGGGTAATACATTCACTGATTACAGCGCAGCTTGTTAAGAAAGATAGGGCGTGAAAAAATCTACTAAACAGTACAAAAGTGCTTCTTTGATAGCATGAAAAACAAGACATTGAATCGGCATCTTCTATTTTACTCTGTGCCATGCACACAGGTGTGTTTGCTTTGTTTGTTTTTTTTTTCTTTCTCGAGTATCTTGGGAACGATACGCGATCCCTCACTACGCAACAAGAGACGGAAGGTTTTTCTGCTAACCTCCCCTAACCCGCATATAGGTCGCTGCTGCTGCTGCTGCTGCTGTCGCGTTTCCCTACGGCTGTTCTTTCAACTGTTGCTTTGCCTACCGTAGGCAAAGAACACGAGGACGCTGACAACGAAGAAGACTAAAGGAACTCCTGCGCGCAGTCTCGATGTTCTTTATTCTCGCCCGGAGCACGAGAACTAGCTGTCGGCTCGCCTTACTGCCCTTCCTCGCCTTCTTATCCTCTTTTCCCTCGTATCTTCATCTCATTTTCTCTTGGAGTTATCCTCGGGCGTTCCCTCCCTTCTAGACGTTTCCAAGGAAACCGGCGCCTCGACATTTTCTTTAGGCTTCCCGGGTAGTTCGTCTCGTGTGTCGTTGGGTGAGCTCAAGAGGGCCTCCTTAATACCGATGTTAATGCTGTCCCTCCTCGTCCGTTCTTTCTCATCCGTGCTCTCGCCTCGCACTCCTGGTTTCCGCTCGGATTCTTTATTACCGCAGCACCGTTTAAGCAGCGCGGCCTCTTTAGGCGCGCAGTGCTCTTCTTACGTTTCTAAGAACTCTCCTGTCGTCTTCTCGATTTTAGTTTTTGCTTTGAAATTTCTCTGGTTACGGTCTTGCCACGCGGGCAGCCATGGAGCACTCGCTACAATGGTGTTACCGAGTCTGCGCTTGCTTTTTTTTTTCTTGAACAGCTACGTCTTGAGCGCAGTGCGTCAACTCGAAGTTTACGGCAACGATGTTATTTTACTTCGCGAGTTCCATTAGAGACTCCTCGTTTCAGCGTGTCCTCGTGTTAATGCCATCGGTCCTTTTCTATCGTGTATTATTCAGTGTTGCTTGGTTCTTGGATAAAATATATATAGCTTTAATGAATACTAACGATGCCGTGCCTATACTACTGCCGGCAGGGATTCTTGCTTTAAATATGGGATATTAAAATCGAGTGAAAAGGTGGTTAAAAATAAAACAAATAAATGAAGAAATGGCAAGCAGTGCTCGGACGTCCGTAAGCACAGAAAGTCACAGTGTTTAAAAAGAAAGAAAGTGCAGAGACCTTCTAATAATAAAAAAGAAAAGCAGAACAATTTTAGAGACTTAAGGGCCGTTGCTCTGTAATACGATGGATTAAAAAGAACAGACTTGACTTAAGTTAGCCACGTTTGCGCATGCGACAAGCATTGCCGTTACTTTCAGACGCTGCGTGCGTGAGCGAGCTTAACAATTTGCGCATATACAAGAAGAACGCACTTGTTGAGAACAAGGCACCCCTAGCGAAATCTCAGAGCTCAGCTAATTGCCTCAAAGCCTAAGGGTCCTCGCTCCCTGTTGCGACGTTCTCTGCAATTCCGTCATTCGTTTGAGCTGAGCCAAGGGCTGAACCTTTCCTTCGAAGCGTTCTGTTGCGAGTGTAATATTGCGCTTGCTTTCGTATGTGAATGTTTCAAGGAAAGAAAGAAGAATTCCTAATGTTTGAATCTTCATTTGAATCGTACTTTGAACACGGGTCATCGTTATGGCGTCAAATTTATTTTACGTTGCTCAAGCGCAAATCCGCTGTCGAGATGCGTTTAGTCTTTGCATAGGACACGCCTCTCTATCAAGCCCGTTATGGTAGGACTGTTACTTCTTAAATAAATTTTTAAAGAAAAGGATTGAGCCAGTTTCACGCATGCTGTGAAAACTATTCGGACAGCGTAGCTGTAACCGCGCATGTATGTGATTGGCTGGCGAGATCACGTGCACCATCATTATCATAATCAATTCGAGTATCATGATCATTATCATTTAGCAATATGATCATAATTTTTTTATTTGTTTCTTTAATCACTCCCCCATCTGTCCACGTGACCTGCGCGGCGCCTACTACTACTACTACTACTACTACTACTACTACTACTACTACTACTACTACTACTACTACTACTATACTACTACTACTACTACTACTACTACTACTACTACTACTACTACTACTACTACTACTACTACTACTACTACTTGGACGACGACGACGGCACACGATAGACTAAGACAGCTCTGTTGTAAAACAACTTCTTTCTTGTCAGGAAGTGAAAGAAAGCTTCCAAGAACAAAATGAGTATCTGCGAGTGAAGTTTCTGCAATATAGCCCATGTTGAAACGCCTCAAGTTCATCGGTCTCTTGTTTGATTACAGTAACGCCGTGTTGCTCCAGTCTTTCCAGCTGTACTTGCGGCCTTCCACTGGAGAGGAAGTATTTTTAACTGCGCAATCCCGTCTAAGATCGAGCGGTCGCAGTGTGTTTTCAATTAACCCAGCCGAAAATCCCCGAGGGACCGGTCGCCTCTGGAGCAGCTTGAGTTTCTCGACGCCACCAATTGGTTTTCAACAAAGCCAGCCCTACGGTTCGAAATGTCTACTACTCTCTTTCGATCCTCCGTATCCCAGTGGAATTTCACTTGGCGCTCCGTGGCTCAGTCGTGGAGATGCCTGATATTGTCACTTTTTCTTTTCGGTCATGCTAACTTTCTTTTGCTCTGCCGTGCCAAGCGCTGTTCGAACTTAAATTGCGTGGTGCAGTATAGGAAAGAAAACTCCCTCGTCACGTGACGAGAAACGGCTTGAATTGAACTTGGGCGTGCAAGAGGTTTGTGGAAGAAGAGGGGGTAGGCGCAACTTGTGTTCAAGATAGATAGATAGATAGATAGATAGATAGATAGATAGATAGATAGATAGATAGATAGATAGATAGGATAGATAGAGATAGATAGATAGATAGATAGATAGATAGATAGATAGATAGATAGATAGATAGATAGATAGATAGATAGATAGATAGATAGATAGATAGATAGATAGATAGATAGATAGATAGATAGATAGATAGATAGATAGATAGATAGATAGATAGATAGATAGATAGATAGATAGATAGATAGATAGATAGATAGATAGATAGATAGATAGATAGATAGATAGAAACAAAAGTGAAGATGAGCAAAATGAGCACGAGACGAGAAACAGCGAAAATCCAACCACACACTACATAATGAAGAATTATTGCATGTTGCGTCCGCACTAATTTTTAATTCCCTTATTTAACAAACCTATGAAAATATCAGCCCACAGTAGTCAAAATTTAGCCAGCACTTGTGAAGATTAACGAATGCTAACCAGTAGTTGCAGTATGCGGATCGAGTGCGAGCCTCTGGTCAAGTGCTGCTGGTGTGCGAGAAAATGCTCTATGCTAGGAAAAAATCTCGCGGCGACTGAAATGTCCACACACACGCGACTGAAATGTTACACGCACGCACGCACGCACGCAAACACACACACACACACACACACACACACACACACACACACACACACACACACACACACACACACACACACACACACACACACACACACACACACACACACACACACACACACGTGCGCGCGCGGTTTTCACTGGAGACCTATAGCCATGGAATGCTTACGCAATGAAAGAAAAAAAAAGAAACCTTCCATGAAGAAGACAAACACGGGTGGCGATTAAAGCGGATATTGCGGTGCTTGCAACCGGGGGCCAACTTGCTTCAAAGCGCGCTGCCTAGACGCGCGACGCTAATTAACGCGGCGCTCGCTTCGCTCATTTCGGGCGCCGACGTTGACGGCGCGTTATCGTCGAGCGCGCACCGACGAACACGAGTGCGTCGTCGTCTTCGTCGTCTCGCTTCCAAACGCAACGCAATGGACCGCGTCCTCGCGCGCACATTAGTAACATTAGCAGCCCAGCGGCAGCGCAATCACCGGTTGCAGCTCCAGCATTCAGCATCAAAACCACTCGCTCGTTCCTCTGGTAAAACAACTAGCGCGGCCCTTTTTGCTCCTCCCCGACCCCCGGACTCTTTCTTTTAGAAGAACGAGATCACTCGCATTACCCGCACATCCGACTTCTGTCGCATGCTGTCTTTTTCAGTGCTAAGCGCTCGATAGGAGCTAAATTGGGACTTCAAAAGCCAGAATAACAGAGAGCTGAGCTAGTTGGTAGGTATTCATTCTAAAAAGACAGCCGTTGTGCGTCTCTTCAGTTGTTAGTCGGCGTTTGTGGTGTCCTGACTTCTTTCTTGTGTCCGTGTTTGCACGCCCTGTCTTTTTAGAATGAATACTTACCAACTAGCTCAGCTCTCTGTTATTCTAAAGCTTCGGCGTTTGTGGTGTCCTGACTTCTTTCTTGTGTCCGTGTTTGCACGCCCTGTTTTTTTAGAATGAATACTTACCAACTAGCTCAGCTCTCTGTTATTCTAAAGCTTCGGCGTTTGTGGTGTCCTGACTTCTTTCTTGTGTCCGTGTTTGCACGCCCTGTCTTTTTAGAATGAATACTTACCAACTAGCTCAGCTCTCTGTTATTCTAAAGCTTCGGCGTTTGTGGTGTCCTGACTTCTTTCTTGTGTCCGTGTTTGCACGCCCTGTCTTTTTAGAATGAATACTTACCAACTAGCTCAGCTCTCTGTTATTCTAAAGCTTCGGCGTTTGTGGTGTCCTGACTTCTTTCTTGTGTCCGTGTTTGCACGCCCTGTCTTTTTAGAATCAAAAGCCAGTTTTTGAGTCGGCATGAAAAGAAACCTTTCTCGAGCTAAAATTGGGAAAAGTAATCCCTGGTGTATTAAAGTGAGGCATAAAAACCATCATAACTCTAATTAAAGTTAGGAGGAGGAAGAAGCAGAAATAGATGGAAGGGCAGCACTGGCGTTATTTTTTTTCTGTTTTACTTGTGTGTTTTCTCCATTTTACTTACTCACACATACAAACGCACGCATGTGCTTGACTCCCCCTCCTCCCCACGAATAAAGAGAACTGGGGAAAGGGGTAAGAGGAATAAAAGATGATAGGAAGAAGATGCACAATAGTCAGGTGCAACCTTAAAAGGCCGGCATTCCCACCTGTAAGGCGAATACACACAAGCCTGCACCAATGAATGCGTTCTCTAGACTGGTGTCACAAGGCGGACGGTCGATGACCCCGCCATCGGGGAACATCACCGAGTGCATGAGCGCGACTACTTCTCTAGTCGCGGAGCCAATCGGCTGCCGCGCTTCGGTCATCTAGGCGGGGCCTCTCCTGCGTTCCTAAGTTGTGTCAGACTACGCAACATTGAATGATATCGAGAAAGCCTTCGTCACCCGCACCGGCTGTTGTTTGGCTGGTGTCGGCGAAGTGTTGACTAACGTTTGACATCCACTCTTATAATAACGTGATAAATCAATACTAACCTCTCAGCTTCACTTCATTCAATGCCTCTTACGTTACTGCAGTTTCTTTTAGGAAAAATCAATCAATCAATCAATCAATCAATCAATCAATCAATCAATCAATCAATCAATCAATCAATCAATCAATCAATCAATCAATCAATCATTCAATCACTTTGTTTCGTCTGTTTTGGAAACGCACAGAGTAGCTGCGAATAAAAGTGATCTTTGAACGGCTTGATAAGCCCGTTGCTCGCATTACAAGGGTTCACGGCAATGCAGACAGAATTGCATATCGCATACCAATCAAGAAAATAATAAATAACAACAAAATACATCAATTTCAGCACGTAAACAGATCCAGCATCGCTAAAGGAACTAGATGGGCAACATAATCAATGTGCAAAAAACATTAGCAAGTTGGTCTCTCGCGTTTACAATTGACAAGCGTAATTCGCACCATAGGAAGAACTGCCTAACTCAGACGACGCACCAACAAAACCATTAAACTACATTGAAACGCTACAACATTACAGGCGAAGCCGTATGTACTCCCCACCACCACAAAAATCACTCAACCAAGAGTACGCTGTTGCGTGGTGGCCGCTTCAGAATAATTAATTTCCCTGCCTTTTCATACTTCATCTCTTCCACCGCACATAATATCCCTCATACTGCCCCAACTGTGGAGCGAAGCCCACAGTGTGTCACTGCACCTGGGACTGTCCACACCCACCGGGCTATCCCCCTATTCCGTCACCCTCACATTCCTCCTGGGAGTGCGCTGACCAGCTCAGAGCCGCAGGAGCAGCGTCGGCTGTTCCAGCGGGCACGTGGAGTGGCGCGAGCCAATGGGGCCCTGAACTAAGGACTCCACCCTACGAGGAAGAACTCTTATTCTTCCACGAATAAATGTTTCTCTCTCTCTCTCTCTCGCTGCAACGTTTCTTTCATGCCACGCACCAGTTCCATACCTCACGCTACCCACTGACCACCGTCATGTACTCAACCACTTGCCCCCCTCTTTCACTACCCCTTATACCAACGAACACCCATCCCTACGCACGAACACGCAAAACCGTTATCTCATTATTTCGCTGCACTGCGCGTTGCCGAGCGCAACTTCCGAACGAAGCGCAGGTAATCGGCTCTTTGTTTCCCGGCTGTTTACTGAACGTTCACCCCCCCTCCCCACTTCTAGCCAGGGGCATTCTTCCAACGGTACCTTTACCTAAGACCCGTTTTCCCGTCCACTTATTCACTTCTCTCGTTTTGTTTCTTCCCTTATTGCCTTCGACAACTCGCCTATCCTTAATCCCTTTATTGTTTTTTCTTTGTTCGGGAGTATAACACGTAAGCAAACTACCGGGGTTCCTCTCGTTTCATTGCCTTTCTCGCCAATCTGCTTCCGCTACTGCTATTTCTGCTGCTACTGCTGCTGCTGATGCCGTCGTTCTTTTCTCGTGGACGTAGTACAGCCGCCTTCAAAAGGCGCCGCGTCTCATTGACGCCCAAAGGCGCTCAGGCAGAACGTGCTAAAGCGTAACGCGCCCTGCCAGCGGTATACGCTCTGGTGCAACAACGCTTCTCCGCCTCCCTTTTCCCTGTCCTATCCTTACCTCCGTATATTTCTTCCCTAACCTTCGATGAGCCGCCTGGCCCTATTTTCCCTTTTTTGTGTTTTTTTCGCTTTCGCTCCGAGCCACGTCCTCTCTCCCCGAGACGTTGCGCGGATGAGATTTTCCACACACTACGGCAAGCTCTGTTGCGTTGGATAACCGCTTCTTTGCCTCTTTGTGTGTGTGTGTGTGTGTGTGTGTGTGTGTGTGTGTGTGTGTGTGTGTGTGTGTGTGTGTGTGTGTGTGTGTGTGTGTGTGTGTGTGTGTGTGTGTGTGTGTGTGTGTGTGTGTGTGTGTGTGTTTCCCCTTTATTTTGGGGTGTTATCGGGTGTGCTTGTTTGGAAGAATGAAGCTCGTGCCTCTCGTAATGGTCATGTGCTCGCATCATTTCCCTTACTCCCGTCTCTAAATATTCCTCACGATAGATAGATAGATAGATAGATAGATAGATAGATAGATAGATAGATAGATAGATAGATAGATAGATAGATAGATAGATAGATAGATAGATAGATAGATAGATAGATAGATAGATAGATAGATAGATAGATAGATAGATAGATAGATAGATAGATAGATAGATAGATAGATAGATAGATAGATAGATAGATAGATAGATAGATAGATAGATAGATAGATAGATAGATAGATAGATAGATAGATGGTAATTTGTTTTCTTATACACCGATGAGTCTTCGTGTTGACTGCAGCCCGTTAATGCGCGAATATCACGAAAGAAAAGAAATGACAGATAAAAAGTGCCCTGGAGAATACAAGGTCGTACGCCTGTTAGCGAAACAAAACACGCACGGTTAGGGTAAGGCTTATCTTTCTTCTGCCCTCATGTTCCCGTAATATCGAGAAGTTTATGTAACAGAACGAACTCTTACAACTCGAAGTAACATACACGTGTTGTTATGAAAGGGATAACTGACAACCTCCCGTTTGTAGCACGAAGCCGCAACAGAACGCATTTACAACACATGTTGTTTGTGGACATAGCCTTAAATTAAGGGGAAGTACCGGGTCATATAATGCACATGTCATCACATTATTTCTCACGCAATGAACGGCAACAGAAATGAGCCGTCCTCGTATTCTCTTCCTCTCTCCTTCTCCAAATCCACTTTTCCCTGTTTCAGTTTCGAGCTTTCCCGTAACCCTACTTTGTTTCTATTGTGCGCGGTAACACTTCCATCCCCCTTATGCTTCATAGCAAAAAGAAAGAAAAAAATAGTAAAAAAGGGAGAGAACGAGCAATAAAACCGAGCGTGAGGTTAGTGTTCCATTACCGCTTTTTCTTTCTTTTTCTTTTTTTTGTGCTCTCCCCAACGAACAAACCCGCCTTTCTTACTGTCGTAACACCAGAGGCGCGAAACACAGCTTTCAAAGAGAAAGAAAAAGAAAGAGATAGAAAACAAGAAAAAAAGAAAACAAAGAAGAATCACTCGCCCATGAGTAGTTCCCCCAGCGACCATTTATACACCTCGAGAACGACAGAAAAGAAAGACGGAAACAAAAATACGAACAAAAAACAGCAAATGACATCGCGCCATCTCCGCAAACGCAGGGTCACACTCAGGCTAGCTAGCAGCTGCGGGCCGTTAATGAAATGGTGGCTACAACTCTCCCATAGAGAAGGCGAGGCGAGGGCAAAGAGGAAAGGGGCACGAAGCCGTGCCACCGCCGCCGTTGTCCTCCATGGAAGACCTCCGTTCGTGCTTATATACGTGATCCTTTTCCGTGTACCACGAGGGAATGCCCGGATGAATTCGCGCTCGCTACCCCGTTAGATAAAAAAAAAAAAAAGAACGTCATTCCTTTCCTAGCCATTGCGCGGTCGTCGACGTTCCAAGACCGTGCCGTATATGTTATATGGCATACAATGTATATACGTGTCGAGCTACGGAGCCGTTAAAGGGTAATGCAGCAAGAGGAGCACTTATAGCTGAGGAATGGCTCCGACTTTGGCCGTTGCTGCCAGCGCTGGCAAAAAATAATTCGTATGTGACATACAGTGTACGCCGTATGCATACACCAATGTCCGCGCGTCTAATTCTGCGTACCACGAAAAGTGGAGGTGAAAAGCCGAAAATCGCGCAAAATCAGGGATATACCACGGAGCCACGCCATTGCTTGAGATTGCTCTGGAAAGAGACCATGTGGGGCAAGGAGTCGCGTAGGATCACTTCAGGCCTCACACCACGTGAGTCGCCTAAAGAGTAGGTAGTTCAAAGCTGCCAACCCGTTACAAGGAGATCCATCATCGTCACCATGAGTCACGGGATCAACAACTTGTGTCGCTACTCACGTTAACTCTCAAGCTTCAATGACCACGAAATAGCCGAACCGGCTGGCTTTCGACATCGAATCCTCTTAGGCAAATACATAAGGGGCCTGCGATTATTATTATTATTATTATTATTATTATTATTATTATTATTATTATTATTATTATTATTATTATTATTATTATTATTATTATTATGCCGGCGCTGCAGCGGCGCACAGTCCGTACAGTATGCTTCATGTGGCCTACAAGTTCCTCATCCTATGGACGACCATTTAAGGCAAGCAGTGGAGCCATGCCGCTAAACCAGCTCCACATGTGAGCTGTCTCGCACTGTTACATTCTAATCATATCAGCAGTTTTGAAGGAAGTGCGCTGAAACGGCACGGCCCGAATACAGAAGCATCATGATGCTTCCACCCAATCAAGAACGCTATCGGAAGAATTGCTTAGGAGGGCTTTGTACGTACCGACGGTGAGCTTTTTTGCCTCATCATAAGAACGTTACCTTCCTGATAACTTTCTCGCCACCCTGCTGGCGGAATAAACAGCCAAGGCCATTTTGCCCCGAAAAAGCGCTATCATCTCGTAACGCGGCATTTCGCTGTGGCCACGAAGACGTTCCTGCGTTGTGCGAGGCACGTCGGCAACTCGGGGCGCTCTCGCGTGCCTCTTTCCTTTTATAAGTGCCCATACGGCGCGCGTATCGTACAGGGCGTGTTATAACTGGCGCCGGCACGTCACACAATTAGCCCCCTCTCTTTCTTCCTCTCTCTCTCTCTCTCATTCTTCCATAGGGCTCCCCAGTGGAAGATACACGCGGGGTCTCGCTACCAAAATACGTCTCCTCGCCGTGACGCAATGCAGCTGTCTCGCAGAGTCAACCCCCACTACTTCCTCAGCGCACCACCGACACAGGCCGCGCCTGATCTCAGCTGTTCCGCCTTCTATGCCTCCAAGGCGGTTGCTCAGCGAAGCCTTCCTTCCTTCTTTCCTTACGCTGTGCGCTGCCACGTCTAGCTTTGTGCGTCGGGTTTCGGACCACGCGGCACGCGACCCTGACAGAAAGCAATTACACCGCTCTCAAGGCACGCGTGAAACAAAGTCAGCAGTTTTTCCTATTGTGACCAGCGCGTACTATATCTTGGCCTCCCAGTGTTTTGGTGCAAGCGTGCCTACACGCTAACCTAATAATGACTGGTGGGTTCTTCCGTCCCAAAACCACGACATGATTATGAGAGACGCCGTAGCCGTGGGATCCGGAAGTTTCGACCGCCTGGGGTTCTTTAACGTGCACTTTAGTCTAAGAACACGGGCCTCTTACACATTGCGTCGATCGAAATGCGGCCACCGCGGATGGGATTCCATCCCGCGACCTTCGGGTCACCAGTCAAGCAGCGTAACCACTACACCATAGCGGGTCGCACAGTAACTTAGCCGCCGCAACTGCGTACGTGTGTGTTAGCTGGTGAAAATTTGTAGTGAGATGAGTACTTCATGGGTGAGCGCAGTCTTTGCGACCCGCTTCGTTTGATCACTGCCCGATGCACAAAGTCAGCGTATTTAGTTCATTGACGAATGATCGTTTACATTATTAATCCATAGCATGTTACATTTCAGTGAATTCTGCAGGCATTACAGCTTGTTGTGTGCTGAGTGCTGCCAGTGCTGAATGCTGCCTCTATAAGTATGACTGATTCAGCTGCAAGACATCTCCGATACGTTCCGTGTGCCGCGTTATATTGTATGGCATGGCTATTTTTGATTTTATAACAGTAGAGTTTACTCAGTTTAAGCCTAAAGGCAGTAACAACTGTAGTTAATGGAGGCCCACGTCACAGCTTACACGACATTGCAGCGCTCTTCTGCTTTCTCAAGCGGAGCGGTTATGACTCGCAGATTTCGGTGGCGGTGTCGTGTGCAAAAGTCTGGCGCCGGCGAGCGTACATAAATGCGACCCTCGCGTGTGCTCCGGTAGCATGCGTATTTGTATGCGTCGTTTTCCGATATTGGATGCTCTCTCGTAATAGTAGAGGTCAGGTACACACACGCCAAGTTTCGCTTCGCCCCATTTTCCCGATAGAGGATAGGCCGCAAGGGCTCCTTGGTCTTTAAGGCGAAAGCCTTAAAGGACTCACTAAGCACGAAATTTGACCATCGGCGTCCGCGTCCCGCGTCGTCGGGGACGAGTGGCACAAAAAGGATCATCACGTGATGACGTCAGTATATTGTGACGTCATCATGACGTCAGGAATTCTGGCGTGACGTCATGTGACGTAACGCCACATAATGCCGTGGTCGCGCCCTCAGTTGGGCGGCGAACAAAACCGGAGTTCGCGCCACCCCAAGAACAGAAAATAAAGACGGCGCTTCGCAGTGGCACGTGAGCACGGCTCGTGTTCCCTGCTGGCGTCGATTTTGGTTCAGCTGCTTCGTTCCTTCGCTCCTGTGGCATAAGCCTACACCGTCATCACATGACATCGTAGCTTGGTCAAAGGTGGGCCGATCACGGAGGCAGTGCATAACCAGGCGAGGTGCCTCCGATCTTGGAGGCAGTGCGAAACCACGCTAGGTGCACAAAGTTTTCGGAAGGTGGCGGGGCGGGATAAATACATATAGGGAGCCTACTTGACCGGCCGTTCATGTAGGCTCCCAAAATACATCGACTGAGAAGAAGAAGAAGATGGCTTTCGCCTTCGAGTCGTCTTAGGTGGATGCACAAGGGACCCTGTGATTTTTATCTGCCATTCTCTTCGTTATGTAAGATCCGAGGTATAGCAACGACGTATAGTATAACTATATGTAACTCGGTATGTAATATACCATAACCCGGTGCGTAAATGTCACCATTTTCAGTGACCCTGCTGGCCCCTGCTTTTATGCATCCTCATTTGCATTCATCCACCACCTCGCCTGTCGCACAGCTCTCGCGTCCATTCCCGCTCGCATGCATCGTCCCGTTTACCTCGCCTTTCAACCTAGCTGACAGACCCTCACGCTCGGTTGCGTTCACCTACCACTCGGCGTGCGCCAGCTTGTCCTAATGCCCCGCCACCCTTGACAGAGTGAGAGAGAGGTGGTGGTAACCGTTGTGTCGTCGTCGGCCATACGAGTGAAACCTCGGGCTACGTGCACACAGCGCGCGCTGTCACACACAGACACGTTGCTAGGAGCGAAGAAGGAGATAGGTATATATGAAGGGGATGGCAGCGTTCCACTAAGCTGGCGCCACCTCACCGGCCCTAGAAATGTGCCGCCTCCTGCGAGGCCCGTCCTAGGTTTGAGATTGATGCTCGGCGCGGCCGCTCTTTCTTCAGCTCCACATGCGCACCTCTTTTTGTTTGTTTTTCCTCAGTGCCTCTGTGTGTTCTCGCGTTCTCACTGCCTCCTGTCGTCTTTTCTGCTCTTGTATACCTACGTGCTGGATCCGTACGCCTGCAAATGTCTTGCAACGCCGCCGAACCATTCTTCATTGTCGTGTCGGGGCTCAAGGAAGCACGCCCGAACGTACACATACATATATATAAACCTCCGGCGAGCGCGCAATATCGTGCCTTACCGCTAAGGCAAGCGCACGTCGGGCCTAGAAAGAGGACAAGGGGGAAAGACTTGTGTTCTCCGACTCACGTGCGGGAAGTCAATCATAATGGACAGCTCATTCTTTTTCTCTTTCTCTCATTAACTCCTTCAACTTGAGCACAATTTTGTTTTCAAGCTATAATTCCAGACCCCCCCCCCCCTTTCCCCCGCTTAGTGAGGAGAAATATATCACGAACCTGGCTATTGACGCACCAACGTCATATCACCGAATGTCCTGTCCGAAGTAGCATATTAAGGCGAAAGCCTTAGATGCTGCATCAAACGCGAAAACTGACCGTCAGCCTCAACACGAGTGACGGAAAAGATCACCATCACCCGTCGTCATGACCTCACAGGTGGTCAAAACGTTCTGACATGATTACGACGCCATCACAAGACATCGTCGTTTGGTCAAAGTGGGCAAATCCTGTAATAATAATAATAATAATATCTGGTGTTTAATGACCCAAAACCACGCTATGATTATGAGAGACGCCGTAGTGGAGGGCTCTGGAAATTTCGACCTCCTGGGGTTCTTTAACGTGCACCTAAATCTAAGTACACGGGCCTCAAACATTTTCGCCTCCATCAAAAATGCAGCCGCCGCGGCCGGGATTCGATCCCGCGACCGTCGGACCAGCAGTCGAGCGCCATAACCACTAGACCACCGTGGCGGGGCCCTGGAGGCACTGCAAAAACCACATGAGGTACTGAAAGCCTGCAATGCCTTCGATCTCGGAGGCAGTGCGAAACCACATTGGGTGCAGAAAGTTTTTTTTTTTTTTGTGGGTAGTGGGGGTGGGGCATATCAGTGCAATCGACTGAGTAGAAAAAGAAGATGGCTTTGGCCTGCGAGCCGTTTTAGACAAGTTCACAAGGAACCGTGTCACTTTTTATTCCATGTTGTAGTGGATCATACCAACGAAGTGACTGGCGCGTGAAGGAGAGTCAAGTAAAAGAGAACGATAAGGATGGAATTGTGTTGGATCGTGTTTGCTTGAGTTGCTCTTGTATACGTTACAATATTATACGTGGAAGAAACCCGACGAAGCAACCAAGTGTTTAATGTCATCATTGCCGTCTGTACGACAAGCCATAGCTCCAAGACTAACCAAGTGATGGCCAACTCGAAACAATCACGGGCTACGCGACGCCACTTGGCAAAAAGAACGTTCCACTTTCACCACCGTGCCTACGAGTGGCGCTGGCTAACAATCCCAGGTTGACGCGTAGAGAAATAGCCAAGGCTGTGGATAGAAGAAAGGCCGCTGCCGCAGCGCTCCATCGCACCCGTAATACGAGTGCGAAGGTTGTGGGTTCACTTACCAGCGGTTTAAAGTTTCCCCGCGAACTTTGATTGCCGCTTATCTCAGGATTACTAATGTAAATATAAAAGTTTGAACAACGTCACCTCTGCATTTCTTGGCTTCGTATCGTTCAGTCAACAAAAACGGGCCCCTGGTTCAATACCCCTTTAGTTTATGCGTATAAGAGAGATATACTGGCCATGAACTCAGGAACGACTCAGGGTGCTACGCGATTATTTGTGTGACCCGCTTATGTCGGATATACCCTTGGAAGCGTTCACAGTATGCGCTGTCCGCCGATACGGTGCGCGCAACGTCGAGTGAAGGCGACGCTGACTTCTTTCTCATACGAGTCACAACAGAAGACGCTGGCTTCAACGCCAGCAGCCATTGGAGTGGAAACACTGAAGGAAGGTTGTATCTTATGCGCAGTGTCCCGCAGTTATACATATTGGACACAAGACTGCAGGGAAACCACTGGCCGTGGTTATTGTATATACGGGGTTATTGTATGTATTGTATATAGTTGGGGACTCCGGAATAATTTTGACTACCTACTGTTCTTTACAGTGCGTCTGAATGTAGTAAGTACCCTGGTGTTTTTTGTTGTCTACTCCCACTGAAATGCGGCCGCGGTGGCAGCCATGGCTTCGAGCATGACGACGCAATATATTCCGCCGAGTTACCACGGCGTGTGAGTGACGCGGTAATTTGGAAATATAACTAGCATCGGTGTATAATCAAATGGCCGAGTGAGTGATTACACCTATGAATTCGAGAACGGTGGAAGAGCTCAAGGTGGCGTACATGATACGCGCATATATACCTACCAAGCTAAGAAGTTAGCGCGAGAGTCAGTTTGCGGGCGAGTGAATGGAGGATAATGCACCGGGCCTGCGACTTTGCATAGCGGTATAGAAAAGGGCAACTCCGACTCAGCTTGCCTTCCGAGGCACGCCGGCGACTTCTCAGCTTTCCCGTTTCGGCCGTTCCGCTGCGAGATCCGAGCCGCGGCGTGAGCCCCAAGATTGATGCTCGCCCGCCGGGATCCTTTCTCACAACCCTTCCTGCCGTTCCTACCCAGCACGCCTCTATCCCGCGCGCCACGGCGACCCGCTGTCGGCCGGTGCCTCGCTTGCCGCCTTATCCCCACGGGCCATTCCTTTTCTCCCGTCCACGCTCACGGACGCGCCCGCCTTTCCCTTCCTCGCCCGCCGAGTGACGTGCCTGCTACGCCCTGGCTTCCTCGCGGAGCAGCGCCTGCTATAAAGCACGTACCGGAAAACAGCACCGACAAGCGGCACCAACGGCTGACGCCGCCGCCGGCGTCACGGCACCGAGAGCCCGAGACTTCGACCCGCCGCAGTTGTGTGCGTTGCGGCGAAAGCTGCTGTTTGCCCTCGTACCAGCCAAAGCTAACATACGCACACAAGCACACATACGCAGCACACATTTCCAGTTGTTAGTTCAGGGACTGTCCTGCGTCGTTCTTCGCATCGTGTTGCCGTCTTTTTGTGATGCTTTTACCACGAAAATCAACCAACTAGCCCAGTTTTGCACGCTAATGCACAGGAAAAAGCATCTGAGTGCTACATCCAAATTCTATCGTCCTCCTATTGTTGCCATTGTTATCAACACGCGTGACCGGCTCGCTAGACGGAAGTTACTGTTTAGAAGTCTCTAACGTGAGACTAAGTAGGCGTCGCGATACGCGAGACAAAGAGCGAGAATCGGCTTTTGTTTCTTCACGCACCTCTACCTCTGCCAACGCTTTCCAATGCTGCACGGCTGTGTCTGTGCTGTGGAAACAAAACGCCGCGGGATAGAATAGAAAGAGAAGGCGGCGACTCCAGGCGGCTCCAGATCCGACGTCACACCTCACCGTGCCGCAAGCAGAGACGTGACCGAGACGCCCGATGAGGGGCTTCGCCAACCGCGGCTAGCATTCCCCCCCCCCCCCCCCCCCGGCCCCTTTTTTCCTCCCGCATTGTCTCCCTCGGGCAGGGCCGTGTGTTCGCCAGGAAACGGATGTGACGGATACCTTTAATCATGCCTCCGGCGAGCCCCGGGAGCTCCCCGCGGTGCGCGTAGCATTAGTGTGCGCTGCCGGTCTTCGGCATCCATACCCTTTCCTGCCCAGCGAGCGCGACGCCATGTGTGTGTCCCGCATGCCGACGACCATAGCGGAGTGAGACGGAGTACGGAGGTTACACGTCGCCGGCCCACGCCCCGATGCGTCACGTGTCCGCGGTCTGCCTCGCGGCGACGTTTTCACGCGTCCCTTGCCGTGACATCCATTTTGCCTTTGCCGTCCGCTTTTTCTTGGAAGGCCCATTCAGGCGGTCCCCTTTCCCGTTCTTTGACCCGCAAGCTTGTAACGGGCCGCTGCAAGCCGCCCATCTTTCGTCTTAGCTAGATTAGGTTCTCGTCGACAACGTCTCGATTACGTCCGTTGCGGTTCGTCCTTTCTCGTCGGGTGATCAGCTGTTGTGCTTTTTTTTCTGTTGTTGCTTTGTTTGCGCAGCCTTCGCGTGCTTTTTTTGTTTGCGTTGTATTTGTTCCTTCATTTTGTTTGCGTCGGTGTCCGCGGCATCCCTGTCTCCTTTATATGTGTTTGTGCGTTGGTGGCCTGAGCTTCGTCACCGAGGCGGCTGTCCGTAACTGGCTTAGTGTCGCGGCTTGCCCATACACTCAGGGCCGATCATAGGCGTGCGCAGGGTTGCCCATTATTGGCGGGGGGGGGGGGGGGGGGGGGGTCATTTTGCTCGTTTGTCATGTCCAGTAGAAGACAAGTTCCTCAATACAAGAACGAAAATAAAGCGTTGACGTGTTTGTCATAACGGCCTGCCATTGGTCCACGGCTGTCCGGGGTAAATACGATAAGTAAACTGTCAGGGGTCGTCGGTCTCCATTATCGCCAAAAAACATGCGTGGCCCGCACATTAAAAATGACGTGTAACCTTAGTAAAGAAATGTGACTGATGAATCTATGCATGCATCACTAACTTATTTTTATGGAAGGCGCCCTTGGACTTGTAGCGGTTTCGCTGCATGCATAGCCAAATATTACTAGTCATAATCATAGTCTAATATTACCGGGCATAGGCAAATATTATCAAGTGCAACCACACTCAAGGACTCAAAGAACAAAGTGCAAGCTAACGTGCCATCTTTAATATCGTCATGCAAGAAAAGAAAGCACGATTGGTGCGTCACGTGTTTTCTTGCTAAAGGTGTAATTTAACAAAAGAAAGTCACAGTTTCGCCGCAAGGGCGAAGCAATGAATGCGATAGCAAAAAACTAATGCTATACGAAGTGAGGCTCGCCAATGGATACTCTCAGTTTGAACAGCGCTCCTGTTGCAAAGGCGGCCGAAGCAGCGAAGGAAACTAGCGTGCTTCAAGTGTCGAGCCGTGACACTTGATAGTTCGCGCTCATCTTCAGTTTGTTCGTTTAGCGGCGTCCCTTGAGCTCGAGTGACTTTCGTACGCTCCGTAACATGAGCGCGGACATCATGGTGAAAGCTTGAAACATTCCTCTTCCCCTCACCACGAGAAAAACGAGCGAGCAGACAGCGGAAGGGCAAGGTTCTCCCTGCGCAAATATAAGAAGCGAGCGAGCTCGCCGACGACTTTTAAATGCGCCCGTCGCGCTCCTAGCGCCATCTCGCTGGTAATAAAGAAGCGCTTATTATTGCCTGCCGTCTCTGAGTCCGTCCAGCAGTAAAGGGTGTGTGTATAACGTTCGCCGTTAGCTAAGTGGAGGATCTGCGTTTCGTGGCGTAGTGGATAGCGCCACTCGCTGCGGAGCAAGATGTCCCTAGTTCGATTCCGCGCTTCGGAAGCATTTTACTGAATAATTTTTATTTGGGGCTTTTGTATATATATATATATATATATATATATATATATATATATATATATATATATATATACTTATACATATAAGGTGCATGACGGCGGCGACGGCAAAATTCAGCCGAGGCTGTCCATATATGCCATCGCAATAAAAAAAAATATCACACCAGCCTGTCCGGCGATGCGTTAAAAGAACGTGTTTAGTTTGACACCCACACGCGTGCACACTCCGTTCCTGAAGCTTCTTACGCAATGACGCTGCCGTGTGTAGGCAACGAATCCAAGACAGAAGTAATGCCGAACTTGGAAGTGGGCGTCTCGGTGTATTTTTAACCTTACGCCCCCGACGCTTTTTTTCATCCTGTTTTAGCAGAGTAGCAATGAATAACTGTGCAACTGAACAAGCTTCGAACAGGCTTGTTTCTGGCTCCGTACTTTCATTATAGTAACCACCCCGCGCCACAGGAGAAATCGCTGCTCTCTCTCGAAACAAGGTGTTCGCACTGTTTCTGTTTCTTCTGCTTCATCTCTCTTTCTATCTCTCCGCTTTCTGTCTTGTCCCTGGCGTCCCTCTTTCTATCTTCCGTTCTTCTTCATAGCGCTTCGAGGCCATGTCGCTTCTACCTGTATGTATTCTTCTTGCTGCTCCTTTTTACACCTTTCTTTTCTCTTTTTGGCGTCAGCCAATGAAAGCGCAGCTATTCCCCGCGCTTTCAGCGCAACCTTCGCGTGAGCGGCGCTTCGCTTCTATTTTGCTCTCAGTGCCGCGCTCCGCAAACGAAAAACAAAAAGAAAGAAGAGATAACACGCAGGAGGCCCCCTCAAACCTTCTCGGCGGCTACGAACCTGACGTGCGGCGCAGTACATGTTGTTCGCCTGGGCTCGCTGATAAGTTGGCTATCTGGCGTCGGCGCTCGGCTGCCGGGAGCGTCTGTGTGCCCCCGAGTCCTCGCTGCTCGCAGGCCTTTGTTTTGCGGCGCCCCAACTTTTTCTTGTTTTTTTTTTCCTATTCGGCTGCTTGCTGCCCATTGGGCCGTTTGTTCCGGGGCCCGGGAGTTAGAGCCGGCCGGCGGACCTCTGCATTGTCTCTGCTCATCTTTTTTGCACACTCGCTGCTTCGCCACTGCCATCCCCCGTCGCCTCGGCCGCCTCTTCAATGCCGTAAATAGTTCGTGTAACTATCGCTTCGCTGGAGCAAAAGCGTCTATAGTTGAGCAAGAAAGACGGCGTATATGGTACGCTGCAGTGAAGCGAAGCCGTGTAGTGAAAGTTAACGTTTGTTTGTTCGTTTCTAGGGGCAACAACGAAGATTCTTTTTGATAAGCGCCGGAGAAAACAATCGCGTTAAAGCACTGCGCGGAATGTGTGTTAGAACGATGGTTCGTTGCGTCGCTTGCGTTACGGACGCTTTTTTTTTTCAATCTCCGCTGGTCTGGGCGAAACGGTTATTTCGGGCCGTCGTGTTGTGCACACTTTTCGCGTGATTGGTATAACGCTCACCACGTCGGTTCATTGTGATGCCTGGTCCGGAAAAAAGAACAAACATTAAGGGGGGGGGGTGCTATCCGCTCAAACTGCGAATGGGAAATGTTCGTCGCTCTGGTCAGGTTACGTTAGCAAAACCGCAATCCATGGGTGAGCAAGGTTAGGCCTACCAGAACGCAGGGTTGTTCCTTGTTCTTTTTATTTTTAGTTTGTGAGCCGCAAGGTGCCGCGACGGTAAAATAATGAGATGAGAAACTTTGGAAACTACGGTATTCTGACGCGCTTGTGTAAAAACCAATTTGCCGAGCTTAGTACACCCGACCACGGTAGCAATTTAGTCGGTCTTTCTTTATCGCATTCTTGCCTCCATTGTTCTCTCACCATTGAATGTAACGAAAATAATAATTGTTGGTGTTATACGTTCCAAAATCTTGATATAATTATGACAGACGCCGTAGTGGAGGATTCCGGAAATTTTGACCATCTGGTGTGTTTTAAGAAGCACCTAAATTTTAGTACACGGGCCTCTAGCATTTCGCATCCATCGAAATGAACCCGCCGCGCTCGGCAATCGATCCCTCGACCTTCGGGTTAGCAGTCGAGCACCATAAACACGAGTTTATCGTGGCGGGTTTTGTGACGAAAATATAGCCCCATCCCATATGCTGGCGGCGCCTACAGACGTGATAGCTGCGGTCATGATTATGCACGCTCGCTCCGAACGCATGGGCATGGGTATGAATTTCATCAGCATGCATTTAGAGCAAACGCGTTCATCTCGACTGATCTTGCGACCCACATCCAACATCTGTTGGCACGGCCGGCGCAGAGCCAGGGGGCTTGAGATAAGAAAAGCGTCAATAAAGAAGTGATAAGGGAATAGCGACAAAGAGAGAGAAAACAGCGCATACTTTCAACTGGACGTGTTTAATCCCGGCACAGATATCAGTCACACGGTTAGCGCTAATTCTTCGCCTGGATGAGGGCAGCGTGAATAACCATATCAGAAACACAACAAATGTTGCGGTGACGTCACGCTCCTGCTTTCGCCCACATTTCATCTGACGGCTCTCAGCGTTTTCGCTGCATGGGGCGTTGTCAAAGCAAGTACCGCGCATGAACATGAGCCAGTACTGGGTCACTGGGGCCGTCAAAATACCAGCTCAAGGCAAAACTGTTTTAAATCCTCGTGCCGTCTTCGTCTGCCGTCTCTTGACAACACCACCACGCACTTTCCCTGACAAAATCGACCACAAAGCAAGGTGAGGGGAAAAGCAGGCGCTTTCGCTTATTTCAAGCTTATTTCATCTTTTTTTATTTTTATGCAATCACCGCAAAAGTAAGCGTCACTGACAGACTCAGTTCGTAACTACCTGTCATTTGTACCTTGTTTTAATCCGTCGTCTTAAAACCCCGGCAGAGCGACGAATCCCAGAAGCGAAACTAGTGATCGTTTCCTGCAGTCTGACGGGGAAGGGAGTAGTTGGCGGTGGAGGGAGAGGAGGTGGCCAGATATGCGATAAGTAGTCTCAGCGCTTATCACGTTGGTTGGTTCCGCCACGTCACTGAACACCTGCAAGATATCACTGTCAACTACAAAGACAGCAGATTATAATCTCTAATCTGCCATTCTTAATAGCTTTTCATTATCACCTTCATAGCAAAATGGTGTCACTGCGCCAAAACCTATCTATTTCTTTGTTTCTCGTTCCTGAATGCGCTGCACTGCGCGAGCACTGCGTGTCACTTTCGTGTATCATTCAAAACGCCCTGCCTGTGGCGCGCCTGCATTTATCGCATTCATCGAAATAGCTTCGCGTCATCGAGAGTCACGTGACTACGCTGCTTTCGCGTAATGGATGCCAAAATATGCCTAATGCAGTTTACGAAGCGACGAAGCAACCACGCGGCCGCTAGAATGCAGTTACGAACAGTGCTCGCGATCGCCTTCTTTTCGCCTCTGGCCTCCGGCTTGTGCCAGCGCCCGAAAGGACTGCCCAACGCCGGCGAGTTCTACTCGTCTAGCGTATTCAGTAACGGGACGACGGTAGACTACGTGTGTGACCCCGGCTACGACCTCCTGGGGATTCCTCGAAGAACGTGCCAATCAAATGGCACTTGGCTGCCCGCGGCGATACCCTTCTGCGTCACCGACGTCGCCAAGGGCAAGCCCTTCCACTCTCCCACGTTGACTTCAAGCATCGCCGATACCAACGCAAATCTTCCCGTCGACGACATTGGAAAAACCAAGTGCTCCTTGTTCAAGCGCGGTAAGACCCATTTCTGGTACATCGACCTTACGGCATTGTACCAGGTACAAGTTCTACGTTTCGACTTCGGCAGACAAGCTAATGACACCAACGTGTTCGTCGTCGTGAGGGTCGGAGAGAGCGCCACGGAACCCGCAAAAAACCCAGTATGTTCCGAATATTCGGGAACTCTACCTTACGACAAGTCTCTGTACCTTCCGTGCGTGAGCACGCTTCGCGGAAGCTACGTCCTCGTCCACCTACAGTCTTCAACGCCCCTGGAGCTGTCCGTTTGCGGCTTTGAAGTCTTGTCCGACGTCGCGGTTCCCGTAGCCGAGAGGGTACAGCCGACCAGGTCTTCCGCTGATAACCGCAACGAAACTTCGGCCGATGATGGCTCCTTCGATAACTACCCGCTTTCCAAGAAGGTCGCGGTGTACATCGGCATTACTGCAGCCGTAGCCGGCGTGGGATCCTCGGCGCTGTGTTTGCTGGTTTTCCTAGCCCGCTGCTGCACCTGCCGTATGCAACAGTACGACGACGTGTTCCTGGAAGAAGACGCCACGACGACGTTTCCCTCGGCGCCTTCCCCAGAAACGGAGCACGGAGGCCGGCGGAGACACCGGACGACGTCTTCCACGCTGTCGGATGAGCCGACGTTAATGTCCGTGGTAGCTAGACGCTCAACAAGGTACCGCGCCACTAAGAGCGAAAAATGTACGAAAGAGGCCCAGCGCGACGAGACGCAACTGCAAGACGTTTCCGTGGCAAGCGCCGACTCGACACTGCCAGTGCCTGAACGGTCGCCTTTGACTCGCAAAGCCATCAATTACCACGAGTCTCGACTTTTGTGAAATCCGTGATGATAAACAAACAATCGCGGCGCTTACTTCATTCCGATGAACGCTGAGAATGTCGTGGAAGCACTCTGACGATTACTGCATGCATTTTTTTGTATCTTTTGTTTCTGCCGACGAGAGGATTTCGGTGTCTTCGCTTGCAAGAAACGCAATCTGATTCGCATGCGCTCGTGCACGAGTCTAATCGCTGCTGCCATTCCTCTTGAGATGTTACAATGCATTCGCATACCAGCTCTTTTCATGTGTAGCTGCACGAAAATGTAAATGAACCAACGTGCGAAAACAGCAGAATAAAAATGCTTAACAAAACACGTTGCGGGGCTAGTTGGTGATACATTCTTACTTGAAATATTGTAGCTCTACAGCTGACGAGGGCAAGACAAAGAAGTACATGACAGGACGGGCGCTGTCCTCGTTAAATGTAGCGCTACAAAATTTAGGTAAGAATAAAAATGCTGTAATCGCCTTTTATAACGCATGTTATCACACTAAACAGCGATTTTCACCACGGAATGGCTGACATTGGCCAGTGTCGCTGGTTTAGCCAGTACCCGCTTGCTTTTTTGCTTCTGAAGAACGACTTGCTTTGAGAATGCGCGTGAAGGAAATATGCGCGGTGTCAAACTCGAGTGGGCGCCAGAACTATCGCAACAGAACATTAACCAAGAACTGTTGAGTTTTGCTATCGTTAGATATTAAGGTTCAGTCATGTGGTGCGACCAGTGCGATGGAGCTACGGTTAACATTGCGTGAAGTTATCTAGCGACGTTGAATGTCATGCCCCAGTAGTTCATAAAGTTATGGCCAAGCTCTGAAAATAATTTAAGTGTCGTTGTTTGATGAGCAAGTTTCTATATCACGGCTGCATTGTACTTGTACGAAACGGGCATGTACAAGTGCCCCAAAAGTAAAACGGAGCACCCGAGCTGTGATCAAACGGGGCGCAAATGCATGCCAGCGAGCTCTATGATAAGATGCGCTGCAGATCGCGAGAGTGCGTCGGCATATCCGGCTGACCCATCTCGATATTCTTATGCTCGCCTTATCGCCCGCTTGAGCGAAGAGGTGACCCCTCGTCGTCACCTTTTACTCGAACCGTTAAGGAGCGTTCACACTTGACCTCGAAGGGGGCGAACGCGGCAAAACTCACGGGAAATTCACTCGCTTCGCCGCCTAAAAGGCTGGGAAACCAGTTTTGGCAAGTCAAACCTGAGCGATTATATTGTAGTATTATTAGTTGGAGACGTAGCGTCGAGGAAAAGGGGGACTGAACGGCATTACTCGAAAACACGACCGGTGTTAAGGTGTCCACAACAGCGAGAGATAGAAGGGGTTCGGTCTGCGTAGAAGTCCGAGGAATACGGACGGACCGATTTGAGATACCCGCTTCACCGCTGCGCGGCTGTTTCTTACGACGCGGTTCCTAAATTTCTCCAAGTAATCAAAGCACGTATAGACGCGAAGAAAGCGGCGACAGCCTGAACCACGACAGAGTTAGATATGAAAGGGTTGCCCGGGCGTGCAAATGACTAACGCAGTCGACAGCCGTTGACGCCGTTCATTACGCGTCGCGCCGGAGACACCGTGAACCGGGTGAGGGCGTGTAACTAGGAGAGTGGAAAGGGCACGCGTTGCAGGGAGAGGGAAGAGATATTTAGAGGAGGAGGAGAGCGACGGCGTGACGTATCGCGGAGGGCAAATAGAAATGCGAGCAAGGGAGGACGGGTATTAGGCAAAGAAGGAAAGTGGAGGGGGGGAGAGGTAACGCGCGAGGTATCGCACTTACTTGTCCGATTGTTCGCGCAGCTAACGAGCAATCGGGGGGGCGCCGCTTAATTGGTGTTTGATGTCGAGCCGAGCCCCGCAGAGACGTGCGTGCCATACGATGCGGCGCCACGCCCCTCCTCTCCACCCTCCCGCTTACTTCTTCTCGCTCCTGCGCGGCTGATGTTGCTGCTCGTTGAACATCGTTTCGCGTTTCCCTCTGAAGAGCGGGAAGCTCAGAGAACAGCGCCGAAGACCGCGCAGTCCTCTCAACCCTGAGTGCCTCCCTTCTGCTGCCCCTCCACCCAACAACTCATTACACGCTTCCGCTTCGATACAGTCGCAACCTAAACACTCGAACCTCTCTTGCCGCTGGAGTGCTTAAAGTTGTACTTAGGCTGGGGCTTCGATTCGTTTGATCTTTTCGTCGGCTGTTGCACGAATGTAATACGAAGAAAACGAGCGACGAAAATGAGTCCCCAAAGCTAGCGCAGCTAGTCAAACCAGGTTTACTTACATATCAAGTCATAATAAATAGCTGCGTACGAAATAAGTTCTCTATTATAGTTTTTTAACCGACTTGCTTTTGATTCACTCGTTCTAACGATGACGATGTATTCTCTACCGCAAATCTGTATTTTGTAGTACACACATTCTTAAATTGCTTCTAGCTTTGTTTAGACTGTTGAGCGATCGAGCGCTTCCCAGCAGCTAAAGACCGTTCTTTGCGCACACTATTGCTTATTTTTAGCATTCGGAGCTGCAAAACAACGCTAGATAACCGAAATTTACGCCATCACTTTCACAGAATGCGCAGAATGGAAACGATCGATTCGTAGAAACAAAACAAAAAGGTGTCATGAGCATGAAAAAGCAAAAAAGAAAATAAACCAAGAAAATAAAACGAGATGAATGTGATAACACACGTTGAAAAATGCTTTCTTTCCAAACACGTAAATAGTCCAGGAAGTTTACTTTACACCACTCCCTTTTCCGCCTTGCTCAGGACTACTCCAAGTAGAAAAAATAGGAGTTCGATTATGCTTTGTCGTGTCAGCTACGTTCCAAGGCAGAACTGTTTGCATCCTTCTTTTGTATGTTGTCTCATCTCTCGCGTTTAGCCGCGTCGCGACTGCATAAATCGAAGCCAGTGTGTCCCGTTGGCACTGAGCAAATATCGTCTATTCTTTATTACCGCCCTGTCACTGTTCCTACTTTTCATCTGTTTGTTTCTTTGTTTTTTTGTTTGTTCTACTTCGTATATCGTTCAACATAACAGCCACCGCGTCAGTAGGTCCTTGAGGCCGTCTCGGCAGACGGTGAGAGAGTCCGCGGAGGAAACGGCTCGATTCGTGTGCGAGCAGCCCAGGCTGTCGATGTTGACCCAACACGAACGCCAAAAGCCTCGCTATGCTGCCTCCCTCCTCCACCCGCCCCCATCTATCTGCAATGTTTGCTTTGCATTCTCGACGGGAGTTAAGCAGTCCCTGCCTTCAGTTCGTTTTGTGATGAGAGGGCACGTCTCCAAACGGCGACGTCGTCTGTCGTATGCGTGAGAAGCGCAGCGTCCTCCTATAAACCCTGGCTTCTCCTTATCGCCTGGAAAGCCCTCGCGTTGTTTTCTCGCTAGTCATAACATGCGCTCTACTCCCGACGGGACGCGCCACAGAATCTGAGTATACCCACAGAGAAGTCAAATAGCATTGGCTCGCTTTCATATATGAACGCGGAGCAGTGGAATTCCGCGCTGCTTAGCTCAGACGGCGACGACCAACTACAAGTCATCAGGCAAGCTGAATATACCGCTAGGACCCCAAGGACTCCCAACTTTGATCCAAGGGAGGGAAGATAAACTCCTCTGATACTAGCCGTTTTCAATAAAAGTTGGTTCTCTCTCCCTCTCTCAGTAGACTTGGATTGACCCGCTGTTTTGGCAGCGAAATCTATTCAAAACGCCAGCTCAGATCAATATGACATATGAGACGTGCTCGCGCGTAGGGGCGTGCGTTGCTCGCAAGCTGCGTCCGCGGACCTGTGTTTTCCGTAGGCGCGCCCGACGGAAGCTGCTTGGAACAACGCCAGAAGCGGTGGCGGCTCGCGCTGGTCCTAGTGTTGGAACTGCGATAGCTACGGAAGCAACTGATCGATTAAACGAACGAACTATAGGACGCAAAGTTGGGACCAGGGCTTTAGCAGCTATCTGGGTGACACTGATTCCGACCGCTGGTTCCATAATTCGATTTGTCTTTCTCCGCACTAGGGAACGGATCGGCCGCATCCCGAAAATCGGGGTCGGCAAATCTGGCGCGTGCTCTCTGCTGCCTGTAGTTTTCAAGTTATTACGAGCTGTTGGGCGTTCCATTTACGAACGCGTATTCGTTCGTTATCGGTGTATCGAACATTACCGCATGCTAATCTTGCTGTTCCCACCAAGTATAAAAAAAATTGGGGTGTGCGAATATTCGAAAGTTTCGAATATTCGTCGAATATTACTTTCGAAATATTCGTATTCGATTCGAAAATCTTGTATTCGAAAAGTTTCGAATATTCGATAACGACGAATATTCGAAAAATTTGAATATGCGATTCGATTATCATGCATAAAATAACTCGTCTTCCACATTTCTGCTGCGTTCGTATAGCTAAAACCGTTGCCGAGAGGAGCGACACACATCGTAAGTACACGGAGGCACGATATCTGCCTGCGACGAGCGCCCCAATACGTATGATTTATTGCAGGTGCATCTCCGACGTGCAGCGCTGTTGGCGATCATGTAACCATACATTTTCAATATTATGCGGCCGTAACGTGCCGCACTACCACTCGTTCACTATGCGGGACCACTTCTCAAGAAAGACAGTGACCCATCTGACTGGTGGCGGACTGTAGGCACCTTCAGATACCCCAGCCTGGCCCTGGCAAGGCTTTGCCCCATATAACTCCACTTCTGTTCCAAGCGAGCGTGCCTTTTCAGTGGCAGGGGGGGGGGTTGCCTCTCTTAGAAGGGAGCGCCTCCTGCCTGATCATGTGGAGCAACTCATATTTCTTCATGATAACATCTAGTCATTACTTTCATTGTGCCGTGATCTTTGCTTCTGTTGTGATGTGCATTGTGCTAGCCTGGACATTGTGTTCTGGAGATAGCATTGTATGTTGTGTTGCCAGTCAGGCTGTTACTGTTTTGTTCTTTTTTTTCAAATAGCTACATGTTAAATAAAATATTGTTACTGTGGAGGCATTTTTCCTTTGATATTCGATATTCGATTCGATATTCGAAGGGGGTATATATATTCGATTCAAATTCGAAAAATTTGATATTCGCACACCTCTAAAAAAACTTATTCTGCACTGCTGCACACCCTTCAACCCTCAATAACATGCACGACGTACATCCCACCTTAGCTGCTTTGACAACAGACGATTTTCGTAAATGTAGTTCCAGAACTTTGGGCCAAAAACTTTTGTGAATGGTTTGCTTGGGTGATTCGTTTAAGTGTTCTGTGCAGGCGGCGTCAATGTGGCAATCTGGGCCGGCATTTGCTGCACTCCTCTGTCTCCTACAATGTTTATGGAACCTCTCTCACAAAATGTGTACAAGTTTAGTGTCGCATGCGCATACGTCGATCAATGTGTCACGCGCTTCTGGTGGGCAGCTGGACTACTACCTTCGATTATACAAGATAGAGCGAAGAATATGTTGAATGCATGAGTGAATATTTGTCTGCAGATGTGCTCACACTGACTCATATTTATTTCACCCTTTCGCCACGTTTAGTGCAGCCGACCGGGTACAGCCATAGTTAACTTCGCTGCGGCTTCTTCTTATTTCTCGCTTTTTCCGGCGAGACTCGCGGCTTCACCAATAGCTATGCAGCTTCATATCTTCTATTTTGATTGCAATACCGCATATTTAAGATTTTTTGTTAAGTTGCCTTGAGTATCATCTGCTTACAAGTAATTTTTCTTCTCATACTGGTTAAGGAATGTCAACTGAGCAAATAACTTGTTCTTTTGTGTTTTCTTAGGCATGGGATATACAAGTTGACGGCTCATTATTCTTTAATTTAAACAATTCCCTGATTACATTTTTCATACAGTAACTTGTTAGAAGGAAGGAACAGGAGAGAAAGGAAATGTTGGGATGTTAACCACTCTAGAAGGACCGGTATGCTACCCTGCACTGGGAGAAGGGATGAGAGAGCTTTAAAGATTGAGAAAAAGAGAAAGAGAAGGAGAGCACGCATCAATAAAGTCACACACTCAACAGTCATGATAACGCCGTTAGTCTATAACCGCCGGTGCAAGTCTGATGCTTTCAAGAAGTTGAGCACTGCCTTCGTCGCCTTCACCCGTGATGACTGACCTTTCAGGACGGCATTCTAGAACGGTTTCTGCCGTCATCGGTCTGGGATCTATGCGAGCAAGAGCGACTGCGAGTGATTTTCTCTGCAAATTGTAGCGAGGACAGTCGCAGATGATGTGTGTAGTGTCTCCTCGCTACCACAGTTGTCACAAAACGGGTTGTCAGCTATTTCGATTCGAAATAACAATGAATTCGTGAATCTACTCTAAACCATAAACGCCAGTACGGCCTGCCTTGTGCTGCCCAAATGTTTAAACTAGGTGTTTATTACAAATCAGTGCCCCAGACGGAGAGTTGTTTCGGAACCTTTCGCTTTAAGGTGTTCGAAAGATTACGCAGGTACAAAGTGGGTAACGCCGAGCTGCTAAGACACTCAGCTCTTAAGTATTACATTGGCTCAGGCGAACTCGCAAGTGCAGCTTGATATCACTTATAAAATAAGCAGTTCGTTGGAACATAAGCGCAGTGCCCGAAAAACATCAGTAAAAAAAGTGGTTATCAGTCTAGATGCAAAGGTTCTGAGGAGTTACTGCGGTTCGTGTAAACAACACACGCCAAACGAAGCAGAAAGTCAACACGCAAGAAAAACACGGCACCCTCTGGAGTACACCTTTATAGCAAGAGTACGGTCACCCTATCGTTCAAGTCCGTACCGACAGGCTCACGTTTTGATGAACAAGAAAATGTTTGTTTCACTATGAACCGTCTCATCCGTCGTGGTCTAGAGACGTCATGTTTTTGTTGTTTTCATGTTCTCCCTCATTTATCTCTTTATTTTTATCTTCTCTCTAGCTGTTTTATCTCTACGCTTGATTGACTTTTTGGGGGGGGGGGGGGGGGATGGCGTGAACCACACAAACGGAATCAATTATGAGATGCAATATGCAAACCAGCAGTCAAAATAAGGCTAGTCTCTGGACTATAAAGATGTGCGCACAGTATTTGTCAGTGGCTTGGAAAAGGTAATGCGTACATTTATTAAAGGCAGATTGCTTCGGGGTTCTCATTCACAATCACAATCACAGCCTCCACGTTCTACAATAACATCCATATCAGAAGTGCGCTGCATAGCCAAGAAATATGCTTTGGTTGGACAACGCAGCTCCCAGAACTATACTCTGCCGCACCTCTAACTCTGTGCTGCATCAAAAAAGAACATGTCACCCTGCCTGATAACGCATTCAGCTACATGCTGCTCATTTCTTGCACGACGTCCAGGACAAAAGCCATCAATATACCCATAAGAAACAGTTATCATTAACCAATTTTACTTGCGCACACTTTTCCATATGTTCACACCTTTGTTCCTGCCCAGACCTAGCAAGTGACTCAAGCTGTGTTCTTTCTTCCTTACGGTGCCCACTTGCCCTTAAGGTGTAACGCTTGGTTCGTATGTACATATGATGTGCGTGCTGCGAGGTCCGTGTTGTGTACAAATCGAGGCAACGCTTTGTGGCATCTATTGTCGAGTATCGAATAGTCATAGCTTCTCGTAGCACTGTAGCGGAGGCCTGCTTGCAGCAGGTGATGTGAGCCTATAAGACTCCGTACGGAATTCGGCAGACTGCCTTAATCCTTTGACTTCCATAAGGACTCCTCCGAGGTGGCACTACCATTCTGCGGAACATATGATTGGGCTTCCAGTTTACTCATGCGTATGCGTTCCGCATAGGGTTGGACGACGCCGCCGCCTGTGAACACTGGGGCTATGAAGAAACGATTCGACATGTTCTGTGGCACTGCCCACAGTACAGCACACATCGACAATCTCTTTGTAATGCTCTCAACACGTTAGACGACCAACCTCCGTGAGAGGAAAGAATACTATGCTAACGTCCACACTTAACGTCGCAGAAGAAGGCCGTACGAGCAGTACTAGGCTTGCTGCGATCTACTGGCCTGTCTGAGCGACTCTAATTGGAACCCTCTCGTCTGTGTGTGTGCGCGTGTGTGCGAGAGTGTGTGTGTCCGCGCGGGCGCGCGTGAGCTTCTTCTTATTTATTTTGTCTCCCCCTGTCTGCTTTCTATCTAATCTCCTATTTCTCCATCCCAGCGCAGGGTAGCCTACCAGATAGTAACGTCTGGTTAACCTCTCGCCTTCCTCTTCTCCTTCTCTCTCTCCCGACAACATTGCTTCTACCTCGCGCAGAGCTGCGGGTGGCTGGCTCGTTCTGTAACCGCACACTGGGCGCCATACGAAACTTCTGTCAGCGCATAATGCGAGCAAGCAAATCGCTTATGCATGGCAGGCTCGCGATGACATTTCTTTCCAAACTGGCAACAAGAGCAGCGACGCTGGTCGCCTTGTCTATACGAGCGCTCCAGATTTGCGCGATGGGGAAAACGATATACCCCAGCGAGGGGGCGAGCAGCCATGCGGCGCCTATTAGGATGGATCACGAATGTCTCCGAGATTTACGGTGTTATCGCCGCGTAATCCTATTTCGTCCTCGCCCGGCTGCTCACTCTTATCTGGTACACCTTCTTCTGGTACGCCTTCGGAAAATCGCTCTGCATTATTGATCATGTGTGCACGTGTGGGCGGCGATCGCGTTTTGCGATGATGAAGCTTCCAATACCGGGGAAGCAAGCTTGTCGCATCGCGGGACTTTGCTCAACCTGCCCTGCTTGGACGGCTTCTCAATCCTGAGTACTCGTCGGGATTTCATTTTTTTTTTGCAGAATATTTCTTTGAGAGGTTGTTTCGAGGCTGTTTTCCTCGCAGACCACCACTCTACGAGCTCGTCACCATATTTAGGAACCAGATAGATAGATAGATAGATAGATAGATAGATAGATAGATAGATAGATAGATAGATAGATAGATAGATAGATAGATAGATAGATAGATAGATAGATAGATAGATAGATAGATAGATAGATAGATAGATAGATAGATAGATAGATAGATAGATAGATAGATAGATAGATAGATAGATAGATAGATAGATAGATAGATAGATAGATAGATAGATAGATAGATAGATAGATAGATAGATAGATAGATAGATAGATAGATAGATAGATAGATAGATAGATAGATAGATAGATAGATAGATAGATAGATAGATAGATAGATAGATAGATAGATCCGAGGATTAGCCTGGGCAATCAAAGGCATCCTATAGATTGATCCTTTTACATAAAGCAGCTTTAGTTTATTACATTTTTAATTTGCCGACCTTTTTAGATTCGTAATACGTTCTCCATCAGCTGAAATCTAACCTCGATCTCAGCATCCAAAAGCGAGATCCACCAAGGAGTCACAGCAGCGGTCACCAGTAGTTATTATTATTGTTATCATTATCAACGATGCATTGTATGACACGACATTGCTGAAAAAAGGGTCTGCCGCCGTTTTGATTATTCCGTTTCGGTAAAAGGCCGAAGGTTAACTTCAGGCGACGAATTCTTCAGGGCGGACGCTTTATGCACTATATTAGTCATACATCACACCACAGAATAAATGTTTTCTAATATACTAACATCATTCAGCACTGCAAAGTGTACGAATCTGGGAGTGATGCGAAGCAGCTGTAACAGCAAGCGTGTCACTATAATTATGTGCATTACAACATCGTATCCCTGCACTCATCCTTGGTGGTCCTTTAAAGCGTGCTTTTCTGTAGGGTAGAATGTATAGTAACATAGCCCATTTCTGCCTTGGGGATTGTAAGTAGTACGGAGCAAGAATACCTTAATTTTCAGGCACAGTAAATAAACCGTTATTCCATACGAGCACATCTTTAATTAAGACTTTCACGGTGCATCAAAGTTAAATTTATACGTTATCGCAGGCCGATGATACTGTACACTCTGCGAGCATGTAACGTTACGTACACGCGCGCGTTTGTAACGGCGGTTAACAAAAGGCTTCCAGCTCTATAAGAAAAATTTCAGTCGCTTTTTAAAACAAGAAATCAGGCTTTCTGGCACGTGTATATATTAAAGCTAGTATATTTGTCGCACGTTGACAAGTAAAACAAATTTAGTCAAATGTTTGCCTGTAAAGCTTGTTTCTTTCACTGCGCATGTGTGCTAGGGTAAAGAAAACTTGCTCGACCAGGGTAAGCAGGCGAATGCATTAATAGCCACCTGAAGCAAACAATGAGAGGGCAGCTACGGACTAGTGGCGTGAAGACTGTGGGAACAGCGAGGCTGTGGCCTTCCCCTCCGCCATTTCCTCCTCCTCCTCACTCTCACTTCTCTTTCCCACTGCAGTATACATGGCTATGCTACGCTTTACCCTTTCCCTCTTTCTTTCCTTCCTCCTCACCCTCATTTCCATTCCCCACCTCCTTGCTATACTATAATATGCATGGCTATGGTATGTTGTCTTTCTCTCTCTTTCTCTTTTTTCAATCTATCTCTTTCTCTATCTTTGTTTCTGTTTCTTTCTATCTGCTCATTTCTCTCTGTCTGTTTCTCTTTCTTTCTCTCCTTCTTTCTCGTTCTCTCGTCCACAGCAACAATGCTTGTTCTGCTAGCGTGCCTGGATAGCCGAGTGGTTACGACGCTTGACTCCAACCCGTGGGTTCCCGGGTTCAAAACTTGCCTCGCCAAGATATTTTGTTCTGTTTTATCTATTCTTCTCCTCCTCCTCTCCACTTTTCTTCTTCTGTCCTCCTCGTTTCCTTCCTCCTACGCGTTGCTAGGCGACGTATGGTGACGTCATTGCTCGGCGAGGTTATTCTTCGAACATCTAACAGCCCATCCTCCGGCTTAAACAACTTCGCTGTGTTGAAGCACTGGACATCAGGGGGGAGACGCCAGGAGCGCCGAGTAGTGCGGACGCGCAAGAATCGGCTCCTGTTCCTTCAATGGTTTTGGTGGAATTTTCTGGCAAAATCCTGGACAGTTGTTCAACATTCGACGCAGTTTGTCGCAAGGAACCAGCCGATACTGGACTTTGGTCGGTAGGTGAACTTTTCGACAATTTGTGCGACTTTGAACTCCCAACTGCGTTGTTCGTCGGCTCACTCTAGCGAGCGACGCTGAACGTCGACGCGGCGGCCGTGGTAGGCGCAGGCCTACTCGGCTTGGTGGGGCGAAATGCCCGAAGTTGAAATGGTGGAAGGGGTTGAGATCGACCTTGAAGAAGCAAATTGCCCCGGCTGGACGACGGCAGTGGGCAGAAACAAGAAGGCACAACCGAAGACTCCGAAGTCGACGGTCAGCACGGAGAATCACACTGGCTGGAACGGCGGTCGCCGCACGGCCGCCGCACAGAGCGCGATGAAGCAGCTTGTGAAAGCCTCAAGACTTCCGAAAATGCCTCGGGACCATATACGCATCATCGTCAGACCAAGAGGAGGCCTCGACGTCAAAAAAGTCTGTACGATCCGACTGGCCCAGGCTATGGCCATGGCAGCGGCCTTAGCCCCGGATGAAGTGGGTGAAGACATCGTCTGCCCCAATGCCGCTCAAAACATACTCGTCGTTTCTACGCCGATGAGAAAGAATGCGTGTGCCTACGCGGCCGTTCAGCAGATACACCTGAAGGAAGGCGTGTACGACGTGGCAGCTTACTTGGCCGCCTCGGACAACACATGCAAGGGAGTCGTTCGCGGAGTCGACGCTGACTTCAGCGATGCCCAGCTGCGGACAATGATTGTTAACCGACGCAACCCGACGGCGCTCGAGGTGAGGCGCATCAAGACTACTACGACTGTGGTGGTGCTCTTCGAAGGTATGAAAGTGCCGAACCACGTCATGTGTGGCTCAGGCATGCTGCCCTGCACACTATACAGAAGACAAGTAGGTGTGTGTTACAGCTGTGGAGATTTGGGACATCGCGCCGATGTGTGCCCGAACCCAAGCAAGAAAAAGTGCAGGGGATGCGGTCTAGCCTCCCCTGCCAGCGATCATCAGTGCACGCCAGAGTGTACCATTTGCGGCGGTCCTCACCTCACCGCCGACCGCAAGTGCAAGCAGCGATTTCAGCTGCCCTACATAGTACGGCAAAGGAGACGCCGGCGTAGGCGCGCCAAGAAGTCACAGGCGTCTCAGGGAGAACATTCACGTGACTCCAGTGTGTCAAGTGCGACTGGCCGCGCGCGTTCGCAGTCGCCATCGGCTCGTCAACGCAGCCTCTCTAGAGGACGCCCCCGGACTCGCTCTAAGGGACGCTCCCACTCCAGAGGACCTTCACGATCCAAGGGGCGCTCCCAATCCCGGGCGCGCACCCAGGAAGGACCTACGTGGGCCGACCGAGCCAAGCAGAATACGGACAAGGGGCCAAAAAAGGTAACGCATGTAACATTGTCAGAGCATAAGGAAGACGCTAGAGTAACACAGCTTTTACAAGAAAACGCTAGCCTCCGGGCAGAAATCGAAAAGATGAAGGCTGATTTCGAGGCTTTTCGGAAAGCCAATCTTCAGCCAAGGCAACAGCCCTCTTCGGGTGAGGAAGAACCGCAGGCGCGTCCGGCTAAACGCAGGGCCACCACCTCGCAGGAGGCAGCCGAGGAGACTGCCACGGGGGAGGCAGCAGTGCAACGCTCGCTGGAACGTATACAAAAGTCCCTTAATGAATTGATCAAGAGCAATCAAACTCTTCTTTTTAGAGTCCAAGTTTTAGAAAACGAGCGGACTAAGTGTGCCGAACCAGTTAATATGGACGTCACGCCCGCGTCAACTAGCGAAGCTTCAGGCAGCGTCCTAGGGGCCTTGCCAACTCAAAGCATTCACAATGGCGGGTCACACTAAAGAACTGATCATATGGCAGTGGAACTGCGCCAGCTTTCAGAGACGAAAGGCCCCACTGCAACAGTTTATCGCGACACAGGCGAACAAACCACACGTTATCTTATTACAGGAAACCAGATCTGAAATTTTGTCCTTTCCAGGTTACCGAGCTATCTCGGCAAACGGCGATGGCAGACTCGGTCTTGCGGTTCTAGTTGTAAAAAAATGCTCTTTTCAGGAGCACAAATTGCAATTGGGCAACACGAGAGCTGAGGTAATGCTTATCGAAATCATTCCCAACAACTGGCTTAAGAACAGCGTTTTCATTCTTAATATTTATAGTTCTCCGAGAGACCGTCACCAGGCATTCTTGTCGATTTTAGCCAAGGCGGCGGCCAAAGCGAAGGATGCTCCACTCGTGGTAGCTGGCGACTTTAACGCGCCGCATCCGGCGTGGGGTTGTGTTACACACTCCCCTAAAGGAATAAATCTACTTCAAGCGGTTACAAACTGCTCTCTAGAGCTCGTTACGGACCCACAGTTTCCCACGCGCATCGGTACTTCAGTGTCGCGCGACACCACACCGGACCTGGCCTTCGTTAAGAACACCACCGGAGTTAGTTGGCACAATAGGCAAGAAAATCTGGGCAGTGACCACTTTATTGTAGAAATTTCTATGCATGTTAAGGCAGCTCCCCTTAGGGCATTCAGTGTAGTTGACTGGGATGCCTTCCGTAAACGCCGGGGAGAGGACTTGGAGGAGTACGAGTCCTTCGAGGACCTTTTAAAGAAACTGAAAGAGGATGTTCAGGCTGTTACTAAAATAGTCGAAACGGACCTCAAAGTCAATAGGATGGATGCGCACCTGGCGCACCTAGTAGAAGCCAAAAACTCCTTACTCGCCAGATGGCAAACGCAGAGGCTCAATCGGAGGCTGCGTAAGAAAGTAGCGCAATTAAATCGTGAAATCGAAGCGTATTGCCAAGAATTGAGCAGGCAGCAATGGAACGAGGTTTGCTCGGCTGTAGACGGACAGATGCGCGCGGGAGGCAAGTGGAACCTCCTGAAGCAACTGTTAGACGACTCACAATCAAAAAGCAATCAGTGCCTAGCGATTGATCGTTTAATACACGACCTTAAGCAGGAGGGCTTATCAGACGTAGACATACTTCAGAGCCTAGCTGACAGGTATCTCCCCATAGGCCCTTCGGGGCACGAGGACTACCCAGAGTACAGAGGTGACCCTACGGAGGAGCTCGACGCCCCAGTCACTAAAGCGGAAGTGGTAAAAGCTCTACAGGAGCTAAACGGGCGCTCGGCGCCCGGGCCGGATGGCATCTCCAACAGACTACTGCGCAACCTCGATGATAAATCAATCGAGAAGCTTACTGAGGAGATCAACGGTGCGTGGGAGACTGGTCGGGTCCCAGAGACCTGGAAAACAGCCTCTGTAGTGTTTATCCCGAAAGCAGGTAAATCAGTCACGCCCGAGAACCTCAGACCAATCTCGCTCACGTCCTGCGTGGGCAAGGTGGCTGAGCACGTACTCCACGACAGAGTAACGCGATACATCGAGGAGCGGGAACTGCTCCCGTATAACATGGTCGGCTTCAGGCCCTCTCTATCGACGCAGGACATCATGCTGCTTATCAAAAGGCAGATAATCGACGTGAGCACCAGGGATGTCAGAGGTATTTTGGCGTTAGATCTCGCCAAAGCCTTCGACAACGTCGCACACAGATTCATTCTGGAATCCATCTCGAATCTAAACTTAGGAAAACGCTTCCACGCGTACGTAAGCTCCTTCTTAAGGGACCGTAAGGCCACCATTAAGATCGGCCAACTAAGATCCCAAGAATTCAAGTTAGGGGCTAAGGGCACTCCACAGGGCGCAGTGATCTCACCGCTGCTTTTCAACATAGCGATGAGAGGTCTCTCAGTAAGACTCGCGAGAGTCGAGGGCACGAACCATGCGCTCTACGCGGATGACATCACCGTTTGGTGCGGTGGGGGGTCCGACGGAGCCGTGGAGAGTGCCCTTCAGGAAGCTCTGGATGTCACCGAAGAGTACTTACAGGGAACGGGACTTTGTTTGTCACCGTCCAAATCAGAACTCCTGCTTTATAGACCAAATCGAAGGGGCATGAGACACTCTACCCCTCTCGACGAGATTCCCATTAACCTATATGCCAAATCTGGTCAGATGATCCGCAGGGTAGACTCCGTAAGGATTCTAGGTCTAATAATTCATGCAAAAGGAAGCAACCTTCAAACTGTTGCCCGTCTCAAGGCAAAGACGGAGAGCATGCTCAGATTAATCACAAGAGTATCGAACCGCAGAGGTGGCCTCAGTGAGAGCAACCTCCTGAGACTGTACCATGCATTCCTGATGAGTCACATAAATTATGTCGCATCAGCGCTCAACTGGTCCCGCTCGGAGGAGGCAAAAATTGATGTGCTGATCAGGAAAAGCGTCAAATGCATACTGGGAATTCCGATCAGCACTAGCACAGAAAGGCTTCTCGAACTAGGTGTGCACAACACCCTCACGGAGGTAATTGAAGCACAAAAAACGGCTCAAACCGTCCGCCTCTCGTCTACGAAGGCAGGCAGACGCATATTGAAGTCTGCCGGTCTGGCCCCCTTGGCCATCGACGAGAATGCCACCATGCTCTCTCACACCGTTAGAGAGACCTTTCAGGTTCTCCCTTTCCCTAGGAATGTACACCCCCAATATAACGTGGCCAGGCGCAAGGCCCGAGCCCGCTCTCTCATCAATTTTACGCATCAAAGCTTTCAACTAGTTTCTTACGTCGATGCTGCCCAGTACGGGTGCACAGATTCATTTGTAGCTGCTGTAGCAGACCCTGATGGGAGAATTATTAATGCAGCTTCGGTAAGACACATCACGGTGTCTGCGGCCGAACAGGTTGCCATCGCGCTCGCCATGACCGACCCCTCGCGGCCTTACATCTATACCGACTCGAGATCAGCCATACTAGCCTTTCGATCTGGTTTACTTTCGAAAGAGGCGGCGGCCATAATCAGACACAGGCCACCTGATGCTTCGCATACTATCGCATGGTTCCCGGCGCACATGGGAAACAATGTACATCCCAGCAAACCCAACCCGAATGAACTAGTTCATGACCAAGCGCGAGGTCTCACATTCCGCGATGGTCCCGATGCGCTAGACAGTACGGGTTGTGAGCACGACTCCGACCCATTGCTTTCTTTTCACGAAATCGTTAAGCACTATCAGCTTGGGCGCAGGAAATTCCCCCTCCCACACCCCACGCTCACTAGACCCCAGTCTTCTACGCTCAGAATGTTACAGACGGGATCATTCCCGTCGAGAGGTCGATTTAGCCACTTTGCTCCAGACATCGACCCACACTGCCCTGAGTGCAATGCAGAGTATTGCTCGCTAGCACACATGCTCTGGCAATGTTCTGCGTTACGAAATGCGCCTTTTAATAAACAAGAGGACTGGGAGGAAGCCCTCAAAAGCGGCGATCCCCAGGAACAACTAAGGGCTGTCCAAAGGGCCCGCGAACGGGCGGAGGACCATGGTCTTCCGGTCCCAACGTGGGCGCGGCCCGCAACTACGAGTTTGTAGTTCCTTTGGACCTTAATAAAGTTTGTTGACTGACTGACTGGACATCACCATGTCCAGTGCTTCAAACTAAGTTACTAAGTTATTACGATCATTGTCTACAATATGTACTATTCCCCCCCCCCCACCCTCCGCATTCATTAATTTGCTGACCTTAGCCACACCCCACCTGCCTACGTTCAGCAGCAAGAACATGTTCGCAGATCTCTGCTGTCGTAAGATGGACACCCAGCGAGCTCTTAAAAGCGATTTGTGTCAAGTCATGCATTTCAGGGATCAGAACGCCACGTAAAAGCACGTAAAAGCAAACAGCGCTCACCCTTTGCAAACTTTCTGGCGGCTTGAGAAATTAACGCCCTCGCGAAAATTTCCTTGTCAGTGATGTTGCTTACCCCCGGAACACGCGCAGGTTGAACTGCGGTTCTTGTATTTCTCCGGACGCGGTGCTCTCGAATTGTCAAAAGCCGTGACACAGACACACACGGGAACATGCGGATAAGTCAACGTTACGATGAGATATTGAGGTTTGTACCATTTCTTTTTTAGTATAGCAACGACAGCCGTAGCAGCATCAGTCATCGCGGTCTCGCCTTTCATGCTTTCCTCTTTAGCCGACAAATGGAACTTGCAGCCCGGAGTATTCTTTCGTAGAATCCGTCAGCCATTAGCTCTCCGCGCATGCGTGCGCCGCACCGAGTTCTCAACCCTGCGGCAATTCCCCCGAGGTTCCGTCCGTCAGACCGTGTGTGCGCGTGTCTTTCGCGCGTTTGTGCCTTTGTGCGTGCGTGTGTGCGGGCGTGCTCGCTGGAAAAAAAAAAGAGAGAGCTTCGCTGGCTTCGCGGCTTACGAAATGCGACGGTGTCGTCTTGTCTCTCGTCCGTGGGGCTCTTACTTTTTCTGCCCCCTCGGCCTCACTCTTAACGACGAATTAAAGGAATGGCGAGAGGAAAAAAAATGACACAGATAACGCACCTTCAAGCGGATGTAAGAGATAAACGTCAACGCCGCTCTCCAGTAGAGGTCTCCCCGCGCGCTCTTACAAAAAAAAGGTACGGCTTTCTTTGGAAACCTGCTCGGCGTTTCGTTTGTTCGTAGGACACGTCTCCAAATCTTTGAGGCGTTCCGCTGCCACTTTTCGACTCCTTTCTTTTCTCGCCTTCTTCTTTTCGTCATCCGCCTCGTCTCTCTCTGTCTGACGTTGGTGCATTCGCGCCTCCTGGGATTTCCGTATCCCTCTAGAAACATCCTTAGCGCTGGCGACGCAGAAAAAACAAGGAACCAGGTTTATACCAACCTCTCATATACGTGTCCTTCTGATGTGTTTCGAATGTTGGCGTTCCGCTACGTTGCCTCTGTTTTCATTTTATTGCGTTTCGCGAGTGAACGTCGTTTATCATCGAAGCTCAAGGAGGATGGATGTTTTTGGCCCCGAACTTTCACTAACGCGCAGGAAACCAAGACAGGGCCATGAAGCGGAACGTGTATAAAGTGAAAAAAAAAAAAAGTGAATGACGGATTGTCGAGATAGGGGCAACCTGCGTAAAAAGGCTAAAGTAACGAGTTGGGGTGGCGAAGAATCCGCGGTCGTTGCTGCATTTGAAGTTACAACGGCGTATGCGAAGAACGGGTAACTGTCAACAACTCGGCAAGATGGATTCAACGCCACATATTTTTGGCATTACTGCGCTATAAGAATAAAGTGTCGAAAAAGGGGATGACGTGTGGAATACGCAAAGCAATGCGTAATGAAAATAAAATGGGGGTGAAACTATGTAGAGTTTGATGTATTGCATCCAGGAAGCAAACTTGAGTAAGAAAGTCAAAAGGAAACAAAGAATGAAATTGGTATTGAGGCCACACAGACGAATAGGCTGACAGAATCAAGTAACAAACAAAAATATGTGTGCAGTAAAGAAACATGTGGCAACGTCGGAAACGAAGAGCAAAAGCGAACGCCGCAGGAATTTTGGGAGGAAAATATAACGAAGCTTAAGAAATCCGTAATCCTTTGCTAGAGATGTATGTGCTTGAGGAGAGAGGGTAAGCAGATGTGCGTGAGTGCGTTATATGTGCGGGGCGGGGGCCTGGGAAGGGAGGGGGGGGGGTTGTTTGGGGTTGGCGTGTAAAGTGCGTCGACTGGGTCTGCAGTGTTTGCGTGCTGCGCGCAACTTTGGATCGATATTAGCGCTCGCGATTTTCGCCGCGGTCGACTCGCATTCCGAGCACGTCTCACCCTCTCGGCTGCGGTTTCCTTTCTCTTCGCGCCCCTTTTCAGAGGCCGCGCTGAAAATTGAATAAGCAAAGCCGCGCCTCATATACGCCAGGGGAGCGGCCGGGGTAAGAGCACAAAACGTCCTCAGCGTTCTTCACGCCGCAGCGCAGACGTATGCCAGAAAATCGCGCGGCCGCTCGCGTGCACCCAGAGCTGGCTGCCGGCCGGCCCACCCGCATGGTCTGGATCGATAGGACAACCGCTGTGCCTTCGTGGTGATGATGCGTGGCTTTAGTGCGGCGCACAGTGCGTCAAAACTTGGCCGTCTGCGTTGAATTGGTGCGTTTGTGCGTCGGGCCACGGCGGTACGTGCTAGGGGGGCTCCTCGAAGACTGAGAACGAAAATAAAGAAACAGGGACCGTAAAAATTGAGGGTTTGTGAAGTGCTAAGATCGAGGAGAGTTTGGAGATGATTCGGCGCCACTCAAAGAATCATCGCCCGATTCATTCTTATTCACGGTGTGCCAGCTGCGTTTGCAGTCCTTTGGTGCACTTTTTTTTTATGCGAGCAGAGGCAGACTGGGTAGGCGTGGCGCGGCCTAACACGTCACATCTGTGTGCGCGCCTCGTCGAATATATATTGAGATTTTCCGAGTACTGTGACTGAACGAGCGCGACAGGAGGCGCGTTTGGTGTATTCGGCTGGTATTGGTTTTAACGTACTCTCCCGAAGCGTATCCCTTTATTTATTTATTTTTTTTTTTTGCATGTTTGAATCGAAGACATGCTTTGGTTGGTCGAGTATGAGTCGTGGCTTAGACGAGCTCTTGGCTCGTCTGGTAAAGATTTCTCTTACTACGTGATGATGTAACGAAGTTAGGCGTCAGTCGTGCTATGGCAAAATGTACACTAGTACGAAATTTTCTGTTCTATGTGCAGAAATTTTTTGCACTTTCAGTGACGTCGCTGCCGCCGAGACAAACTCGCGTTGTTATATTCCAGACGTTCTTGTGTGCGGAACTTCCTGTGGCTTGTTTTATTTCCACCAATGATTTCACCTTCGAGGTCATGAAAAAATTCCACCCGCCGCGTAGTTTAGTGGTTGTGGTGCTTCACTGCTGGGCCGATTGAATCCCGGCCACGGCGGCCGCATTTCGATGGAGGCAAAATGCTAGAGGCCCGTGTACTTATGTTTAAGTGCACGTTTAAAGAAACTTCCAGAGCCCTCCACTACCGCGTCTCTCACAATCGTGTCGTGGTTTTGAGGCATAGAACCGCAACAAGGATTATTATTATTATTGCTGGAGAAATTTCTCTGACCAACTGCACGGATCGTAAAGTGCACTTGGCGTGCATTCCCCGCAGCTTGTCTTGCAATATATGTAGACGGGCGCTATATACATGCAAATGACACCTGATTAGGATTTTACAGAGCTGTTCTCCCCCCTTTTTAAACCGTCTAACTGTCAGCAAGCACATCTTCACGTTATTAGCGCTAAGTTTCTGGGTGCAAGCAGCTCTCATGCTGCAAGCTCCATGTCGGAGACTACCCTGTCAAAATATGTCCAGCGCTGTTTTCTCACCCCGGAAAACGTGCCTAGCATAGGCTGCAATATCCAGCGGCGTCAGGTAATGTAGCAGCAAATATGAGCCATTAATGAGTTGTAATTAACGTCTAACTGAATATAAGATGACACAAACTGTACTAAAACATGGTTAACTCCTGCAGCGTCTTTCACTAAACAAGAACAAAACCTAACGTTGATACTGTAATTAACGTCTAACTGAATATAAGATGACACAAGCTGTACTAAAACATGGTTAACTCCTGCAGCGTCTTTCGCTAAACAAGAACAAAACCTAACGTTGATACTCCTCGCCCCCCCCCCCCCTCTCCCCACTTTTGTTATTAGCAGTCGCTGTTGACTACGGCTTGCATCACTCTCAGCATCGCGCGAATAGCGGTAAATTTACGTCGGTCCCGCCCGAACGGTGTACTTGTGCACGGGTATTGTTAATCGGCGAGGCGTAGGTCGTCGGAAAAGGGCGTCTGTTGCAGAAACCGCGACGTCGTGTACATTGTGTAGGAAGAACTGCGGAAAGGGTGGGCGTGATTTATGCGGCGACGCGAAAACGCGCATCACTTTGCAGCCGCTTTTTCAAAGCAGCAAAGAACAATAGGTGTATAAGCAGCGACATGGCTGACGCACGTACGTTTTCTGCCATAAGGGTGCTTTCATGTGACGTCGAGTATGACATCATTGTGCGTCACGGCCCCCGTTTTGTCGACGAACCAAACCTTGGGCGAGCTGAATGTATACATATTTCAATTAGTTTCCTCTGCAGACTGCACAACCACCACCGCCACTGCCCGACCACTTTACGTCTTCAGACACCTACGGCACTACGCGGAAATGATGCCACTCTGCTTTCCCGTTGATGGCTAAGAGTGGCTTTCACAAAGTCATTCTCCTTTCGAATCGAAATGGCTGACAACCCGTTTTGTGACAACTGTGGTAGCGAGGAGACACTACAGCACATCTTCTGCGACTGTCCTCGCTACAATGTGCAGAGAAAATCACTCGCAGTCGCTCCTGCTCGCATAGATCCCAGACCGATGACGGCAGAAACCATTCTGGAATGTCGTCCTTAGAGGTCAGTCATCACGGGTGAAGGCGACGAAGGCAGTGCTCAACTTCTTGAAGGCATCACAGTTGCACCGGCGGTTACAGACTAAGGACGTTAGCATGACTGTGAGATGTGTGTGACTTTTTGTTCGTGCGTGCTCTCCTTCTCTCCCTCTCTATCTTTATATTCCCCCATCCCTTCCCCCAGTGTAGGGTAGCATACCGGTACTTCTAGACTAGTTAACATCCCTGCCTTTCCTTTCTCTCCTATTCCTTCCTTCCTTGTTTCTTGGCGTAATCCTTGACGCACTGTGTCCTGCGAAAATCGAAAACATAACTCTGCTTTGGGGTGACAGAGAGCTGCCAGTCATCTTTTGAATCTTAAGTTAGATGCCTCCGAGCCCCAGCCTTCGAAATCGGTGGCATTGCTAGCTTTCTGCACCTCACATGCCTCCGTGATCGGCCCAACTATGACCAAGCGATGATGGCATGTGACAATGCCGTCATGTGACGTCACGTTACATGACGTCATAGTTATTTGTCAGGATGACTGGTTGAGCGAGTTGGTGATTCATAGTGACGTCATGATGACGTCACAAGATTTGCCTATATGTGACGTCATGATGAATTCATATGATTATGATGATTTCTTGCTGACGCCGACGGTCACTTTTTGTGTTTGATGACGTGTGCAAGGTTTTCGCCTAAGTAAGCTTTACGGCGTATGAACCTTTTTTTTATGGGCGGCGCCATATTGCCTAGCGGGCGGGGCCGTCTCCGGTCTGGCAACCCACTGGCATGTGCGAAGCTCCGCGTTTGTATGGAAGGTATTCGTGCCGTTGCAGTTGCAGTCGGTTTTTTTCGTTCTGGCGCGCTTAATTTCGTATCAAGTGATGCAGTCTAGCTAGGAAATGAGTCTGAGACTCCCTGAAAGGTTTTGATCCATTCGGAGTCAAAAATATTAATATACGACTGCGCGAACGTGTCGTAAGTGGTCGAGGTTGTGTATTTTCGGCACTCTTTCTGTTGGAAAAACGCGCAAATATTTGTGCTCGTTCTAGCAGGGCAAGCAAGCGCTGGTACCCTTTGGGAATACAACGAATGTTGTTTATACTGCCGCACCGACTACCGCTCGTACATACGGTCATGCGTGAGCGCGCAGTCTCAATTTCGTGGTGCGGACGGCATCTGTTTGTTGCTCACAAACTGTTGTCTATCTTGGTTCTCGACTTTTAGGTGACCGCTTATTACTCGCTCGTTTATTGCCCACCTGTGTGGATGAAATCAGAACTGTTTACAGGGAGGTGCTGGTACATAAAAATGATGCTGATGTTTACGTGCCAGCGCGCTTCTTTCTGTTTTTTTTTTCTTTTGAGAGTCGTGACATTTGATTAGATTTCGGCGGCGATAAAGTGAAGGTGGTTAGAGAGTTTCTTCTGCCAGTGAGGCACGAAGCGCGCCTGGCTAGAGCCTATGATCGGCGTCGGAGATGATTCGCGTCATTTCTTTTTAATAGCTTCGTCTACCAAATGCAATGTTTTTTGCAAAATTCTTGCCGTCGTTCGCAAAGCTAAGCAGCAATATTGGCAGTTATAGAAACACTAGACAAGCGTAACAACAAGGTTTTTGTTTCTCACTTAGAAGAGAATTAGCTATGTGGTATATCATTGCGCGACTTCTCGGACATGGTTCTCGACCACGTAAGAAATTGTCTTCCTGAGGTAGTTGTTCTACATGCGAAGTGACAGAACTCTCTTTTTTTCACCATTCGGCTTTCACATTGCGCATCGCGATACAACCCACTGTCTTACGCAAGTTGCAACCCCACCACAAGAATCTCTGCACGTCCTTTTCATGTAGTGTTCATTGAATATTCGGGTTTTGCAAGGCCGGTGCGAAGCACAAGTTTTTCTTTTTTTTTTTTGATATGATATATAAGGAAATGTTGGCGCACAATTATGGCGCCGGCTACTCCTTAGCCCTTGAGTGAAACTTGAACACATATCTTAAAGTAACACATACAAGCACAAGTTAAATGTATCATGCCGGTTGCCCCGCTGCGAAGTGAGGGATTTTTCGTCCGTGCTATTACAGCTACGTCAACTTGACCGCTTATGTTTGTTCGCCAATCCGGCCATATCCGATTGTCATTTGACTGAGTAGAACACTGGGCATTCCGGATATATTGCGCCGCTTGCCGATATAGAACTTGTAACGTAACACAAACGATGTACCTTGAAGAGTGATGTGTGTCGCATACTTATTCAGACAAAAGATTTCCTGTTTTTTGTAGTTGTTAGAACAACCAAAAATGGCACTGTGGTTTCCCGTTGACCTTTCGCTGGCTGACATAAAGTGAGAAAAATCCGCAGGTCGACCTAAAACACGCGAACATTGTTCGACCATGCCACTCATCCAAGCACCAGCCCGCACACTCCGCCCCCTCGCGCACTAGCCAGAAAGGAGAAAAGCGCTGGTGCCCGGTCCGGTCCTCCTCGCCCAATGCAAAGGTCTATAGAGCTGAATTTTCGTCGCTTGTAGGCAGAGGGCAGTTTGGCGGGTGGCCGTGGCCTGCCAGGTGGAACGAGTGACGACGATAGCGTTTGGGCTTTCCTTATCGCATGCTTGCCACGAGTGTTCGATCGTGTTCAGCTGTGACGTCACTAAACCCACAATCTCTATGCCAGCCGTGCCGAGTGGAGGTAACTGGGATCAAGATTATACACGCGAGTGCGAAAGCAAAATGATGTGGTCTGTATATATCACACAAAAAAAAGAAAAAAAGAAAAAGAATTTACGAAATCCACGAATGTAATTTTCTAAATCTTAATACACTAACAGATTTCACTCGCAGAAACCACGATACGATTACGAAGCGCGCCTTAATGAGGGACTTTGGAATCATTTATAAAGATAATTTCCCAAGTTTGACGTGTCAAACGACGATATGACTGTGGAGCACGCAGTGGTGGGTAACTTCGCATAATTTTGACCACCAGGAGCCTTTCACGTGCACCTAAATCTACGTACACTGGTGTTCTTGCATTTGGCCCCGTAGAAGTGCAGCCGCCGTGGCTGGGAATCGAACCCGCGCCCTCGAACTTAGCAGTTCGCAATAACTTGTAACACTCAGCGTTATTTAAATGTACCAAATGCATTTGTGCACCAAGCACAGTGCGGCTCTGTCATAACGCAGCGCTCGGAGTCATGATCGAAAGCATAACCCCAAGCTCAGATGAAGTGTTGCCATAGTTGTATGTTCGGTTTATCACGACGGGTTCACCAATGTAATGTAGACGAAAAAAAATTTAAAAGCAGTCTTCTACATAGTGCTTTGAGACGTCTCTCAATGGCATCTGAAATTGATGATCACGTGGTAGTTTTATTAGCTAGGTTTACGACCTTAACCAGGCACCAGAATGGTCCTAACCAAACCAGCTCTCGCTTTTCCCGAATCGCTTGGTCAAATAGTGGTCCTTCTTCATGCAACCAAAACAAGTAAACGACACGGCTGGAACACCACGGTGCTATGTCGATGTTAACTCCCTCTAGAGAACGTCCAGTCTCTAAAATGCTAGCTCTACAGTTACCTCCTGTGAACGTAGTATTTCTTTTTTCACTTTTTTTACAGCGTATGCACGTACTTAAAGTGCGTTGGGTAGTTCCAGCGTCAAGCGCTGAATTTATGCCGCCGTTGGTGTTTGAGAACGGCGCACGCTCTGACATACGATATGCTTGCGTTTCTCGTATAGCAAGCACATTTCATTTTGCGTTTCAGACTGCAGAATCTCTTGTCTCATCAAGCTTTTGGTCAACAATCTATATAAGAGTAGCGCATTGACATGAGTAGTTAAAACTGACGCCGGCGCGTCATATTATAATGATTAAAAAATTTTACTTGTCTCTGTTTTGGGCTGCAAAAGAAATATTTGCTTTAAATGTATTTTGCACACCTCTGAAGTAAGGTCACCACTTCGAAGTATTCTGAATAAGTAAAAGAGAAAAGCCAAAGGAAAGGCAAGCAGGTTAGACTAGGTTAGGTTAGATTAGGCTAGGAGAGGATAAGTCAGGTTATGTAGCCAAATATCGTGCTAAGCAGAATCAGAAAATAGAAAGGACTGCAATGTCTTTAACAAAGGTTTACAACAAAACTAAAAGTTATGTGTTAGTGAAATATACGCGCTGCATTCAACGCGTTACAACTCACAAGTTCGGTTATCCGCCCGTGAACTAACAAACAAAAACGACTACGGGCAAATGCACGACAAATCTATACGCTCGCCTCGCTGCGGCCCTTTGGGGCGCCTGTCTGAAGAAAAGAAGGATAAATACAGGAACGCGAGAAGCTTGGCCTGTCCTGGTTCGAAGAGGCTACGCCCCATTAAACGACATCGCGCCAGAGAGCGGAAAGGCGGAAAGCGCGGCGGCAGCGTGCCGATTCTAGGGGCATCGTCGATGGAAGAGCTTGGCGAAATGGCGGGAAGCATTTGCTTGCTTGCTTGCTTGCTTGCTTGCTTGCTTGCTTGCTTGCTTGCTTGCTTGCTTGCTTGCTTGCTTACTTGCTTGTTTGTTTGTTTGTTTGTTTGTTTGTTTGTTTTGTTATATCTTCTTTCGTGTTTTGAAGTAGAGGGCGAGAAAGCTGCGTCTTCACCATCGCTACCTTGCTCAGAATTGAACGCATGATGCAGGGCTGCACGAAAAAAAAAAAAAAAACACGGACGAAAAAAAGCAAGTACACAGGACGGGCGCCAAACAGCCCAAACTAGAGCATTATTGCGCAGAATTGGTACCGCGGAAAAGGGCGTTGCCCTTGAGCTGTTGATAAGGTCGCGCGCGGCATCGTGAACCACCCCCCCCCCCCCACCACCCCCCACCGGCCCACCTCCACACCTACCAACTGCACACCCGTCAAAAAAAAGTGAAACATAAAACTCGTCACATCCTGTGGGAACAAAACGGGATGCAGGGCATTACAAAACGCGAACAGAAGAAACGTTCTTCTATTGGGAAGGAAGAACAGGGATCGCACTCGAGACCGAGCGCGTGGCTTCAAAACAAACAAAGTGTTGGCACCAACGAAGAAAGCCACACCAAGTCAAGTCGAGTCGAGTATCGAGAAAAGAAAGAAAGCCAACGGAACAGCGACACGGCAGAGACTCGTGCCACGATCATGCGCAGGGAACCCGTATAGCGCCGCAAAGAGACGCCTTTCTCGCTCGACGAGAATGGGGCGAAAATGGAGCGCGCGCGCGCGCATGCAAAACTCAGCGTCGTGTTATGGGTATACGCCCGTTTTGTGTGTACTAGAAAGCACGCATCGAGAACTGAACGAGCGTAGACGGGCTCGATGCACGGCACGCACACGAGCGAGGAATGTGTGCGCATTTCGGGCGGATGCCAGTGGCAGAGTTCCTTGCTATCTTCGTGTATGCAAGCACTTCAGCGATCGTGGTGCGGACGGTGTTTCGTGCGGTGTCCAATAAAGTCAGCCGTCGACGGAGTGGAGGCAGGCGTCAGATGCGTCGACCCGTTGTTGAGCCACGACGCGATTCGCTAAAGAGAAAAAGTAAGGAAGTAGGACGGAACTTCAAAGATACGCGAAAATTTGTATTCTATAGGGCGGCGGTTATCTTTCCATCAGACTGTATAAAACGAAAACGCGAAGAGAGACGCATGGATGACCAAGAATCTTTGTGCACTGGTCACATGGACGAACGAGCATATTTGAATATATACGTGCACTTACTCCCTCTCTGTAGGCGTAGAGTATAGTTTTCTGTGGTTGCAAATATGAGCTTTGGAGATCGGCCCTTCATCGTCGTAAGTGCCGAATTTTCGCTAAAGCGATTTTTCTTACAGATGTATTGTTCTAGACTCTCTGTTCTGCGCCAGAAGAAGAATATCGAATTTATTTTTGTGTCGAAGAACGGCTGTATTAAATCATTCGACCAAGTTGCGTTTACCAGTTGAACGACTACAGGATAATGTGATGAAGATGAGTTAAGTGGAACCGCGAGAAATACGTGCATTTTTATTATTTTGATAACTGAGGGAAGATAACGCAGCATTCATGATAGTAATGACTATACTTTTGTCGCGGAGCAGAGCTAGTAAACGAAACGGAGCTCGCAAGAAGGCCCGAGATGCGTACAGAAGAATGCACTGTTTGCCAGGCATGCGGACCAACGTAGAATAGCAGTGTGGATAGCATTGGTATAGGACTTCTCTGAAGTTATTGCAATAACTCGACGGCGTTCCAGTAAGAGGTGCACGGCACCGAATTACAGAGGCACCAATGGAACGCGACATTTGGCACTTTCTTTATCCCTTCTTAGTTTCATCTGTAAGGCAGTTTACATTTACATTTATTACAGGCAGGCGGCTTAATCAAGTTCAACTCCTTTGGCATTTGAACTGGGTAACCTGCCTGTCCTTCCGTTTTTCTTTTCCTCCTCCTCCTCCTCCCTTGGCATTTGCACTTTATCAAAATTCGAGCAAATATTGGACTCCCCTATTGTATCGCTGTTCTGGGCGGATTGTAGTAACGCCGCATGCCTTTCCTTCATTTCAACTGCTCTCTCATTTCTCCCTCCCTCTCTTCCTCCCTCCCTCCTTCCCTCGCTACACGCTAGTCGTTAAACCCGACCACAATGGCTGCTGCATTTCGATTGGGAAAGCAATACACTACACGCTCATGTATTTCAGCTCAGTTTCTAGAGATTCAGGTGAACGTGAAAGAACAGACGAGAAATCCTTGAACAGTGGGTGCCGGTGGAGTCGACATTTCGACAAGTGGACTTGTGTTCATCGAGGCAGCAAGTCGACAAAATTAATCTGGCCTTACTTCGTTCTCTTACGGCCATGGTGTTCATTGCAAAGTTCAAAGTAAAAAACTAAATTGAGTTTTCGATCTACTATAAAGCACTGTGTGTACGCGAGAGCAAGCATGTCAATATGTAGAAAACGTTCTGGTCGCTATCTGAATATTGCCACATACCATAACGTGCCCAGGCTGGTGTAAGGAGTAGAGGGGTTTATATTTTTTTTTTGCTTTTCCCGGAAAAGTTGTTGTTGATGATGATTATTATTAAGGTTTAACATCCCAAAACCACGATATGATTATGAGGGACGCCGCAGTGGAGGGGTAACCAGAAATTTCGACCATCTGGGGTTCTTAACAATCACCTAAATCTAAGTACCCAGGCCTCTAGCAGTTCGCCTCCATCGAAATGCAGCTGCCGCGGCCAGGATTCGAGCCCGCGACCTTCGGGTGAGCAGTCGAGCACCATAACCACTAGAGCACCGTGGCAGGTTATATATGTTCCTTTCTGAGCTGTCTGTAGTTCTTTCGCGACAGTCAATTAGCGACAGAGACTAGACGACACCGCGAGGTCGCACCAACCTTTACGGAAATGAATAGGAAAATGAAGCAAAAACAAGCAACCCTTTTGTGCCTTCTTTTCGGTGGCTACACACAACTGCTCCGCAGTCACTCCCTGTCTTCTTTTCTGCCAGCACCCTCTTGCGGCGCTTGCGCCGCATGTGGCGTGAATCAGCGCAGCGACCAAAAGCGGTGGCGCGGGCCGCCTCCAAAGAGCGCCGCTTAATTTAATTTGCTGTAATGCACTCCTCGTTGCAACGTTCACTTTCTGGCGTGCCCACGGCTCTTGTCTCGCCAACCCCTGTTCTCTGCGCGCACGCGCGCGTTCCCATTGCCGCCATACTTGATGTGTTTTTGTTTTTCTTCTTCTATGAGGGGCATCGAAAGAGAAATCGCGGCGGGCAGTTCGCGACGTTCCTGCGTAAGCGCGTCGTCGCGAATTCCATCATTTGTAATTTGTCCTCTTCCAGGGCCCTCCACTTAAGCCTGTTTCATCTGTCGAATCGTGTTTATTGTTTCGCGAAGCCCCCGTCCCCCTGTGCCAAGGCGATTTCTGTTCAGGCTTCGCAATGGCAATCCCCACAGTTACTGCCATTTCGTTTCTTGCACTGCGCCGTTTAAGAACTGTCATGTCCATGAAGGTGCCCAAGTGCTGTTTATTGAAGTGACGCATGCATTTTCCATGTATCTCTTCCATACTCTGCTGCACCCCTCACCCATTTCAGTACAAAAGCGACAACGTTACGGACAGCATTACGGGCAAACTACTGTCTCAACACGTATTGTCATTTCTGATTTCCACACTAACGATGACATCACACTCCAAGGAGTATAGCCTGCGGAAACACGATTTGCACTTATTTTCAATGCACTTGGGTCACTGCGCGTGCGCGGCTATTTAAGACAGCAGCGCTCCATCCCCTCTTATGGACATTACCTGCATATTGGCCGTTATCAAAGTACTTTTTCTATTGCGACTGTGCTTGAAAGCGGATTCGCGATTTGACTGAACAGAACGCTTTCGTTAAATTCGAAGAAAACATTCTTCAGTTTGTCTTATTATCAATTCGCTCCTTGACGACCAATTATGCTTCTGAAATTAGGCAAGGAGAGGTGTATTGCGCATGAGCAACGCTACACAATGACTGTGTATCTGTCTTTTGCGTGAGAGCCAGCGTTGAGCGGCGCAAGTGAGGATTCGTGCGGATGCTATAGTGCATGGAGATGTTAACACGAAGTGAGCAAACTTATTTGGTTGTAATGATGCTATTTCATTCCGTATCCTATAGTGATTCTCATTCTCATACGTTAGCTATGTATTGACTGGGAAGGGCCAACAGGGATTCAACATATATCTTCCAGCGCATTTCGTGACAGTGCAAATTTCAACGACATTACCTCCTGCAATGAGAGCTAAGGGCCGTAGTTAGCAGGAATGGAACTAAGTATATGTGACCTCCATCCCCACCCCTTTTCCCTGTACAGGGTAACATACCAGTTAAGCTAAACTGGTTAACATTCCTGCCTTTCCTCTATCCTCTGTTTTCCTTCCTTACCTCGCGCGACCAAGCGCAATTGAATTCACTAACCTTTCTCTGCTTTTCAAGGCGACGTTCAGTTTAAACTCGCCTTCCAGCCTCATTGCGTAGTGGACCGAGAGATTTATCGTGTCGGGCCTCGAAAACTCTGAACAGAACCCGCGCCTTCAATTTTTTCAATTTGCCCAGCTATTGACCTCACCACGCTTCGCCTACGCGACGCTTCCTTCGTTTCGCCTCGAGTATATGGCATAAACGAGCATTAAATACAAAGGCCAAGTCAGAAAAGATTAATTGCGCAGTACGCCGATTAAATTACGCCTCGTGTTACGCGGTAGGACAAACTTAATCAGAGCGCCACTGTACCGCGTTTGGGAAACAAAGAACTTGCCCCGTCGTGGCCCGCCGGGTCCCGACGCTCGCTCGAGGAGTAGCAGAGATAAGAGCGCACCACGGCCAGGGAACGGGGCAGCTCGCACATACGCCCTGTCTGCAATGCCATTGGAGATAAAAACGGTTCTGGACCATTTTCGGTCCCGTTAATTGCTCGGCGGCCCCCATTTTGGGTGAGCCGAGGTCACATGTACTTAGTTCCATTCCGCTAACTACAACCCCTAAGTCTCATTGCAGCGCGCTCCCTTGTAGGTCGGTGTTTTGTGAATTGTAAGGCGAGTCTCCGTTAGCTACGAAAAACAAGTGTTTTGTTGCGATAGCAATTATATGAACATTCTGTTTTGTGCATTGTAATGCGACTCTTCATTCGCTACGAAAAAAAGTGTGTTATTGCAATAGTAATTATATGGACACTCGAGGCGCATCTTTGCCGTCGCCGTCATGTTCCGTATAAACTCCAAATAGATAACATCGCCCAGCGTGCTGCATATTCAATGTGCGAGCGAAAGCTTTTGAAGGCTGCAGACGGGCGCGGCCCAAGCAGAGATACAACGCGCCGGCTAGCTCTGTCGGGCGAAGGAGCTTGGAGGGTTGCCGGGGGGTGGGGGGCGCATCGCTCGGACAGCAAGTTAAAACTAGTCAAAATAGCCCGCGCGCCAGTGCGCGCGGGCTATCTCGACTGAGATCAGTAGATGGCTCATACCCTTGTATGTGATCTGCTCTCACCGCTTACTTCGTGATGAAGCGAGAGACAGCACGAAAACCGCTTCGCTACCTCAAGCAGCCGTCGTAGAATTACGCAAGGTCGGATTCTAATAAAGATAGCTGCTAGCCTTACTTCGTATAACATTCCGATTCCACTATTACATTCCAGCATACCACGTATACAACGTATTACTTCACTGCTCCTTCAGAAAAACTTCCCGTATTTGTACATTACAATGAGACAATATGTATGGAGACCCCCTTCCCTTCCCCTCCCCACCCAACCCCCTCCTTCGCGAACACATCTATCGGTGAATTGCCTTCCTGAAGTCATCTGCGTTGTTATTTTGCCTTGCCATAAAAGAGGCGAAAAAAATTATAAGCACAAATTATCTGTAGCACATTTTGTAAGTTATTCGCATGTTTAACGAACTGCCCATGAACATGGGTATCTTACTCTGACTGTAATGCAAATTCACGACCTTTCTTCATGAATTTCAAAGAATATTACCATGGCGGAGCTCTTCGCGAAAAGAATAATTCAAACGAAAACAGCGGGTACTGTTTGCGAATGATCCCTTGGAAGCATTCAGTCGTGGTTAAAGCAGGGCAGCAACACAACATGAATGTCTGCGGAAGCAGTGACGGCGACACCAACATCAAGATCATAATCGTCAAGCAGGACGTTTGTCGGTATATTGACTGTAAGTTATTGTTGGTGATGCATGATCATCGAATACTGCGTGTGCATTAACGATAACCGAGCACCATCGTTGAATATTACAAGAGGCCCTACAGAAATGCACACAATTCAGTCTTTATGAGGGTATGGTGTTAAGGAAATAGATATCCAGCCAAAAACGAACACTGTAAAGGTTAATAAAACAGGAAAGTGGTCGGACTACCAACTTTCCTGTCTTCTTCACCGTTTCCCGTGCTCGTTCGTCTTTGGATGGATATATATCTCCTTAATGTAATGCACCAACTAGCCCAACAGCGTGTTAAACGAGAGCATGCTACATGCACTGAGGGAATGCGGAAGTGTCTATTTTGAAACAGCAATGAATGCTTCCCTCTTGCATACTATACGGACAGTTCTGTCTTCGCTAGTTTAGTTACCGGATTCGGTTCGCCCGCTTTCAATTGTTGATAGTCTGGAGCACCGAGATACTGTCAGACGGGGCGAGTGCAGTTTGTCTTTGCTATATCTTTGTTTGGCTTTCTTAGTTTAGATTGGTACGTTCATTCGCCAAGCTGCTTTTCTTACATCTCTTTCTTCTTCACGCAGCTCCTCGGTAATCAAAAAAAAAGAAATGGTTAGGCCTATGCCGGCCCTGTATATAACGGACACGCTCATGTTTCATTCAAAAGCCCGAGGCGCACCACCTCGGTAACCATTTATCTTCCTGCCACAACCAGTGTTGTGACAAGACCGAGAGGAGATTCCTGGGCACTAGTCAGATCCGACGGTAATAGGCAGGAAAAGATGCGCCTTCATGTGCGTCCGGACAAGGCGATGCACACATGCAAGCAGAATTGACCGTTTACCCTGGAGGTAATCGCTCACATTGCTTATCCTCTTTGTGGTATTCGTTTATCCGTAGTCGTATTGTATACCCAGTCTCATTCTCTTCCGCCTAATCTTCCAGTACTTTTATTTTCTTAATCCAATTATATGCGCCCGAAACCTTGTTGGACCCCGTTCTTATTACTCGACCTGCGTGAGACATTCTATCTATCTATCTATCTATCTATCTATCTATCTATCTATCTATCTATCTATCTATCTATCTATCTATCTATCTATCTATCTATCTATCTATCTATCTATCTATCTATCTATCTATCTATCTATCTATCTAATCTCATTATTTGGGCAAGCCTCCACTCTTCGATTCCGTTGTCGACATGGATAAAGAGTACGTGGAACAATTTACATCATACGTAAGGCATGGTTCCTACAGCTTTGCTTCAGACAAAGAAATGAAACTGGCGTGCATACCTTGGACGCATCCCCAAAGTTCACTTTTAAGATGCTAGCAAGGATGCCAGTGGAAGCCAGCTGAGCTTGAGGCTTTTCTGTTCTAACATTTGCGCGACTTCCGCTTTAGCGAATCGGCTAGACAACTGCCTAATGATCTCCTACCCGATACCTCAAGCATAGGATAGCCAACTAGATCCATTTATTGCGATAGCAATTACATGGGCACTCGAGACGAATTTTTGCCGTCGCCGTCATGTTCCGTATAAAGGGCAAATCGAAAACGTCGCCCTGTATGTCGTATGTTCTATGTGCGAGCGAAAGCTTGCGAAGGCTGCACACAGGTTGCGCTCAAACCGACATGAAGCGCACCTGCCGGCTCCTAAGGGCGAAGGATCATGAAGGGGTGTTGGTGGGGAGCTGCGTCGTTCGGGCAGAAACTGCGAACTTTCATCAAATGGGCACAGTCGCGCACTCTGGCTCGCACGCTATCTCAACAGGCATCAGCAGACGCCTCTTATCGTTGTACGTGTGCTCTCACCCTTTCTTCGCGTTGAAATGAGAGATAGCGGGAAAAGAGCTTCGCTCCCTGGAGCGGCCATATTCCTTTACGCCGGTGTTTTGTAGAGTTCCGTCTAATCGGATCTTAAAGGACTTCGCTGCTAGCCTTACTTCGTATAACATTACAATATGTTGCTGTCGCATTCACTGGTTCCCCGTTGCGGCGAAGCAGTGACTCATTCTGATTAACCTCCCTGCCATCTGTCTTTCTTTTCTTTATTTCCTAAGTGACGTCGACGAATTCAGCCGGAAGTCAGAACGACAGCGGCGGATGGACTCAAAATATATCATTGAAATGGCGTTGCTCTCAATTGCAGATCTTGGTGCTTCGTTTTTCTCAACGTGTGAACAAAATAACTAAAACGAGACATTAAGCCGAAGTTTCTCTGCGCTCATTTTCTTTTTTTTTTAAATATGGAGGTATGAGTGAAATTTCAGTAGTTCATTTCATTTCACTTCCTTAACTGCGTGGCGCTGCTATATACACCGCACTAAATATTCGGAAATGTTGAATGGCCAATTGCATTGACGATTATCGTGCGAATTCTGACGTCCACCCCCGCTGTGTGGCGTCACCAGATACATTATCGCTTTCTTTCTGGTCCCGCATTTTTAGTAATATGAGGGAACATGCGAAACACGCGCCATACACCGATGGAAACCCATCTGTATTGACTGCGTTAAGACAGGCAGCAACGATAATTCTGGCCAAACCCATGCGAGTAAAGCGCTACTGCATACAAGTATAACCACGAAGAGCAATGCGAAGCGGATTCTTAAAATGTTGGCCCAGGAAAAAAAACCTTAAAACGAAGGAAAACGTAACTATAAACAACCTCATAAAAGTTATGTTGCGCTTACGACAATAGAAGCGTTGTTGTTTATTTCGAATGTCTCACAGGACTGTAGTTACGGGTTATGGTAAATACATGTCCTGAGAGGCTGACGAACATTATAACCAAAGCATTCGCAGAGCGAACTCGGTCGTTCCCAATCGCCCTACGCTGGTCACGTTTGCGTTCCTAGGCTCAAACAAACCAATTCGAAAAAAAAAAAACGAAAAGCGAGAGCAATGAAGGAGCATTTTGGCACACCTGGAAATCGTTCTTGCCGGGAATGCATTCTTAAATTACCGCCTCAACAAACACGGCGAGGAACAATTTAAGCCTCAATCGCTAACGCTTTCCAGACTAAACCACGACTCCGCACGCCATTCGAAGTTGTAACAAGCGCTGTTACATATAGCGTGCCTCGAAGAGGCGCTCCGCCGGCCAAAATAACGCGCACGGCTGCAATCGCCGCCGAACGAAACGGTCGCTGTGCTTCAGCGACTGGCGCCTCCTTGCCCTCCCTTTGGCAAAGTGCGCAGCCAGCAGCCACTTTATTCCCGATTCGAAGGGGAGAAAGGCTGAACTTCCGCCCCGCTTAGCCTGCTTTCCAATTCCGCTCGTCGCGCCGAAAGCGCTAACGGTGGACACCGCAAAATGCACGCGCCGCGCCTTTATCGTGCCTCCTAACGAACCGCGCGCAACGTCAGGGGGTCTTCGCGTGAAAGCGGGATTGCGAAGGAGGAGGAGGAGGAGAGGAAGGAGAAAGCACAACGCTAGATGGTCGAAAGGCAAGCCTGGAAGACTGAGTTGCGCCGTTCCGATTCCTCTGTATCTCTTTCTCTCTCGTCCACGTCCCCAGAGGCTGGCCCTCGAAGGGTGCAAAGCAAAACAGCCTTCGCTACTCCACGAGAGTGGCACGTCGAAACGACCGTCCGTCCCCTCACGGGACGACACCTGAGAATCCGGTCGCCAAGACCAGGCCTCGCATGCAAGTGCCGCGAAGCGAGCGCCCCCAACAACCTCTCAAGGCACGAACGAGATGTACCGCGCGCGCAAACCTAACTTTCCTGACTGCGGCCCCGTGATGAAGGGACTAATTCAATTCCGCAACGGAGGAAATGGTCCTTTCGCGTTCACCCGCTCTCTCTCTCTCTCTCTCTACCGCTATCTCTCTCTCTCTCGCCTTACGAAGAGGCATCTGGAGAGCCACCGTTGGTTCCATTTCTTTTTTCATTCACTTCGCATGGAATGGAAAAGCTTCTCGCGGCACAATTCGGAAACCATCTAGCCAGCCACCTCCCTAGCTCCCACCTCTTCAATCGCGTTCCCTCTCAAGGCTTCTCCGTGCATGCCTTACGCGTGCTACTGGCTGCTCGACGCAAGGCGCTTTCCTTACGCCTCTGCGTACATATAGGCGAATACATTCTATCCCTTCTGACGTCTTCTGCGTTCCATGAAGCTAAGTACTGCTGTCTGTCTCTCGCAGTGGAGGCGTAAACAAGAAAGTGAGATAAAAAGAAGGTGGCTTTCGCCTCAGACGTGCACTCAAGACTCATGGGAGGGCCCTCTCCAAAGTAGTTGCCTGTTAGCAGGCGCAGGATGCAGCTGATGCAGCTTTTCTATTTTTTTTCGCAACTCGACGTGAGAGAGAAGACAAGACTGCGGGCCCCGCTGAGGACCGGATCTCGCCAAGTCTGTCGGAATCCCCTCTCTTCTCTCGGCTTCTTGTTCGCCGCTACATTTGCTTGCGCGTGTACTCAGGGCGGCCAAGTGCGAGCTTGGCTTGGCTCTCCACTGATTCACTGGCTCGCGGCGAGGTATTTGGTTATCGTTAGCCGTGACCAAGTGGCCCGTAAGCAAAGAGGATGCCGAGTAAGCATTCGACCTTCGCGCCACCGGGCGCCCTGAGTCTCTCGCGCGCAGCGCATACTTCGTTACTTTTGTCGCTCTGCGTGTCGTTGGTTTTGTATGTGCGTTTGTTTGTAAGTGTGTGTGTACGTGTATGTGTGTGTGTGTGTGTGTGTGCGTTGATCTTCCCAGTCTGACGCCTTTAAGTCGGTCACGGATTACTCGACTCCCGCGAAAGTCGTACTTCCCTCGATTTCTTTGTTGTTTTGGTTGTTGCAACGGAAGTCTCTGATCGCAGAAGCAAGGAAGAGTCTCCTTTTAAGCGGACGTAGAGATTTCGCCACTATTGCTTCGGTTTCTTTCAAATGCCAGAGTTTCTTCGGCGCGGGAGCGTCTTTTGTGGCAGTTGTGGGCGTTGCTTCTCCCTTTGGCCTCCATTTGCGGTGTTCTGCACTCCTTTGGCAATGTGTCTCCCCTCGCGCGAGGCGCCAGAAAAGAAGTCCTTAAGTAAGCGGCGCATTCGAAACCACTCGGGCGGCCCATTCCCTCTGGCGGCGGGGGGAATGTGAACCGTTGTACTTCCTGAACTGCCGTTTCACTACATGCGTGGGTGGTGTTTTTGTAGTTCACGGTCTAGCGCATTATGGAGTCGGTAGGGTCTCGTAATGGTATGAAAGAGGGATTGAGGTGTTTGTGCCGGCTGTATCTCTCAAATAGCGTCGAGCGCGCGCGCGTGCGCGCGTTTGTGTGTGTGTGTGTGTGTGTGTGTGTGTGTGTGTGTGTGTGTGTGTGTGTGTGTGTGTGTGTGTGTGTGTGTGTGTGTGTGTGTGTGTGTGTGTGTGTGTGTGTGTGTGTGTGTGTGTGTGTGTGTGTGTGTGCTTTGTGCGTTTGATCACTGAATACACCATATCTTAGGCAAAACACGTCGCAAGGTCATCACCCAGGCAACCATCTCCAACTTTCGTCAACGACGACTTCCAAGTGCTTGTATGTGCACAGTTATGCGCAAGATATACGAACTGCTTACTCGCCTTAATGTGGTGCTTAGTTTCATACTCAACAAAACATGCATGCTGATTCTTAACCTTGGCCTATTTTCCATATTTTCTTTTTGCTTCTTTCTTTCTATAGAAAGCTTCAGTTTCTATGGGTGCTTCTCAGTAACCTGCGTGTAAAATAACCTGAATCAAGACAGCCACAACTTTCCAGTCTCTCTCTAGTAGAATCTAACTAGAACAGCCATAACATTCTGTCAGAGACAGCGTTTCAATACTAAGAACGCGTGCACCTGTTTCTCAAACCTAGCTGCTTAAGAGCGTGTATGTATCTGTCCAGGAGGGAGGGAGCAGTAAAGACAGGGGAGGCACTAACAGAGAAGGCACAGTTGAGCGCACTGAATGTAGCACATTTAGCGCGCGCGCACTGCGATCGTGTTTGTTATTGCACTTACCGACAACCCAGAGACGTGACGACGCACAGATGGGCTCTCATGCTCGCACTCGAATCGCAAACGGCGCGACATTACCTTAAAACCTGCACATCCAACACAGCGCGGCAGCAAAAGTACCTCGCTATGGTTACTCGCCAGCGAAGAGTCCTCCCTTTGTATTGCCATTGTTGGTTACAGCGGGAAAAATCCGTTGTCATAAAAAGAGACAGCGAAGTTTCAGGCACTTGAGAGATTTCAGGGTAGAAATATAAAAACTACTTGCAGCTTTATGCGTATAGTACTTTGACTAGACCGCTAGTAAATGGTAACAGTAATGCCGTTCCGCAGCGATAGAACAGCTTAACATTTTCTATGCGTTAGCGTGCGTATGCATGCTGTATTTAACTGCGGTGCTTCTTCGTATGCATGTGTGGCGAATGGCTGTACAGGCTACGTTTTGACGCTGGTTCTGACATGCTGGTTCTCACGCTGCGGCGAGTGATGGCCTCGTAGGGAAGAGGAGGAATAGATACAGAGTGTAATATTAGTGCAGATGGCTGAAAACTAGGAGTTAAAAGAGAGATAACATGCACTGGTGAGGAGGGTTTCATGTCGTCATCCGTCGAGTTATGCTTATATAGTCGGCGACGAAAAAGAAAAGATGCGCTCGGCATTGCGGGTCGTGCCACATTGTCGACTGCCGTACGTGTGTTCGGTGTGTATGTATCCGTTCGGCAGCTGTTCTCATTCGCGCGGACACTAACGGCCACATCGGTGGCATTTATATTATATGTTTCCGCAATTCACACAGCGGGGACGAGACAGAGAGAGAGAACGTGATGTGGAAAGGTAGGGAGGTTAACCGGAATACAAATATCTGGTTTGCTACCCTGCACTGGGAAGGGGCAAGGGGATACAGAAAAGTAAGGAAGAGAGGAATGTGATAGGGAGAGAGGGAGGGAAGCAGCAACAGAGACACACACAAGAGTGTCACAATCGTTCAACGACGCGGTTCGCTAGACAGAGAGAGGAAAATAGAGAGGCAGAAAGAGAGAAGGCTGGGAGTTCAACCAGACGAGCATCAGGTTTGCTGCCCTACAATATGGGTAATAGGAATGTGGAATAGAAATATTAAAAGAGGGTGAGGGGCGGGGGAGAGATCGAGAATTATTAAAAGACGGCACAGGGGGGGGGGGGGGTGAGAGATCACATAGAAGTGTTTCTTTGTCAAACGCGACTTGAACGTTATGGCCTTCGACTGGAAGAGCGCTTGTCTTTCTGGCTTCACTACGAAAACAGGGCAGTCGGCGAGAAACCATTGAAAGACTGAAAGTACTATATCACTGAATCAGTGAAGAACGGAAACCACCGCGTTAAAAACATCCATCGCTTTCAGAACACTTCGTGCTGCTAGAGCGTGCAGTTTATTCAACAACATGCGTACGGTATCTACAGGAGACCGAAGCATCGTAATAGCTTTGAGGTCTTCCCCGGAAAATTTGTCGGAAAGCAGCGCTGATGTTGCGAAATGTGACGAAGCACGTGAAAGCTGTTTCACACAGAAGAAGAGCAGTAAAGCTGTGCTCCACTCTTCGACAGAACTTGAGCGGCTGCGACTTTCCGTTATTATTCGGCAATACGTATATGCGCAAATATCGAGGGTTACAAAAACAGACGCATCGGCATTTTAGTACCGCTTCCTTCTGACTTCACTGTACCTTTTTTACGTGTTGGCACAGTGAAAACTAATTACCCTTTCATAAACTAAAGGTCATTCGTTACAGAACTGCCACCTTACCGAAACTGTACTAATGAGTGAAAAATATGAATTCCTTAATCAATCAGCCGAACAGGACAAAATTTCTTGGATCAAACATAACGAATTGATTCGTTCCGTTCTCTTCTACCACGCAACGAACAATTTTATTCGTTTTCTGTTTTTTTTTATACGCGCAATATATTACCAATACGTTCACAAGACCAAGCACAAGAACGCACATTAATTGCAAAGAAAAGAAGGGGACATAATGATACGAAAGTTTTTTCCCCGACTGCAAGAGAGCCCCGGTGCACAGAAAGGGCGAAATGAATCACCAAATGACACGTTTCCGAGTCATTAGACTGATGCTTTCGCGCAATCTCGTCGTCTCGACTTTTTGTCGTGAATGTACGCGGCGCGGAGACATGTAAGAGCGTGGGAGGGAAACACCGCCCCCCTACTTTCTTTTTTTTTTAATTCCTGTTTTCTTTTAATCTTCTCTCGTCTTCTTCCAGACTTCTTGAACAGTTTTTTCTCTCTCTTTCGCTTCTGTTACCATCGCCGCACAGGGACGACAGGCGCGAGACAGGCTCCGCGGGCAGAGGGTCTAGCATTACTCGCTCATTATTCGTCCTCCTGGGCCGTTGCCTCGGATCCCGACTTATATTGTCCGGACGTCTCTGGCACTGATTGCACTCCGTCGCAGCACAGCCTTCAAGGGCCACTCGCGCGTATGGTACGACGTGTTCCTTAATTGTCATTGCTTCTCGGTATATTTCTTTTATGTCCCTCTTCCTCTCTATCTTTCTCTTCCATTTGCGAACTGCTTCGATGCGACTTTTCATTCATTCCAGTTGCGCCATGCCTCAATTCCTGCCCGAGCCGACAAAGCGCAATGTTCCCGATTCGCGTCCGAGCGACATAGCGTCTCCCCTGTAAGTGTGTGTGGAATGGAAGATGATTAGAGTGCGCGGCGAGATTGGTTGCTGCCGGAACGCAACATTAGCGCATTCATAAGGTCTGATTAGTTATGCTGTGGTGACATCACTCGTCTGCATAAGGCAAGGAGGAGGAAGCTGACGTTTTGTTGTGACGTTTGAAAGAACGCTTGAACGTTGTTAATGATAATTGTTGGAGTTTTACGTCCCGAAACCACGATATGATTATGAGGGACGGCGTAGTGGGGTTCGACCACTTGGGGTTCTTTAGCGTGCACCTAAATTTAGGTACACGGGCCTCTAACGTTTCGCCTCGATCGAAATGCGGCTGCAACGGCCAGAATTCGATCCCGCGACCTTCGGGTTAGCAGTCAAGTACCATAACCACGGAGCACCGCGGTGGGAGCTCCAGTATTGTTGAAAAGTAATGTTATTGCGAGTTCAGTTATTAAGGACGTCTTCTAGGCGCGCTCGGACCGTCGCCGTGCTGTTCCGGATTTGACATCTACGTTTGTGGAGCGCTCTTCGAGCTTTGTAAGTCGTGTGATTTTAGCATGATTGCGTGTGAATAGTATTTTCTCTTGATTAACTTTGTTCGTTCACGCTTCAGTTTGAGAATAATATTTGACCTCTGTAATCTACGATCACTGCTCTTCACTTTACTCAAGCTGCCTATACTGTGCTGGTGTGGCTGCAAGATATATATATATATATATATTTTTCTTGCTATCCCTTTCGGTTCATTTCACGTGCTCCTCGTGGTATTCGCTACCTTCATCATGAAGAATACTACTACTAATCAGCGAGTGACGCTAGTTTTATTCAAGAAGGCTCGCGTGCACACCGTTTCCAATTTCAGCTTTCGGAGGGAGCGGGGTCGGATCTAAATATGCTTAAAACCTTGTGGTACGTCGTAGTTATCACCGGTGCCTTAGTTATGAGCTCCTAGCCACTGATAACTGGCAGCCGAAAGCAAGTGCCATGATTAATGATTGACATGGTTTAAGGTGCCTGTCGAGACGGGTGTGGTGAAAAGGAGGAACACGACTGTCTCGACTAGCGCCTTTTGAAAAGTTTAGTAAACCGCGCCAACTGCCCCAGAAGCCCTTTTAATAGCGCAATTTCGCTAAAGCTGTGACTTTAGGCGGCCATCCAATGCTGACACCGCCGCTCCTTATATCCGGAATTTCGGTTTAAGCAGACTTAGTTTAAATTACCAGGAGTCCACCATATATAAATTTAGTTATTCGTAGTGTCCCGTCCTTCGCGGTCGAGTCGACCATAACCTTGCTTGATGACGCCAAAAGCCTCGTTGTGACCTTAGGCGCTTTTCAAAAGTAGACACCGCCGCTCCTTTTATCCGGAATTTCGGTTTAAGTGGACTCTTACCAGGAGTCCACCGTATATAACTTTATAGTTAGTTGTAGTGACCCGTTCTTCACGGGCAAGCCGACCACAACCTTGCTTGACGACGCCAGCAGCCTCGCACGCGCTTCTCTTTCCATTTACCCGAAGAAGCAATACAAGACACGCCTCGCTTAGTTTTTATTTTTACATTAGCTACAAAAATATGAATAAATAAAAATGCGCCGAACCGTCCAGCACTGCAGGAGCCACTCGTTCGATGTGGACAGAATGTTTTCGCCGCAATGACCATAATAATGTTCCTAAGCGTGTGCGTTGCAAAGCCTCCCGTGCTTCTTCTTTGTTTTATATTCGTTTAAACTGCTTTACGAGCACACGCAGCGCATCATGGTGCCGGAAGGCGGCCTGCCTTTTTCACTTTCATGTGCGCACTGCGCGTAAGCCCTCCTTGCCAAAAGCTCCCCTAAATCTCGCCGCTATAACTCGGTCTGCACGACAGCGTATTCGTCTTCGTGTTTCCCGCAGGGGCCTAGCATGCCGGCCAGGCCAGGCGCGTCCAGTCACGCAAGAGCATAGACTCTCTATGGCGTTGTGGCGAGAGAAAATTGCGTTTACAGAAACCATTCTTGCAGCCACTGTCGTGACGCGTGGTCCTCGCTCGCGTCAGAAAGCCACAAAGTAAACAGCTCGAAGAGTCTATTAAGGAAATCTGATGCCGCGGGGCGTGGAAGGAAGCTTATGAAGGCACTCCGGCAGTATGCCGTGCGTTATAGTGCGCATTTTTTTTTTTTTCGTGCTGGCGTGTTCTGGATGGTCAAGCAAGTTGATTTTCCGTCATTTCCTGCTTCTTAAGTTTTTTTTATAGTCCGTTAGTTTTCTCTTTCAGAGTCTGGCGAAGATAAAGCTTCTTTTTTTTTCCACTGAAATCTCGACTTATGGAAGTTTGTTCGAGGGAGTCGCGCGTGTGTCAAATTGAATCCCGGGGAAAATAGAAAGTCGCGACTTTCACGTCGGCGCGACCCGCTGGCGCGATAAATGCAATATGCCGATATAAAATTCTGAAAATAGATCGCGCGCATCATTTTCTTTTTTTTTTTCTTGCTTTTCAAGAAGACTAAAGAGATAGATGTTCCCTTTTGTTTTTGTCTTCTAAATTCATTGTTCCGCGGCAATGACAGTTTTGGCAGGACATATGAGCTTCCTTTCTCTTATATCCTTTCTATTCCTTCCGTTTTCTCGCTCATACCTTTATAACAGATGAACGTCTACAAGATGCCATGGAAGGCAGAGAAGCGCCTATCGTCACGGCTACATTAAGAATCTGTACGCATTCAAACAACTAAGAACGTAATTGACAAGACTCGAGGTAATCTCCCCGAGATGTATGTACACGTGCACTATGCACTACCTAACACATATATAATCACCCCCTCTTGCGCCCATCTCCATTGTGAACATGGGACCCGTAGCGGCCCCTAAACGTCAATATATGTTTATTCCCTTTTGAAGAAGGCGAGTGCCTCTTTTACTGATTCAACACTTTTGCAAAAAAAAAGAAAGACTCACGGGGTCTCTTATGCACTCACCTAAGACGACTCGAAGACTAAAGCCATCTTCTTTTTCTTCTCAGTCGACGTGTTTGTTCATCCCGCCCCGCCACCCCCTGAATGCCTTCTGCACCTAACGGGGTTTGCACTGCCTCCAGGATCGGAGGCACCTCGGCTGGTTTTGCACTGCCTCCGTGATCGGCGCACCTTTGACCAAGCAAGGATGTCATGTGGTTACGTCCACATCACATTATGTGATGTCACAGTGAAGTCGTGATAGCTTCACGAAATTCGGTGATCTGTGACGTCATCATGACGTCATATGGGGAACGTCACCACTTCATGATGAGTTTTTTGCATCTCTCGTCTTGACGCCGCCGACGTGGGACGCCGGTCGATTTTCGCGTTTTATGAGGCATCTAAGGCTTTCGCCTTAAAAGCTGCACCAGCTGGCCCAGCGCAAAACCGTCTTGAGGCACAGTTTTGTTTACGCTTTTTCAGGATGGCCCAGTGTTCGGTTCCGCCAGTCCGACGCAAATGGCCTTTGTGGTCTAACGCAAGATTACGGGCACTACGCATTTAAAAAGCAATTATCAGCATGATTATAGTTCATATTAGAACGACAGAAAGCTGTGCTAGTTGGTAAAGGTTCGTCATCGGCGTCTGTGTTGTTCTCTCCTCTTGTGTCCGTATTTGCACGCCTTACCTTTATTTATGACGATTGTATGTATGCGGGCCGCATATAGCTAGCATACTTGACAGGCGGGCTGCACATACTTGTAACCGCAGTGAAGTAGCTATAACATTGTGCTAAGTACTCATATTCGTGGTCAAATAGGATGTTATTTTATGCAAACATGGAATACAGGGGCTAGGCTTTTTTAAAGAGGGTCGTGGTGCATTATAAAAAAGTTTAGAGGAATATTACTTCTTAAGGAATTGCTCATAATTATATATATGATTAAAGAACTATTGTTTTTCCATATAGCTGAGGGTTTCTAGCGTAAAAAGTATTCCATTTTCTTTTGACACGTTCCCTTTCTATTTCGCATTCATAGCCCACGTATACAAACAGAAGGAGGCACGCGTGATAAACTCACACTGACTAATGCGTGGTCGAGATAAGACGCACAAGAAAATAACAATAATATATAAGTATTTACATGCAAAACCACAATATGACCATGGGGCACGCCGTATTGGAGGGCCCCGAAATTTTGTACCATCTGGTGTTCTTTAACGTGCACTGACATCGCACAGCATACGGGGCTCTAGCATTTCACCTCCATCAAAATGCGACGGCAGCGACTGGGTTTAAACTGCGAGTTTCGGGTCAGCAGCCGAGCACCGTAACCACTGTACCATTGAGGTGGACCTCGCACAAGAACAAGATGCTCAGTTTATAAGGGGACACTCTGCAAAGGATGTCACCGCACGGAAAAGAAAAAAAGTGTGTTGGTTCAAGAGCAAGCAAACTTTGAGTCGAACAAATAAGATAACCGCAGAAACAAACGAACCATCGTTGACTGTTCGGGCAATGTTACAAAGTCAATTGAAGGGCAGGCGATATGACAACAGCAGTCGAGACAAAAAAGAAAGGAGAAAAAGGAACGCAGTCGAGAAAATCAGGGCATGCATGTCGCTCAGATAACGAACGAGACGCGATTGGATCTGCAGAGCAAACTTTTCTTGCGATGAAGAAAGCAGAGGTTCTCCGATGTCTTCCTGCAGCGTATTAGGGGGGAGGGGCTGTCACGTCCGCTATATGCTCAGCGTGCGTGCGTGTTTGTGTGCACATATGTAACACGTACGGGTGCGCGTTCCAGCCACCACTCTGGCCTCGCCGCGGGGCACAAATTGATGAGCCCATTATGATACCAGATACGAACATTAAACCGGACGGAAAAACGTCGTGCCCAGCGCACGCGCGCTCAGTGAGCTGGCGAAGCCATTGCATGGGGCTGGCCCGACCCAGCCAGGCAGAAATCCAGGCTCCGCAGCAGACGTCCCGGACGGCAAAGCTGCCTCGCCCTACCCTCCCTCTCTCGCCCCTCTCCCTCTCACTCTCTCTTTCTCGAGCTGTTCCTTTCTTCAGTACACACAGCGCCTGTGCGCGAATGTGCTTCGATGCCCAGCGCGCCTCGCCCTCTCCCACACCAACCTCGTCCTTCCCCGCTTTTCTGGCTTTTCTGGCCCGTCGCAAATAAATGGGGACGATCCGGCTGAGTTATCTGAGATGCGGATCATTTTCGTCGTCACAGGTTCCGGCGCTCGCTTTGCTAGCAAACACGGCACGTAGCGTCTCGACTTTCTTTCTTTCTTTCTTTCTTTCTTTCTTTCTTTCTTTCTTTCTTTCTTTCTTTCTTTCTTTCTTTCTTTCTTTCTTTCTTTCTTTCTTCTTTCTTTCTTTCTTTCTTTCTTTCTTTCCTTCTTTCTTTCTTTCTTTCTTTACCAAGCCTCTACTTCCCCATTCCTTATTTCAGCGTCCCATCACCTTCCGCCTTCCATCGAAGCTTGCGTTATTAATGTGTTTACGACGGCACAGTTTTGACAGAGAGCATTTTATAGCTGTAATTTCCGTAAAGTTTGTTACATTTTATTGCGGAGGTGTGCCAAAGGGAGGCCCGCTCGTGGGAAGAAGTTTGGCGGAGATTGTTTATCCGAGCGATTTAACCTGCACAGGCCTTGTTCGAATCGTATTACACAAACATGTCGGAGCAGTTTTAAAACTTCGCCGCAAAACATCGGGTTCGTGTTTCTATACATTTTACTCTGGATTCCCAGTGTCTACAATTCATTAGCGAACGTATTCTCTTTCCCTTACAAAACATAATGAACTTTCGTCTTTACGTAAATTCTCCATTCATGCTTCAACTGCACCTGAAAGAAGTTGCGTAAGTAAAATCACGTTTAGTAAGTAATAGGAAACAAAACCTCGCATTTGACGTCAAATGGTCAAGCCGGCGAACAATAGGTCGTCATTACAAGGCTAGAGCTATTTCCTCTGTGATTAACTGTGGCATAATACAGTACTGTTTTTTTATTATTGAGATGGCAATTATATGCACACTCCAGGCGCAATTTTGCCGTCGCCGTTGCCGTGAGGTCCCGTATAAAGTCCAAGGGCGATAACATCACCCCACACGTCGTGTGTTCTATGTACGAGCGAAATCTTGCGGATGCTGCAGACAGGCACGGCTCAGGCAGAAATGAAGCGCGCCGGCCAGCTCCGTCGGGGGAAGGATCATGAAGGGGTGCCGGGGAAGGGGGGGGAGGGCTGCGTCGCTCGGGAAGCAACTGCGAACTTTGATCAAGAGGCCTTCGTAACGCGTGCTGCCTCGACAAACATTAGTAGACGGCTCCTATCCTTATACGTTCTGTGTTCTCACCGCTTACTTCGCGTTGAGGCGATAGACAGCACTAAAACCGCTTCGCTTCCTGGGGCGACCGTATTCCGCTTACGCCAGCGTTTTGCAGGGTTACACGAGATCGGATACTAAAGGTGTTAGCCGCTAGCCTTACTTAGTACAGCATTCCAGTTTCTCATGGTGTCAGCAGTATCACCATTCACCTTTCAAGATCGGACGCCGCAAAAGAACTTCGTGTGCTAGCCCGTCGTAGTAACGTTGGACTTGTGGAAGTCATCGACATTTACAAGTGCGCAGCTGCATACCTTGGACCCTTAGCCTTGAATTACGCATCTCGTCCAGCTTATCACGACGTGACTCTACCTTGCTGGTCCGTCTATGGCTGGGAGTGACCTTCTGAAATGCATATTCCTTTATTATTGGAATGGCTGAGAGCCCGTCATGTGAAGTCTGCGGGTGCAGCGAAACAGTCGCGCACCTTCTTCATGAGTGCACCCGCTTCAACTCCGAAAGAGCGGCCCTCTCAGCCGCACTAGGCCAGCTGGACAACCGCCCTCTCACGGAGAACAAAATCCTAGGGTCCTGGCCTACGCGGTCTTCAGCGCGAGCCACTCTGAGGGCGTTGTTGCGGTTTGTCCAAGCAAACGGACTCAGTGTCAAACTGTGACTGTTGGCAGAAAATGTTGCTGTGTAGTACTTGGACTACGGTCATGACATCGTTTTGTTTTTTGTTGTTGTTGTATTTTGTCGCGTGCTGTCGTCACATCTCTACTTCTTCTTCTTTTTCATTCTTTTACATCCCCTTCCCACGTAGAGGGCAGCAAACAGGAGGCTTCCTCAGGTTAACCTCCCTGTCTTTCCTTTCTCTCTCTCCAGTTTGTTGCTATCGCATTCATTGCTTCGCCCTTGCGACGAAACTATGACAATTCTTCTGATTATTTTTCTCTCTTTTTCACCTCCACGTGTACTTGAGTTTCACCGTCGTTGAGTAACCTTAATGATGTCTCTGCAAGACGAAAAAAAAAAACAAATGCCATGGTGTGCCTTATATGAAGCCAGCCATCATGCCAAGGTAACCTGAATGCTGAAGCTAGCTGCCGTAGACTGAAAATAAGGCCTCCATAATGAGACAGCGTTTAGGAGTTTGTTTTGTGTGTGTCAAGTAGACGTCAAAGAGTCGAAAAACACTCTGGTAACATGATCATTAGTAACCGTAAGGCAAGCCTCACGGCAGACCACGAAAACTAAACGACTACAGCGAGGATTTCAATTAAAATTATGAACGTTGATTCACGTGTAACGTGAGCTTTCGGCGAGTTCGCGGAGCACGAATATTCCTGTAACAATAAAAAAAAACATAAAGAGAATATCATTCAGTACGCGACAACTTAATCACGGCGGAGTAATGAGTGTCATTAAAAGCTTTTAAGAAATTGCGTGTGCTGTTTCTGTGTTTTGAAGGCAACAGGAAAAATGGAACTGGCAGGTGTTCCAATCAAGACGTCTGGGCTGCACACCTATAGACTGACGAGCTGCGCTCATTGCGAAAGGCATTTCGTAGTCGCCTTCGGTAATGAATGCCTGTAACGCGGGTGATATATGCAAATCAGGTGACGCACATGCAGGGGCGTAGGCAGAAATTTTTTTCGGGGGGGGGGCACCTCCTTGATCTGTAGTGGGGACGTGCAGGCAGATGTGGTCGAGTGTCATTTTCTGCTCTGTATGCTATGGCAAAAAAAATTTCGGGGGGGGGGGGGGGCACGGGCCCAGGTATGCCCTAACGTGGCTACGCCCCTGCGCACATGTGTTCCTATACGGGTCGGGGTTTGCGTGACTCAGTAGGGAATAGATTAGTTCGTGCATATTTCGCTGTTAGTAACGATGAATATCGACACATTTTTTGTTTTAGTCGCTGGCGCCTTATATAGTTGATAGAAACGAGCCGTTGTATACCGTAGGAGCTTTTTAATGGTTCAAAATGCAGCATTGTTACTTCGGAAGCCCGGTTCTATTAATATTCGACGATTTATTGTGCATCAGGACTATAGTCTAACATTTAGGCAACATGTAGTAGCCCTGTGCAGCTGTTCTGTTCACCTAGAGGTTCCTTGGTATGCAGGAAAATATTGATCAAAAAAGGTACTTTTTAAAATTTCTGACCGTTGGAATGACGGCGTGCTAGTCTATTCACGTTATTCGCTACGTAATACACAGACACCAATACCAAGAACACGTACGAATTATGGAAGGTCAGCCCTCACTTATCAGATACCTGCACTACTAAATCGTGCATCTTCACAAATAAATTTTGATATCCCACCCCATAGATTTAAAAACAAGTAAGACTTTTTTCTATTAAACGACTGTACAGCCGTTACAGCATAATCTCATTTTATTGTCACTGCACCATTGTTCATGGATTGCATTTTTTTATATGTTCAAACGTTTGCATTTTCGGTATGTGCAATTTTTCTAATTATATGGGTGCATCTTAATTTTCTTGTGCATTACCCTGTACCATTCATTTCGCTGTATCTGTGAATTTTGTTGTATCTTCTTATGTTTATTTTTCCCTGTGTAACGATGCTATTATATCTTATCAAGTTGTATAAGTTTGTATTAAGTTGTAGTAGTTATGCCTAGTTGTGTTGTTACACTTTTTATTCGCTGCTGCCTGTACGGTCCCCCAGGTCCCTTCAAGCTGTTTTTCAACAGCTTTTTTGCCTGGGGAACCCCCAACTTTTTGTTGGAAATAAAGTTCAAATTCAAATTCATAAGCGAAACCAGAAGCTTGTTCTTAACAGCGTAAGAAGTTTCTCGCCCCCACACATAACACTAGCTTTGTGTGCTGACATTAAGCAGCTCGAATAAGTTGTCGATGCGAATCATTCCGAAGTTATCCAGAGAGTTATTACTATAGCTGTTTCCGTATACTAAATACTGCTTGGTATTAACTATTAACACAGAACGCGTGTTCATATAACTCGTTTTTATAGCACCGCGTCACCTATTATTCAAACAATTGAAGTGTGATAAAAGTAAGCCTATTTAGCTGTTGTTAGTAACTAGTTGAAGAAAATATATTTTTACATGTCGACGAAAATGACTTAGGATAAGCTAACGAAATGGCATTAATAACGCAGTAATAACTGAAAAGATCACTTAAGCGACGGACTCATTAGGAAGTAGTTTATACACACATTTTTAAACTATAATTTGCTTGCAAATGTTTGAAATTCGGTGGAAACAGTTACTATTCTCAATACATAATTATTGAAACTACCGTTGCACAGTGTTAAATCATTGATCTTCAATACAGTTTTACGCGGATTTATTTGCAATGTCTGCTCTCTTTCGTTTTCTAAATTTGCTTTGACTTCTTTTTTTTTTCATTTCACTTTCAACAGAGGCAGGTGAATCCTCAGTTATGCTCCGCAGTTTGTACAGCTCTCACGGTGTGGAACTGAACGTTTATATATTTATCTAGTTTCTCATATATTTATGTATTTTTGTAGTTCTTTGGCAAATAAAATTCATTTCAATTCATTGTAGGTTAGTTTAGGCTATTGATGGCTAGTAGTGGTTAATGCTGGATAAATGAGTTCTTCCGGCATCTAGTGTTCGCCAGTGTTTTATGTCGGCTGTACTAGTGCCACATGTTGGTTAAAGATGCAGGGAGCATAACCATTAAAATTTTTTTGTATGTAATAAACTCAAACTTCAGTACAATTCATCGTTTACTGGTAGTTCGCTTCAAGTATTGACGCATCCGCCCAGCTCCGCAGAAGCAGTAGACTGTATTTGAATATTGCTTAATAAGTAATACACTCCCACCAGCAGGGTCCATTTACTTATAGCAAAGAGAACAAACAGAGAAATGATATGAAGTAACAAAAAATTATGTGGTACTATATTAAAGATGGCCTCTCTTTTTTCAATTCTCGTAGATCCCGCAGACTCCTATGCGATCTAGCTGTATTAAGCAACTATCGAATATCATCGCAGCTGGCTCCTATAACCGCGGTGACAGCTGCGGATCGCATAGATTTCAACAGCGAGAGATAGAAGTTAAAAAAAGAAAAAGAAAGATATGTTCGCTTCTCTTCATCTTATGAGCAAACAAGGCTCCCGACACATCAGTTTAAAGAAGCAAAATAAATTAAAAAGGAGTCTTCACACGCCGACCCGAGTGTGAGGTACGGGCGTCTATGTAAATGCGGGAAAATGGTCGAATATGCGCTATTGATTGCTCCCGCGGTTTGAGTTATTTTCGCCGATAATTTTTTTCTTTTAGTCCTTTTCCTTTCGCGTTTGGTTAAGTGTTTTGTGATACCTGGATGGAGCTATGAAGCTTTATTTTTTTTGTATAATACCTCGCTTTGGTTCCATGCTGGGAGCCGCCGGAGGTGGGCTGATAGCAGTTGCGGCTGATTTCCAAAACCTGAAGAACAGACATAAAGAAAGATGAAACGAGCTTGAACAAGAATCGGTGAAATATTGCAGGTTGAATTCGTTGAGAAGCTATGAATAGAGAGCAGGTGCGAGCAGGATTTTTGGAGCTCCGGGCGGACGGCGGCGGGGCCACCGTTAGCATTTGCGTCTTCTCCCCGTCGAAGCAGGTGCTGTACTGCAGGTAGATGATTGAGAAAAAAAATGCTCATTTGACACCTCTGAAAAGCTGTTGGAAGACGGATAATGAATTATTGTTCCAGAACATATGAAACACAATACTCCACCTTCGTTCTGTTCCGCTGTAAGCTGCAGATTGAATATCGGAGTATGTACAGTCCCCGTCAAAAGTTTAGGTAGTACAAGACACACGAAAACAATGAATATTCCTGCTGCTTTGGCAGGGAGCCCTGAATTCAGATGTCCGGCCTGCTCTAAAACACACACACACACACACACTCACACACACACACACACACACACACACACACACACACACACACACCACACACACACACTTTATATATATATATATATATATATATATATATATATATATATATATATATATACGTGTGTGTGTGTGTGTGTGTGTGTGTGTGTGTGTGTGTGTGTGTGGTGTGTGTGTGTGTGTGTGTGTGTGTGAGAGAGAAGGTGCCTGGCTATTCGGTTAAGGATATCAACACAAAATCACAGTGAAACATAAGATTTACTCTGACGTTTCGACAGGGAGCCGGCCTTTATCAAAGACCTATTTTAATAAAGCCCGGAGCCGGTCGAAACGTCAGAATAAGTATAGTATTGTTCGCTGTGGCTCTTTATGCATATATATATATATATATGTGTGTGTGTGTGTGTATATATCACGATGACCTGAGCGAGCGCAGGTATATACAGCGCGCACGTTTGCTCACACACTTTCGGCGTCTGTGTGTTCGCAGGAGTCCACACGTTCTTGTACAGCGCGACGCGACGCCACCGTTTGTACCCGCTTCGCTCAGTTTCTAGGTCGTTCCCTGTTAGCCACGCACACTGTCGTCAACGCTGAAGGACGGGGCCACGCAATGCCACGGGCAAGTTTGTAGCCAAGCAGGTACGGTGGTCCGGGCATAAGGGAAGGCTTACCGTATAGGTGGGTCGTGGACGTTCGTACGGGAGGGGGAGCCTGAAGTTGCGTGGCCGTGGCGCACTTTTCGGTTTACGGTTATGACGATATCTCCGGCGCGCAGGTAAACGCGCGTTACAGCGGGCTTCGCTGTATGGCGGGAACGCAGCGTGACTGTTTACGGATCGCGCGCTCACCGTGGCGAGGCAAGAGCATGACGTACGGGCGCGCCGGATTTTTAGTGCGCTGCGTCGGGCGAAACGACGTCGTTGGTGCGCCGTGTTTTGTCTCACGAACAAGGCTAGAGTTGAGTAGCAAATAATAACAACAGTAACCGTAAATTGAGAAATAGGGCGATGCGGAATGTGTAGTTCGGAATATAAACCCTTTTCGTGCAGGCCTCCGGTTGCAATGTGAGCGCGCGACCAGCAAACATCCGGGGCCTCGCTTTCCTGTCACGTTTTGGTGAGGCAGCCGTATAACGAAAGGTAGTAATAAAGCTTATTATCGTGCACTGTGGGGGCCCAGTTGTATAACCTGATCGGAACGTGGGAAGCCGTTTTATGTACGTACGTACGTACACAGAAGCCCCTCGATGGCACGAATATCTGCGTAGTGTCGTAAGCCCCCGCAGTGATGTCCAGTACGACTTGACGTTCATTGCACTTTGTCGTTATTTCGGTTTCACTGGAACATGAGAAGGGTAGCCATAAAACATTCAAGCCAGTTTAGCCACCGCTAACTTTTCAACGTAATGAAAGTAGACTTCTAACTCGAATTTGGCAGTAAAAATAGTAAATGCTGGATTTTATGTTCCAAAGTCGTGATATGATTATGAGGCGTACTGTAGTGCGGTGGAAGTTCAGGAAAAGATGGAATCTTGAAGCGATGAAAATTCTTGGAACACGTTTTGACAAGCGCTCTTGTCTTGGTCAAGGATTCAACCTTGCAGAGGGCAAGTCCGCTTGTCGATGCGTTGGCTCCACCGACATCCCGTGTTCCAAGGATTTTTCACGCTGTAGTGCAGTAGTTCTGGATTCAATTCTGATCACGTGACGTCGTGTCACGTGTACACAAAGGTAACTACATGGTATTCCGTGCATTTGGTTATGAGGCCATCAGCGATGGACGATGAAACTCAAGTTTGAAAGAAAAATCGTTTAAAATGTTTTTACTGCCTAGACATTGCGTGTATCTTACGACACTTAGAAGTACTTACACGTCATGTTCTATGCTACTTTCTTAGGAGACCAGAAAAATGATATTTAACTGGGAGATAGTTGACACCTCAACGTGAGGACAATGACGTATACACATGGAGGAATTTATTGCGACATTGGGCTTCCTAATCTCTAATAGTATATAGCTTTTCATAATAATAGTTTCCAGCGGTTATAATATACACGTTCGGGCGTTCTGAATGTGAACCGTACTTTTGTGACATTCTTTTGAGTCTTACTCAAGACTGCAGGGACTGGTCAATAAATTTACTGAAAGCCAGCCATAAAGAATAAGTAGAATACTGCGTCTACGTGATGTCGATGCTATGTCTTTCGCATGAAGAAACATTTCTTCGAAACCATTTCCAGACTCATTAGTGGGTGTGTTTCAGCTCCTTGTCGATCTCTGGTAATGTTAAGAAGATTCGTAATAGTTATCTGAACACACTTACACATTTACATACTTACGCCTACGGGCCAACATTTCCATATCTGTGACAAGCTCCGCATCGATTGCAACAGCAAGCATGCAGTTCGGAGAAATGGCCGTAAGCGCTAAGAGAGAACGACGCATTGGATAAACTAATACTCTATCTGTCGCGTTTGAACAGATACTTAGCAGTCAACTCTCGAACGCTCGTTCAATAATAGTTTCCATTACGAAATAAAGCGTGCCAGAATGCAGCTTAACTCTAACAAAGTTAGTCAATACCGAGAAACTAGAGCTTTTTCTACGTTTCCCTTTATTTGAAAGCTTGCAGTGTTTTCGTTTTAATAATTAACGAGCCATAAAATTCCGAGAACATTAATTTTGTACCAATTCTACAGATTGTCACGGAGATACATGTGTCTTGGAAATGCGAGTTGCCAATTAGAATGGCAGCATTCAAAACGATGAACTTTTGATGCAGGCGCGTTTCAATGAGTGCTTGTAAGACGCGCCTGCAGACTGGCTGGGCCGACTCATGCAACGCGTAAGAGGCCACGCATTTTGCTGTATGCGTGCGGGGCTGTGCCACTTGAACTAACATGTATAATCTCGCTGCTTTTCTTGCGCATTTGTGTAGCTACACTGATTATGACCTGAGGGTGTTAGCCAGCGTAGAGACTCGCGGCCCAGACGCCTTATGTTTCGTTAGCGTCATTGTATGTTTGTTCACGTGATTGTGAACAACGAAATATTAAATAGAATACGTTGATTACCCTGAATTTTAAGAGCTATAGGCTCCTTAAAGAAAGTTCGTAACGCTTAACTTTGCCTAACTTGAAATCCTAGCCTAACTTGGCAAACATTCAATATGCTTGATGGTTGTGGAAGGGTCTGAATTTGTTGAAGTGCAACAGCACAGACAAAAAATGAGGATGAAATAATATGCGTAGGGATTATTATTGATGGAAAATGAGACAAGATGCAAATGCGGGCGGCTGTCAACGCCGTCGTCATATTTTACCGCAGAAATATCTAAAACTCCGCAGGCCAGCAAATTATAAAGTTCTTCAGGTGAACATTTTTTTTTTCGGAGAGATTCGCCAGTATAAAAGACCCAGACGTAATGAAGCTATCTTTGACGCTACGACTCCGAACAGAAGGATGTTTAAAAAAAAAACAAAATATTCACCGGCGAAGCGAGTTCGCTTAAAAGAGCGAGAGTTTGTTTCATAAAATGAGGAAACCGTGGACAAGGACTTAGCGATGGAGACATTTCCATTATCTCCACAGATCCTTGAATCTCCCCGAGATTAAAGTTTCTTTTTAGCATTCTTTTTTGTTTAAACAGAGAAGTACTGAACTTCAAACGGAATCGCAGTGGTCCTTGCTTAAGCCGGACAAAAAAAAAAAACAATGAAATACCGACAAACGTTAAAAATAACAACTCGAAAGGAGTTTTGTACGTCTCTTGAAATGGCAGCGACGGTTATAAGTTATGCAGCGCTCAGGAAAGGCAACGCAAAGGTCATGACACGAATGTAAAAACGTAATTCGACGCTTCTTCATTTCACTTGTTTCCGCATGAAGTGCTCTGCTTTCAGAAAACTTCTGTCCGCCAGCAGTCAATTCGGGCGCGTCTCTCAAATTTCTGATTAAGCTTCAAAACAGGAAGAACGTTTCATTTTTTTGCTGTACTGTTGGAACAAAGAAAAATAAAACAGCACAAGAAACGGCGCATGATTGTTAAACCAATCTTATCAACATCTGCAAGTTCTTGTCAAATAATGTTACTCCGCATAGTTCCTCCCATGTTAGTTTTTCCAGTGTGCTTCTGTCGGAGGCTCCGTTCTCTTTTCAGAACTTGTTTTCGCCACAGCGCGTTTTTCGTTTGTCGGCCTTCGTCTTTACGTTGCGCGACCGCTAGTATTCGAAAACAGGATGTCACTAACCTCCTGAATTCGTAATAACAGAACGATGACCAGTCTACCAAGCCTAAGACTTGGAAAAGGAGAAACTGCTTTGGGGCACGCTTTAATGCGGAAATATGCGGTAATTAGATTGGTTTGAAGTCCAATTTTTTAAATTGTCGAATTGGTTTGTGGAGTCTAAGTAGAAAATAAAGCAAAATATAGCGAAGCCTCAATCGCAAATACGCTCACTCCCATAAAATGGCATCGGCTTAAGAAAACTACGATCAGACAAAACATCTAAAATGCCATCGCCAATACATTAAGACACGCCCGGTGCTCAGACTTGGATCGCTGTATATTGCAATGTGCTTAGGTGTTACGAAAGCAGAAAAAGAGACGCGAATATTTGCTCGTATACTTGTGACAGAAAACGCTACTTCAAAATTCAGATTTTGACGTAGCAAGCACGCTCTCTTGTGAGAAGGGAAACACTGCAGCCCACTGTCAATGTGTTGTAGTCACCGTTTCAAGTATAGCACGAGCTGGTACTATCGTTCTCGCAGCATAATGAAATGTTATAAAGCGGAATGCCGTCTCAAAACAGCAGTTGTGTGAGGTCACTCGCCTCGGCATATTAAAGTCTGCGATCGACAACAGGTCCACTGGGGGCCGTCTCATAACCGAAACTGCGACGTGCGCTGCGACGCAAGCCGCGTTGCTCACACGCGTGAGGATCATATACGTCCTTTTATCGCGATATGATCTCAGGGCGCAGTATTTTATTACTCGAAAAGCGCAAGTCGGTACGCCACGTAGGCACGAATGAGAAACGCAAAGTCACGAAGACAGGCATACGTATTCCCTGTGACAGTTTTATCCCGTAAGAACGTTCCCTCTTTCTTTCTCTCTTTCTCACTCTCTAACACAGACACGCGCACTCCTGCTGTGCGGCAGTTCCCAAAATAAAAAAAGAAAGGGATGTTGATCCCCATATGACACCGGCAGCTGCAGCCTAGTTTGATATGTCAGGTTGGCCGGAAGAAATGGTGCGTATGAACACTGACGAAAAAAAGCATAGGCTGTGCAGACGCGCAAATAAAAAGAAAAAAAATAACAAAACGAATAGATGACACGCGCCTGTGCCGTCCGAGGTGTCTCCCGTTATCCCATTTATGCACTTTTTATCGCTTTTTTTTTATCCCTATATGCCACCGAACCTTTCAATGCTTGTGAAAGTACAAATAACAGAATGTCATTCTCACCTATTCTTAGATTACCTTTCGCTCGATAACCGCTCTGAGCTGGGCAAGAGATTGCGTTTTCGATTTTCGAACGCGCAAGTAATAGCACCTGCGCTTGGTCAAAATGGGAAACGAGTGGTGTAACTTTTGTAGTTTTTTAAATGAATTTCGAGGGTGTGATTAACGTTGAAATAAAGCTTACCTTTCGACAGCATGATAATATGTAGCTGAGGTTGATGTGCCGGGTATCTATCGGAAGAAACGTCTCGGCACCCCAAACTGCATGTTACATTCTAAACAGGAGTCAGTCTATACCTATGACAGTAATGGCGCGTAGGTGTGAACACTTCAAAACCATATTAAAGACGATAGTCTTTTTAAAGACGATAGTCTTTCTTGGGGAACTTAAACGCAGAAATTTTGGTCTGTCTTTCTGTCTGTCTGTCTTTCTGTTTGTCGGCACGTCCCTCGATTCAGCCACTCGGCCAAAGTTGAACCACTTGCCCAAGGGCCAGCCGTCTTGAACTGGTGCGGCTGTTCATACTTGTGAACGTTGTCGATCAAAAAGTAAATATCATGCATATCTGAGGTGCAACATCACTAGGTAAGTATTAGGTGGCGTGTTCCTTTAATAGAAAATGCATACATACGTAATTTTAAGGACCCTAGTTTCTTAAGCTGCGCTGAAAATGCATAAGAATGGAAGCTTGAGCGAGTTGGTCTGCGTTCATCTTTGTTGAAACAGCGCTCACTAGACGACGACGAAGTAAAAGAAGGCACAGGACAGGCGCTTGCCTGTCGCGTGCCTTCTTTTACTTCCTCGTCGTCTAGTGAGCGCTGTTTCAACAAAGCTGAAAATACGACTGCGCTGAAATTTGCCTTCCTCCGTGCCCTTCGCACGAGCTCATTGTTGTGTTTCGGTTCGGTTCTGTATTGCACTGTACGAATGCCATGGGTTGGTGTTGAGAAACTTTAGTTTTGAGAAGGCCAAGAAGGTGAAAAAAAATATTTAAAAAATGAAAAAAGCAGCGTTGTGGGCGGCCTTCAGGCTGCCGGTTGTGGGCGCCGCTCTGGCGTTCCTGTTTTACCCAGGCGACGTGTAAATAAAAGAGTGTGTGGAGAGTACTCGTTGAGTGCGGACGTTTCTCTGCTTCAGCGCTTCGCGCCAAACCGCGTTTTCGGGCTGGCTGGCGTCCCCGCCGGTCGCGTTGGTCACCGCCGGTCTTCGCCTGCTGCTGCGCCGGGACTACCAGCACGCAACACAGCACTCATGTTTCCAGACGTATTGCCAGATGGCGTCCATATCTCACACAGCGCCTCTTCTATCGTCTTTACACGACATTTGCAGCGAAGCACGCAGATACGCGGCCAATTTTTAATTCCTTCTTGTATTTTCTATATCTACAAACCATCATGCCTTAAAAAGAGAGAAAAGGAAGACGACGATGTGTGATCGCTGCTCCGCCTCTAGTTAGCCCTTGTGGTAATGACCAGCTGCGCAGTTCCAGGTTGATGACCAGAGGGCTAAAGCACTTCCCCCAGTTCAGACGGGGGTGTTTCACTGAGATCGACGGGTTTGTCCAATAACTAGAAGCACGGGCAGTAACTTCGTCGTCTTCCCCTTCTCTCTTATTCAAGCCCTGTGTCCACTGTCTTCATTACAGGTAATATAACTGGGCGAAGAGAGAGAGAGAATGAGAGAGAACAAAATTTATTAAGAACAGGACTACTAATAAAGTTTCGCCAACCAACGAACCAACAGCGCTCGAGCCAAGCGAGTGTGTCCAGGTTCTCCGCTCCAGTGGGTGCTCCGCTCAGTCTGGGTCAAGCACAATTCTCAGTCAGTACAGCAGTTCCAAATGGTTCGTGCAGCCGGTGCTGTAGGACGCTGCCTCCCATTCACGCATGGTGGGAGTGAATTTAGGTGTGCGGTGTGTCCGCCCACATCACGTCGTAGGGAGTTGCGCATTCCTCGCAGTCTCGTCACTTATAAGAACGCATTGAAGGGCGTATAGCGTGGCATTGACTCGAGTGCGGATATCTATTTGTTTATATATCTACTTCGCGCCGTACTACGGCTTCTTATTGCGTGTCGAGCGGGCGCTAAGACAACTCCTACAGGGTACAACTACAAATGGGCTATCCCGCTTATCGAGCATGGAAACCTTATCTTATCATTGCAGTCTTATACTGAATCACCCACGCCCTTCTCTTTTCATGCAGATAAGTCATCAGAAGGATGAATGTAATTACGAGGTAAATTAAAAATCGCGTGCAATTGAGAGGATCGCTCATTCTTATTACTATGGCGTGACAAGCGCGAGGTTGCTTGCCAACTCTACTAAAGCAGCTCCTGCAAGCGAACTGTTCATTGCCATGTTATTTTCTTTATTTGTTTAGTTTACTATGTTTTTTTTTACTTGTCCATGTGTGATATGCAGGGATGACCCGAGCTTCTTGTGAACACGAGTTTGCTCCTAGCTCGCAGTACAGTGGTCATGACACGAACACAGTGCGGAGCGTGCGAAAGCAACGTTGAGAAAAACCGCTACAAGAAAGCGCATGGCGTCAAAAACGCATGTGCGACATTTGCGGCGTTTTTCAAAGGAACACCGCGCGCGAATGCGTCAGCGCCGCCACTAAGCCAACATTTCAACAGTGCATGGAGCAACACCAGAGTGGTTGTCGCACTATCTCTTTGCCAAGTGAACATTGCGCCTCCCCCAGGCGTGTTCGTGGTCGCTTGTCCTCTTTCGGGCAAGTTCTTTCGAGTTTGAACTCGGGTTCAAATCAACGAGTTTGAACTCGGGTTCAAACTCGTTGATTTTGAGAAAGCCCCAGTTCACCTCGTGACTTTCATATTGCCGGTGTGACTGTCAAGCTTTTCAGGTGGTGAACGCTAAGTAGCAGCTTCTTCCAGCTTTTTACATGGCTCAACGTCAACTCAATCTACTCGGTCTGTTCAGTCTGCTTCGGAGGGAAGACCACTTCAGCTCGGTATTAATTGTCATGGTATTAATTAGCTTGGTATCGATTAGTAAGGTATTAATTAACAAGGTATTGAATATCTGTTTAATATGCATGGTTCTGTCTATCGTGATCTTATTTAGCTCAAACTTCATTAACAAAGTGTTACTTAGCATAGAGCTACTTGTCATGGTCCTAGCTAGCATGATCATAACTAGCAAGGTCTTGATTAGCTTGGTCTTAATCAGCTTGGTTGGGATTAGCGTCGTCCTAATTAGCATCTTAGCATAACATGGCTTCATTAACCTGGTCCTAATTAGCATGGTCTTAATTGGCATGTTCTTAGCTAGACGTAGCTTTACAATCTCGCTCTTAGCTTGACTTGGCTTAATTAGCTTGATCACAGCATGTCTTGGTTTATTAGATAGGTCTAGCGCCTAGCTTCGGCCGCGCGCTGTTGAAAGGCATTCGGCTGGAGCTAATCTCTGAGGCCACAGTACTAATTATCCGAAAGAATATTTAGTGCATACATTAAACGTTTGAAAATGAACTTAAACAGCCCGTACCTATAAACAATATCAACAGTAAAGATGTCTGACACTTTTCTTGCATGGGTGCACTTCTGCATTCAGTGGAACGGCAAATAAATGAAAGAATAATAATAATAATGATTGATGGGGTTTAACGTCCCAAAACCACGATATGATTACGAGAGACGTTTTAGTGGAGGACTCCGGTAATTTCGACCACCCGGGGTTCTTTAACGTGCATCTAAATGTAAGTACGCGGGTTTCGAGCACTTCCGCCTCCATCGAAAATGTGGCCGCCGCGGCCGGGATGCAATCCCGCGACCTGCGGGTCAGCAGTCGAGCATCATAACCACTAGACCACCGCGGCGGGAACAAATGAAAGAAGATGCCGCCGGTTTGAAGGCGCCACCCAACTTTGTCGACCGCCCACGACGTGACGCCGCATTCCACGGTAACCAATGGAACACGGGGCGCGCTTAGGGCTGGATTTGATCTTTTCGTACTATTAGATCGTTCAAAAGGGGGCGTCGCCAGAACTCGGAGAGATTCCGAGTTTCGCCAAACTCGGGCCATCCTGCGTAGCACTCCATTTTTACTTTTGGGTAAGCATTTTTTAGGGGCGAAGCTCCTCTTAGTCTAACCTTGTCACGTCTCCGTTGTCCGGCGTAACCACTTTTGCAAACTGGCCACTACTTCGTCTTTGCAAACATCCCACTACGACCCATCACCGATCCTTTGCAAACTGGCCACTACTTCGTCTTTGCAAACATCCCAACACGATCCATCAACGATCCATTACTTCACCGACCATAAAGCCGTTATAATGAAGGGGGAACGGAAGCCACGTCTAGCTACCACTTACGATTAATAAAATTTCTTGTATAAATATATACAGTGTTTGTCACGTCTTTGATGATGTACTGGGCTATCGCTTCGATTACTGCTGGGTGAAACCGCTGAAGATTTCACAGTGTGACCATGATTGCTTCAGGAGCTTCGCCCAAGCTCTTCATCATTCACCCGTGGATATGCTGTGAATTTTTTTTTTTTTTTTTTGCGCTGCACAACTTATAGAAATGGAGCAGCCGATGCAATATAAACTTCATCCTCTCCACAACAAGCCATTTAGAACTGAACAGAACAGAACAGAGACTTTAAATAGCAAAGTCCAATAAGTGCTTTTCTTCTGCGAAGTTGAGGATGTTTTCGGGGAAAACGCGAAACACTTACAGAACCTCGCCACGCAAACCTTGTGCTCGGCACGGCCGAGCGAGCGAGCAAGCAGAAAACAAATTGCCGGCCCACAGCTTCTGCCGCTTCGTCTTGGGGCGCCCTGCTAGGGCTATTCATAATCCGCCTCCCGCGGAGTCCTATTCATCGAGGCGACGTCCTCATCTCAGTGCACCAACGGCGAAATCGTAACGACACAGGCGCGCCTTCGACGCCAACAACAGAGAGGAGAGAGAAGGACTGGTGGTCAGAAGAGAATGAGGAGAAAAAGAGATGAAACCGAAGAAGACGTGGAAAGAAAAGAACAAGCGAAAGGCCTGATCTTCGGTGGCGACTGCGATGACAGCGACGACGTCGCGAAAAGACGAAGAAGAAGTAGAAGAGAGAAGAGCGAGAGAGAGTCAATATCTTGCGGGGCCTGAAGCGACAACAGGTCCGCACATCTGTCCTGCGTTAGACATCCTCCTGCGGGAGTACTTGAGGAGCTAGCAAGGGTGGTGAAAGCTAGAAAAAAGGAAGAGAAGGAATGAAGAGCCGAGGGAAACGAAAGAAAAAGGAAATTGGAATAGTGGGGAAAAGGTTTGCGTGAGGGGGGTGAGGAGGGTATAGGGGGGGGAAGCACACTACTCTCTATTGATTGGGGACAGCCTGACCGCCGTCTGTAGGGACGGCAGAGCGCGAGCCGAGGGTTGATTTAGACACCGCGAGTGGGGATATAGCATGGGACCGATTCTCTACTCGCTCGACCTTCTTTTTTTTTCTTTTTCCCCCTTTTTTGCGGTCGCTTAGATACTCATCGAACGCGGGGATCTCTGTGCGGTTTTCGCGAGAGTTATAAGGTAAATAAAAGGAAAAGGAAACAAAAGATGTGCTGAAAGGCGAACGGTCTAGTGGAAGGGGCCAGTTTCAGCGCGTCCGGTTAGCGCTGGCTTTCAGCGCTTTCTTATGCTATTTCATTTTTGAGGCCACGACGTTTATATTCATATTCCTGAAAGAATTCATTACAAGTTTTGCAGAGGAGGCTAGTCAAAAGGGAACAAAATGACAGAGTAGACAAGAATGCTTAGTGAAACATTATGCCAGAACAACCAACAGTTTGTGAGTCCAGCGTTCTCGTAATGGTGTCCTGTTCAACTCCAGGTCGGCTGATGTTCTTTAAGTGTGCTGCTAAAGAACGTGGTGCATTTAAAGTCAGCCTCCATACAAATGTGACCACCACGGCCGGGAATCAGACCCGCTACCTCCTGTTCACCGACAGGGTGGTATAGCTGATGAGCCAGTTTTTGTGATTGTTACCGGAATAAACAAACATAGGGTACCAACAGCCCGTTTGCTAACCCTTGACTGCGTTTTACTATCACACGATTGAGCCTGCACCCGTAGGCTTTTAGTGGCGGATCTCACCATAACCGGTCTCATTAACCGGTCCGACAAGTCTGAATAAGAATTTCCGAAAGAGCGACGCAGCCTCAAATCAGGTCATACTATATCGATGTTCATGAGTGATGAGATACGTAGACACTATAATGGTAACATCATACAATATGAGCTGATTGCCAAAGCCAAGCAGCGTGAACTTTTCGCACGAACTACTTATCTTTCGGCGCAGTATAACGTTTGCCTTATTTTATAATCACTATCCGCCTGCAGACTCGCGACACGTCAAATCAAGCATCGGCGTTACACGCGCGTGTGTCGTATAAAACGCGAGTTGTATAGAGCATACACATTCTTTTCAAGGAGTGTACGAGTTATCACTTGGCGATTTTCATGTGCGAAGGGCGTTGATTCAGCTGCCCTGAGAACATTAACGGAAGGTCCCAAAGTTTGACATCAACGACTCTACCATGAAATATAAGTACACATACATTCCTGCAGTCTACGGCTATCAGGAAGCATAGATTGAAGCCGCATTTCGAACGAACAACATTGTGCTAAGTAGTCAAACGCCGTATTCGCTGAGTCAATGCAGTATATACTATACAGACCCGCTACGACTATTACCTCAGAATGATCAAACGTATTGTTACGCGTACTCGTTTTCGCTTGGCGCAGGCCACGTGAGAATATATGAGAATCCTTCGCGAATGCATTGGCACCTTCTGATAAGATTGCGCGCATGAGTCGAGTAGTCGAGTTTATTCCGGAAGTAACGCGAATGCCGGCACTGGAATGCTCGATCGCGCATGTACAATAGCCGACGTGGTTCGCCGACGATTAGTTTTATGGATCACCGACGATTGTGCTCGCCGCTGTCCTTGCGCAGTGAGTGTTCCTTCTTCGTACAACTTAACCCAATAAATAACTTAACCTTTACCACTGAGACTGCTTGATTCTTCACCGTGACAGTACAAATGAGTGAAAAGGTCAGGGAAAACATGGTTGTCGGCTTGTTCGAATGAATAAATGAACTAAAATATTAGTGAATGAACAGAATATAAACACCTAGATGTGTAATACGCAGGGTTTTTTTGTTTTCATTTTTTATCCATAATAATGGGGTATTGTTTTCTTTTGGAAGAGACGATTGACGCACCTCCCAAAGTAGTATAGGAAGCGCGCATACGTTAAATGTCCTTCCGACCGGAAGTTAGTCGGAAGAGACAGCGCCTGCGGAAATGACGTTCCCTTAAGGCCTTTAGATTACGTGTCCTTTCTACGGCAAATCGCGCGGATGTGAGCCTGCCTCGCGTCAACCGTTATAACTACGTGTCACGCGGATCGTTTCAGTAGGAAGCAAACTTCCTTTTTTTTTTTCGTTTTACTTCCCGCGCTCGAAAGCAAACGAAAAATGCCGCGATGAGGTTAACAACGCCGAGAAATTTTTTCCCGATCACGAAACAGATCACGAAAAGAAAACAGATGATCGAGGCGACGGCACGGCAATGTCATCAGTGACTTCCGAATTCAATTTAGAAATCTCGGAGCGGATACTTTCCGCGTTTTCTTTTGTGCGCTAATCGTCCGAGTAATTTAACCGCTTTTGCTCCGTTACAGCAGAGTCGTTTGGTTGATGTAGTGTTATTAACAGCGCCCTGATGTTCTAGCCCTGCCACCACATATGCGAAATTATCCGCCTGTGTTGCACTCATGGTAGGAATATAACATGGTTAATAGAGACGAGGGAGTTGGCAGACATCGGGGGGACCTAGTCGAAATAAGTAGTTATAGAACTAGTTTATCGTGTTATGTGTGCTAAAAAAAAGCAATGAGAAGGTATTTGACCTATTAAAACGTCATTATAAAGGAGAACTCCGCTTTTAAATCGAATTCAAGAACCTAAAAAAAGAAAAGAAGACGAAAGTCAGTAAACTGTATACCAGCACACGTGCTTTAATACCCTTATACGTTTTCTTGCTAACTTCAGATCGACATATGACCCAGCATCGCTTTTTTTAAATCGCGAGCTTCGGTTGTCCAGGCACATATAATTCTCATTGATCCCAGACCGAGATCGCTACGTTTGCTCCTTATTTTGCGCCTTTCTGCCTTTGTTGCGTGCAGGAAAAAATTTTTTCGTACCCGCTGAAATCTCCGCTTGAAGGCACAACGATGTCCACTTCATGGCACAAAGAAAGAAAGAAGAAAGAAAGACAGAAAGAAAGAAAGAAAGAAAGAAAGAAAGAAAGAAAGAAAGAAAGAAAGAAAGAAAGAAAGAAAGAAAGAAAGAAAGAAAGAAAGAAAGAAAGAAAGAAAGAAAGAAAGAAAGAAAGAAAGAAATTCTGAAAACACACAAATGCACACAAATGGAGCCGTTACGTTATCGCAGAAAATGCGACGCGACTCGAAGACGATAAAAACGTTGGCTGGACGACTCCTCTCCGCCGCTTCTGAGCGCAATTGTCGAAAAACGTCGCGAAGCAGAGAGATTAAATAGACACTTAAGTCGAAAAAAAGATTATACGTAGGGGCCAACGTTGAAAGATAGTAAAGGTTAAGAACGCAATAAAACTTTCCAGAAACGGTTCAAACATTTTTTTTCTTTGAACGGGCACAACTGTAAGCGTCGAGAAGAAGAAACGCCGAGCAGTCGATATCGGAAGCGGTGTTGAAACATGAAACTGCGGAAATTAAAAAAAAGAAAGAGGGGAGAAAGGGGAACGAAACGGGGGCTGTGGGGACCCGAGGTGTGACGTAAAGGCAAGGGGACATAACAAAATAAAAAGGAAAAGTTGGACGGAGAAACATTTTTCTTTGAGGCCAAAGAAGCAGACTGCGCTGCGTAAATACAGCGAAATAAAAAGGGCCTAGTGCGAGAGGACGCTTCGAAACGGAGGGCTGTGATAAAGGAAAACACAAAGAGCCGAAGATTGAGACGGAGATAAAGCGGGGACGAAGCAAGCAGCGCGCAAAAAAAAACAAAAAAAAACAAATGAAGAAAGACGTAGTAATGCCCGGGAGGGACCGAAAGAGATGGTCTCTGACTTACGACCGAAAAGAAAAGAAAATAAACTACTCGACTGTCTTTTCTCTCTCTCTGTTTTCCTTCTCTTTCTCTTTATCTCTTCTTGTCGCGCCGGCCCCCTCGAGTCGCCTATTTCCCTTCTTATTATCATCTTGGCCTTCTTTTGTTCCTTCCTCCCGAATATCTATATTTATATCTATTGCTTTATTCTTTTCATCCCCCTCTCCACAGCCGCCTTCGGGTCGGGCAGTCAAAGCTGGCGTTGCTCCTTGGCGTTCCGCCGGGACTTTCCCTTCATGACGAGGTGCGCGGGAAAGCAGAACCTATGGCAGTATATAGCGAGGGCAGCTTCGGAGGGATTCCGACGAAGCGAGAGACGGTCGGGCCTTTCCCCGGAAGCCCATCAATTCGCTCGTCGCGCTTCCCTTTCTCCTTCTCCTCCTCTCTCTCCCCTATCGTCTCCCACAATCCCTGGCCTCTCACATCTGTCCCCCTTTGCAGACTCCCCACTCCCATCGCAGCACCCTTACGAGGCTTGTCCCCCGAACCTCGTCTCCACCTCACTAACCTTCTCTCCCTAACTCTTCCCTACACCGGGGACGTCCGGTAACGCTTTGGTTTTCCTCTCCCCGCCCTAACCTTTTTTCCCCTTTGCATTGTCCGCATCGGTTTGTATTCCCTACTACTCCCACTCTCTCCCCCAATCGTCTCCCACAATCCCTGGCCTCTCCCATCTGTCTGCCCCGTGGACTCCTCACTCCTTCTGCAGCTTCCTTCGCTGGCTTGTCCCTAAAACCTCCTCTCCACCACACTAACATTCTCTCCCTAACTCTTCCCTACACCGAAGATGTTCGGTAACCATTTGGTTTCACTCTCTTTCCCTAACCTCTTTTCCCCTTTTTTCGTATTGTCCACATCGGTTTAGATTCGCCGTTGGTCGTTACTTTTGCTCCCGATTGTCACCGTCTTCGACGCGGCGACCGTCGTTTCTACCTTATTATTATTTTTCCCTACAGTGTTTTCCCTAGTGTCTCGCTTCTTGTTTTCCTTACGCACCCTCCCGCACTTTCCAAGAAACGACGCGCCTGCCGCCCGAGCTTTGGGATTCGGCTATTGCTTTTAAGGGCTTTGTGCCTCGTTCTGCCTTAAACCCCAACGCGCTTTATCTTCCCTTTCTCTCCATTGCGTCCCTAAATGGCCTGCGCATCTCGGCTATAGGCTTGTGTCGTTTACGCGGTGAACTTCTGGCTTTTCAGACTCTCCGCATAAAGTGCCAGCCTGAGTTCTCTTGTACGTGGCCTCACGTAGCACTTGTTTTCCGCCGACTCAGCGCTTTCTCGGCATCTGCCGTTAACCGCGCCAGTGCTTATTGCCGTTGTTGTACAAGGCTGCCCCGTGCTTCGAGAACTGTCGAGGAACTGCGTGACTTTCTTTGGATACCAACGGCAGCTGTCGCCTCATAACAGTTGTGCTTGGAGCGGATTAATGGCGATAAGCGTACCCTGCGGCGTTCCTTCAAATTTCCTGTCGGTGTGTGCTTTGAAAGGTCGATTTGTACGTTTGTTACTAATTGCGTACGAATGCGTCTATGCAGCTTTGCGGATTTGTATAGGGTATGATGGGGAAAAGCTTTTTTTTTTTTAGGGGCGAAGCTCCTTAAGGCGGCACCCATTCGTCCCTCGTAGTTGTCGTAGTCGTAGTGCGTAACCAGTCGTAACGCTAGTACCAGATATTGACCTCCAAGGTGGTGCCGGTGGGAGATTTTTCCTGTGCGCTGTTGAACAATAAAAAATTCGCAGCGTGCGCGTTAACTAAAAGCCGAATTCTTCTGTCTCTCATTCCCCATTAGCAGCCATTGGCATGTTCCAGTAGGAAACGTTAGTAGAAGTAGAAGTGTAAGTGTTAGCTAAAAGCCGACTTCTTCTGTCTCTCATTCCCATTAGCAGCCATTGTTTACCTCCAAGGTAGTGCCTGGTGAGATTTCTCCTGTGCGTGATTAAACAATAAAAATTTTGTTCAAAACGCCGTTGATTGATGAAATCAACCAACGAAAGACGCCAGTTGTTTTCTAAAAGCAAAACGAAAGAACGCCAGATGTTTCTAAAGCAAAACGAAAAGACGCCAGCTGCTTAACGAAAGACGCCAGATGTTTTCTAAAGCAATGGTTTTCTAAACAATGAAAATTCACAGCGTACATGTAAAATTAAAGTGAGCTGCAAGTCGTCATAACTCATCGAACCTTTAGTATAAACGCGCCCGATCTCACGTCGGTGATGATGTACTGGGAAGAATTCACGGAAGATTCACGGTTTACCGATGAACCTCCGCAGCTTCGCCCACTCATCATCATTCACTCCGTGGATATGCTGTGATTTTTTCAAATGTAAAAACGTGAGGAGATTGGCGGTGTTACAGTCAGCTATACAAACATCATAAAATTGATATTATGAAATAACAAACAGGAAGAAAAAGCGAAAGAAAGGAAACCAACCAAAGCACCGTTTACACATACGATCACCAATGTATAAAGTACATCTGTGGACAGAGTCCTAAATATTTAAAACTGGACATTGAGATTACCCATATTACCACGTAATATACATAGAGCGATACTGTTCTTGACAAGTGACGTCACTCGGGACGGTGTAACCACGTGGAGGTGTAAGAACTCGCGTTCACAATTGTGCTTTATGTGTGTTTTTTTTTTTCACTGCGCCTCATCTTAGTGTGACCGACGTGGACGGGTAGGGAACGAGTTACTTTGTGTGGACCGTGGCAGAACATATTAGTTATTAAATAATCTGACTGAATGAAGTGATAGAGTGACATCAGTAAATCTTGTATTGAGTGACCTTCGGTAGTTAGGTGTGCTGCCTCGAATCAATCGCTTCTGAACGATGCGGCAGAGCTTTAGAAGCAATAACGAAGCAAGTATTGGTGCAATCTTTCATACACAGAGAGGCTGTAGCAAAAGTTATTGAATTCGCGCGTGCAGACGTGCTCACAGTGTTTGCATGCCGCGACTAATTTTCTGATGCGTCTCTTGCAGTGATTACGGGGGTTAATGCCAGAGAAAATGGCAGTATCTGAACATTTCAGTTACACCGCAATGGCGATGGCAGAAGGCAATAGAAGAGAGCGAATGGGAATGCTAAGAAAAATCTGTCATAAGTACAGAAATACTCTCGTAGGAGTAGACAGCCTCGCAAGTTCAAAATCTAAATTTCAGGAAAAACAACTGTAAGTGCGAAAAATGTGAGTTTGGGTCGTAACCTTACGAAACACGCAAAGCCAACGAGGAACATATAATGGATGTATGGAACAGTGCTTTCGAAGTCTGCCACGAACAGCAAGGAATTCACTTTACGCTATGGTCATTTATTACATCCTTCTGAAGTCGAGTCGAGACGATGAAAGCCATCAATCGTGATGTTCAACTCTTTCCTGAAATATCCGGCGCTCTGAGCCATTCGCCTTCGCTTCGGCGGCCAACTTCGTTCAAGGCCGATGCGCGAAGCGTGATTGATTGAAAGCTAGCAACCTGAACGCTTGAAGGTACTGCGCGCCCCCTGTTGCCCCCCTCGAAACTTGAAGAAATTAATTGGAAACTTGATGCCGGATGCTAGGTCGACTGTTTTTCTTTGTAATTGCAGACGTTGCCGTTTCCGCAGCATTGCTCTGCACCGCCGACCCACAGTAACCAACAAGCCTGATTTTATTAAAGATGTTTCTCTCTCTCTCTGCAACGCCGCAGTCACTGAAAAACGCAGCAACGAGGTAATCTAGAAAATAATAAGAGGCGGAAATGGTGTTAGTTTCAGAAGTTTGTGAAATTAGTTACCATTTTTTTATTTCTATTATATTTCTTAATTCGAAGGAAATGTAAAAGAGGGCAGCTCTACTTCGGGTTCTTAGCAGAATGATCACTATAGTGTTAGAGCGAAGAATATAAATATGAAGGCAAGAGAGAAACGGTGCCTTATGAAACGCAGACGCTGCAGTCTCTGGTTTCCTTCTGATAAGAACAAAAAATTAATGTTATGTCCGTTGCGTTCTTCCATTGCGCTTACTGCGTCAGCCACTCGCGCGCTTCAATTCGTTGAAGAAAAACAAGTACAGAGAAGACGAAGAAGAACAAATGGGACGATGCTGTGTTCCTGCGCGCGCTGGTGGTCTGGCAACGTGGAGAACCGCACAAAAATAAGAGCGGTCAGGAAACGGAAGACCTCTGCTTTGGGCTCGTCTATCAAGTTTTTGCTCGTGAGCCGGCGATAAATAGAAATAAATCCGCGGCGCGGCAGCGTGCCTGGAGGAAACAATAGACGAGGTCGAGCCCCGGAATCAGAGATGTGGCGTATACACCCGTAACACAAATCACATTTCTTCAGGCACCAGTGGTAAGAGAAGAAGGGGGGGGTGGGGAGGTGTTGCTAGCCTGAGCGCTGCCGGAGAGTAAAGACGCTAGAAAGAGAAAGACTGAGAGAGAGAGAAAGCTGCAAGGAGAAAGAGAGAGAGAGAAAATATACACGCGCTAGTATGAAACCTTTGCAGCCCACGCAGGCGTTGCGAAAGGGAAGTGGGCGGTGATCGTGGTGTTGAAGAAAATAAGTTTTCGTATTCCCCGCGTCTTACGAGGTAGGACAAACACAAAAAGCGTATTGGCAGTATGATGGAAACGGTGATGGAAAAGTTCATGCTCCACGTTGCAGCGTATGTACACGTCTACGTGTTCTATAACGTCGGGCTGCCATTGAGAAGACTGAGTAAATAGAAAGGAGAGATCGGAATGCAAGGACAGGATGATGAACGGTGATGCCCGCTCGGGCGTCGGGCAGGTCGATGCGAGAGTTTGCAGATCTGCACGCAGATACCTCTTGTCATCTGCGGTGGAGTTTGCTCTATGCTAGCACGACCACTGTTGGCCTGCGAAGATTGCTTTTCCGCGTGGGTAACGGCTGCCAGATATACAACCCGGCTCATTTCGAAACAATCCAGCTGGATGTCCCCACGTGTCTATGGCGTTGGGCTGCTAACAACGGGGGTGCGGATTTAGCATCCGACTGCGGAGGCTGCATTTCGTTGGGGGCGTAATGAAGAAACACCCGTGAACGTGGATATATGTGCACAATAAATAACTCCAAGTGGACAAAATTAATCTGGAGTCCACCCACTATGACGTGTCTCCTACATCTGAAAAAACAGCCCTCTGACTCTTTTCTGTGAGTCCCGCCTTGCCACGTAAATGACTCTCTTTAGAGAGTCATTACGTGGCAAGGCGGGACTCACAGAATGACTCTCTTTAGAGAGTCACATGGACTCCCTTTGGATATCGTTATACTCTCGTAGAAGAGTCGTGGGACCCAAAAGGGAGTTATTGGAACTCTTTAAAGAGAGTCATATACGTGGCAAATCAGGACTCACCGAAAGGAGTAACACATACTCTTCACCTTCTTCGAGTGTACGTGAAGGTTCATGATTATGAAACGGCGCAATGAAAAGAAACGAAACGAAGATGATGAAGAAGACACGAAGACAAGCGTAGCCGCTTGTATTCGTATCTTCTTCATCGTCAGTGTTTAGTGTCTTTTCGTTGCGCCGTTTTATAATCATGAACCCTTACCAACTCGCCCAACTATCAGTGCTACACTACGTGAAGAGTCATGCGTATTGTTATACGAGGTATGAGCTACTTCGCACAACGGAAACCATTCAAGTGTCATTGAGCATGTTTAAATCCAAACAAGGCACAAGTTCAGGAGAAGATGGAGCCTCGAAGAGATGAAAAATATTTGAATCCTTGAACAAGGACTAAAAATCCTTGTTCAAGGATTTTTAATCTCATTGAGACTGTGTGTGACGCCACAACGCGTACTGCGTTTGCGTAGTATTTCTTATAACGATATGATCTGAACGCACCGAGAGAGGAAGCTAGGCATTTCCTGAAACTCAAAGTATTGAAAGCTGTGAAATTCACTCAACGTCTTTCTGCCAAGGAAGCCTGTGTTTCGTCGTGACTTCGGCTTACTGAGTTGCAGAGGGCCAACGTTCCAGTCTTCTGGAAAAGAGTGAGACAAAACCCAATTAATGTGAATCGTTCATTTGCTACGCTACTATAACAGTATTCGAAACTTTCAAAAGTGTTCAGTACGTTCAATCTACAACATCAAAAAAGAGAGTACCTGCTACTATTTTGGCTAAGTCCTGACTCGTCACATATACTTTTTCCTTTAAATATACACGTAAACTCTACTAGGAGAGTATCACTTCCCAAGACTTCCGATGAACGCACAGTGATCACCAGAGAGTTAACGTTTATATAACTCCCTTTAAAGGGAGTTATAATGTGGCAAGTCAGTACTCACTAAAAAGAGTAAAATGACTTTTTGACTCTCTTTTTTTCTGTCAGAGTGCAAGTTATTCTTCGTTTGTGTCACGTTTTATTTTTTATACAACGAATATTGTCAAAAGACATACTGTAATGTTCTAAGGCTCCATTGCGTGGACTTTTTCAAAGTTCCCAATACCCATAACAAGCCACGCATTTTTATGGAACGTGCCCAAAGTACCCTATGTCTCATTGCACTACCTCAAACGGTTGTTTTCATGAGCGTTAATCAACATGAAATCGAACACACTAGCTGCAGCTTCTTGCCTTGCAAGAGCAGCATCGCGTAAATGCAAATAACATGCCAAGCTAATATCGCTCGCATCAGGCATCACATGTCCAACTAATATCGCAATTCGGTTTACCCCGTCTCTGCTTCACTTGCTCGCTTGCTCGCTGCGAAGGAAGCTCGTTCCCACTCGATCAGATCGATACGACATATTACACCATTCAGGTACAAATATATGCATTGTACTCGCGCACATCTGCCAAGACAGAGGCAAACCAGGCCGCAGTTGGTACATCGATCCTTCATTGCAAGGTTATCACGAATAAAGCTGCCGTTTAAAACCTAATAATTGCATGGGTTTAGCGTCCCAAGACCGCAATATGATTCTGAGGGACGCCGTAGTGGAGGGCTCCGGAAATTTCGACCATCTAGGGTTCTTTAACGCGCATCTAAATCTAAGCACACGGGCCTCAAACATTTTCAGGCAATAAACTCCTTTAGTGAGGCCATTTGATGATTACTTGGAAAATGGTTGTAAGGCCCCTATAATGACCAGCGGTTGTCTTGCCTTCTCACTACATATCCTGCCCATGCCCATTTCCTCTTCTTGATTCCGACTAAGATGCCCTTAACACGCGTTTGAACGCAGGAATATACGCGTGAATATAGTGTAGAGTAATATACATGCGGTTGACTTTCGCTGTTCCTCGTATATCAACACCTGATTGCTTCATACTGTTGACTATAAAGATCGCATTGACTAAAATAAGGCGTACGAAAGTGAGAGAGTACGATTTTCTTATGGTGCATACGAAAACGAAACAACATCGCAGAAGATAATGGAATAGCTAGTAGTCATACATAGAGTTTCGGACATTACAAGAAAATAAGTTGGCGGAAATGCTAGCTTTTTTTTACTTGCTGATACATCCGACGTCTTCAGTTCGCCGAAGGGTTTTTGATCTAGCCGGCTCAGCTCTTTCTTTTCCGTTAATTACGCCTTCTTCGGTGCATTTCTATGTCAATCTGTGTGCTTTAGTTTCTACAGCTTTTTTTTTTTCTTGGTAAAGCAGTTCTTTTAGGCAGAACAGTTTTGCATACGCAAGTAGCCAAGCTATAGCGCCTAGAGAGGGTGAATAGAAAGCAAATTTGTTTAGGCTGACCGATAAAGTTTTCTCCACGAAGATGTAAATCAAAGAAGTCGTAGGAGAAGAAATGCAATTAGGGAACGAAGTTTGTTGCCTTCAGTAGGTGCGGAGCTCTTGCATAGTTAAGCAGAATTCTTTCCTTTTCTTCGAGAATAGACCCGCTGTAGGAAAGATGTGGGATGGGGAATAGTACGGTGGTGGAAGGGGAGGGAATGTGGCAGCGATGAAAGGTGACGGAAAGTTCTGAGGAGAACTTCGCACTATTCTGTCTCGCATCGATCGCTGCTACTCGAAGCAATAAAAGAAAAAAAATCCCACTGCTAAGGAGACGTTTGAGCGCAGGTTTTCTAAAGAGATCGACCATCTTAGTGTGATGGAGTAAACAAAACTCAACTGCAATAAAGGATACGAAGCGCCTATTCTGTGAACAGTGATAAGCTTTCATAGACGCGAAATTGTGCAGTTCTCCAACGCTGTCTCGCGTTCAAGTATGATAACGTATGTACCACGACGAAACGCTTTCAACTTTTGCGAAAAATATTGCTACAGTCGAAACGGAACACGTATATGGTAGTGTTATGAAGCACGGCGCCTAGCGGCGTCGCTGTGTCGTTTATTTCTTGCTATCGTTTTTGCGGCAATTCTGTCCGACGGAGTGTTTAGATCGAATCGGTACAAACGAATGTTAAGGTGATATCACTAAGGAGATACACTTCGCAATGTTTGCACCACTACAGGTTATTTATGCACCATGGTTGGCTCGCGATAATCGGGGGCGTTAAATGAAACTGCAACTGCATACAGATGTTTATTTCTAGGCAAACAGAGATACAGATTTAAACAGATATTTAATTCTATATCAATCAAAATACTTGGTTTCTTGTTGTGACCATATAGCAGTTTCAAGACACGACAAACCGCTAGCTACGACCCGCGCTGGTCGAACCATTGGCTCAGAATATAGCAGTAGTGAGGGGATGATGTTCCACGAAATGTTTTCCCAAGCTTGTGCAGTGTTCGCAGATTTATAAAGCAGGAGAGTCACACAGTCGTTCATTCACGTGGACAATGTCGAACGTTAACTTTTGAAAGTGAATATGTGTGCGTAATTTAGGATTAGCCGTAGATGGCGCCTACAATGCCAGCGCTCCAGAAAACACGGCTCCTACGAAACAGATGGCCCTCTAGGGTGGTCACGTGATCAGCGCTCGAAGGTTCTTTACAAGATGGAGGTGACAAAATTGTCGGTTTGCTAACAGAGCTCGTCGAAGCTTGCACGGGCAGACCCGGTTGACGTGGGTAAGAGGCCATTGTGTGCAGTCCAGAAGAGGGAGACGAATACAGCTGGCCAGGAGCCGGATACAGCTGGCCAGGGGCCGGATACAACCGGCACGGATGGTCCCTGGGTTGTGAAGTCAGGCAGGGGCTCGCAGGTGTCGGTGGGCAGCATGGAGGTCGATGACACGGCATGAGTGGCGGAGAAACGTGCGAGCAACGGCAAGCTGGGGGCCTCCGGACACGCTTTTGGCAGGGACACGGGAAAAGGCACATAAGGCAACACTGGGCCAACATCTCCGTGAGCGTGGGCACAGCAAACGAAGTACAAGCTACGTCAAGTAATAGCCCGCTAACTCGCTTCAATAAGAGGTGACGCTCACGCCGGATGTAATCGTGCGAGTTGCGTAGCGCAGCCAGTCTTGAAGTTCCAGGATACGGCGCCTCTCCTGTTATGCGTACAACGTGGAACATCAAACATTATAGCAGCGTAGAGACTCGGTTCCAGGTAACTGCTACTAAAGAAACTTCGAAAGGTGGACGCACTTTAACGAAGGAGGCATTGACGCTTGAAGCGCAACAGAAGTTCAAGCGATCACCGAAGAGCGTCGTGGTGCAGTACGTGCGCAGCCCCTGTAAGCTACTCAACGTGAATAGCAAAATCTGCCTGTTTATCACAACGCACCTTAATTTATACCAACTCAACTAGCAAGACCCACTATGGGGGCAGATAAATAATATGATGAGACAGAACAAATAAATGTACAATATAGTTCAAAGAGAGGGATACAAACGAAACTTTGAGGACACTAAGATGTACACGGCAATATAGCTATTCTTTTTAGTATGTTATATCTGCAAAAGCAATTCCTTTTCACTTCTTCGTCATCATCCATCGATTTCATGAAGATTTCACGCGTGAACACCTGTAGTGACTGATCATATTGCAACTGAATTAACATGACTATGCGACGCTTCCTAAGCAATATATTACTTGTCTCTTTTTTTGTTCTTCTTTATCAATCAGACGCACCAAGTGGACAAAGGTGATGGTAAAGTAACGCTACCGTTCTTTATCGTAACAGTAAACCTCTATTACAGCAGAGATGTTGAGGTCGAGGTTTTCTGTATGTCGTAGAAAGAAAACTATCATCATCACGAACCGGCACGCGCTCTCTTCGTCCTCTTCTTCCGCTTCTGCTTCGCTCCCAGAACACGTGCGCCGATTTCTCCGGCGTGGCCTGTAATAACTCTCACGGTTCTTGGATGTGGGCGCGATAAGACAAGGACGAAGGGAAGAAGACACAAACACTGGCGCTACTGACAACAAAAAGCGTTTATTTTCAATCACCAAGCCTACTTATATACCTATTTTTGCACACGACATTCACGTGACCTCTAGCATATAACATGAAAGACCAGCAATACAATCAACAACATGACAGGGTTGAAAACCTCCTATGACGAAATTGACCGCTTCTGCATCACCGCTTCTGCATCTTCCCTTCGTCCTTGTCTTATCGCGCCCACATCCAAGAACCATGACAGACCAACAAGCCCGCATCGCTACCCTCGTCAGTTGCAATAACTCTGATGGGTGGAGAACAAGTACAGAGACAGAGAAAGCAAGAGAGAGAGAGAGAGTGAGCGCGAAAAAAAGAGATAGAAATAAAGAGAAAGAGAGAAAGTGAAATAACCAGGGACAAAAAGAGAGCACGCATAGCTATGTATAGTATAGTATAGTATAGTATAGTATAGTATAGTATAGTATAGTATAGTATAGTATAGTATAGTATAGTATAGTATAGTATAGTATAGTATAGTATAGTATAGTATAGTATAGTATAGTATAGTATGGTATGGTATGGTATGGTATGGTATAGTATAGTGTAGTATAGTATAGTATAGTATAGCAAGGGGCTGGGAAAGATAGAGGTGAGAGGATAAAAGCCTAGCCAAGCCAATAGCTAGGTGCCCACCACCTATGCTATGACCCAGCCTTGCGCAACTCAGTGCAAGCTGCGCTTATTTTTACTTTACCGTATGACTTCTTTTACCAAGAGTGAGAACTGTCTAATGTAGCTCAGACAATTGAGGAAGATACGCATGATATATAAATAATCGGGGCAGCGTGCGTATTAATCTTGATATTGTTATCACGGCATTCCAAAATAGCGGCGTGCGCTTCTTCCAAAGCATCGTTCTTTCAAACTTGTCACCGCCTTTGAGCCGGAGATATTTTGCCGAAATAAAACGAGGCAAGGTTAAAAGAAAAGAAGCTTCTATTGGGGCCTTCGCTAAGCGAAGGGATAGCTCGAGGAAAAATGATGATGCGTCCAAACTTTATAGCGGGTGTTGAATTTGAAACAAGTGTGAGCTCCACCTTCCTCCTTAACATGCGAAGCGAAGCGTACGCGGCGGATATTTTCGATTGAGAAGCAGCGATCCCAGTTGGGGGTTAACGTGTCAGAATGGGGCGTATAGCAGCGTAAGCGCTAAGGAAACAAAGTAATAAAGTAATGACAGAATTAACGTGAATAGTCGAAGCCTTGGAATTTCTATGTTTTCGAATGGTATCGCTAGGCGCACAGGGGCAGAAGCTTATACGCAGGCCATATAAAGTATATGTCCAGGCACGACTCAGGGTTTCGTCCGGTGTCTGCTGAAGAAGGCTCAGCGGTGAACTTTAAAGTTTCGTTCGCGCCATATCCGCGGGAGCGATTTTGAACGTGTCACATGTGGACAGCCAGCACAAACAAGATCAAAGATTAAAGAGAAAAAAGAAAACGAAGTGAAACTTTGGGCTTGGAAGGACGAAAGGAGGTTGAGCGCGATCGTCGCCAGCTTGATGCCTTAATGCCATCGCCTGTTGGTCCTTTGTTTACATTTTTTCTTAAGAGTGCTTTCATTAGTGGCTCGTTGCATGGTGGCGGCACGCTCTGAAATTTGAGTGCCGGCGAGCCGTCCGCCTTACGTAAAAGCGAGTAGCCTGTTTTACCGTGCCTCCTTTGTGATTTTATCCGTGCGCCCATGAATTTGTTTTTAACGATACCGCATTTCCCTTCGGGCCTTCTGAAGCGTTTGTTTACGGTTGCTCGCCGCACGCCAGAAACCAATTATTTTGATGAACACTAATGCGGCAAACACGCCGATCGCCCTTCTGATGCCCACTAAAGGCGGCTATCAAAAAGGCTGAGTTCCAGCTCATTTTGTTTCCTAGAAGCGTTGCATGTTTCGACCGGGTAACGAGCGGATTACATGCAAGCGGGTAATGTAGTTTTGAAGGTACAAGAACATGTTGTTAGCAATTTGCATGCACAGACGCCTCTGAAAGTTGTACAAGAATCTCGGCATATTGTGTCAAGTCATTAAAATAAATATGTTCTCCAGAAGTGTCTAAAAATAAAATTAAAAATTAAAACGCTACACGTGTTTGACTATGCGGTGCAGCGGTTACCATAAGAATGAAATTCGAGACGTCTCTTCGAGACGCCAATACGCAGCAAATTTCGGAATTTAGTGAAAGTGAAGCCTTCTCTACGGGAACGTTCTCCTGTGCAGTCTTGGGTGATATACATAACTGGGATTCGAAAATTTGCGAGCGCCTTCTCTGTCGGCTTTAGTGCAGGTCTCCATCGTGCACGACAGCGACGGAACCTTTAATGATCTTGCCTCGGATTGCGAATAGGGCCTTAAAAAAGAAGTTTCGGTAATGCAGTTCCTCAGATATTTCTGTGAGCGATGTGTCAAACATTGCAGACTTACAGTTGTTATGGCTACGGGTAAAGTAAAAACAATTCGGCTAGTATCTGTAAAGCGACCGTATCATTTCCTTTCTAAAGAGAAATTCATTTAATCTTCACCTCTAACGTCTTACTCTCTTGAATCTACGTCATAAAAATCTGTAACTTCCTTCAGTGTCTTCTAAAGTTCGAACGAGCGAGTGTGTGGTACACTAAGCATCCCCAGCGACGTTATCGCTGTAATCGAGCTTCCGCAGTTTATCAGGTCATAAAATTTTTATCGCCATGATCGACTTTCTGGCTCTTCATATCTCTCAATCTTCTCTTCATGTAGCCAGTTTCTTTGAACGTCCGCTGTATGCTGGTTGAGAAGTGACAGGCTCTAGATCAGGAGACATACTTGAGCCTCGCTTATTGCGTGCCCGAAGTCTGCAAGCAATAACCTAGCTTTGTTACATTCTTGCGAAACAGTTCATCGTAATGGTCGAACAATAATTTGCATACCTTCTTACGTACTTCGCACAAGTTAGATCGCCTATCAGTCTGTATGAAATATTGCTTCAGAGTAGCTTATTCTTCTTGTGCTCGGCTGCTGACCCGAAGGTCACGCGTTCGAGCCCGGTCGTGCCGGTTGCATATTGATGGAGAGGAAATGATAAGGGCCAGTGCACTGTGCGATGTCAATTCACGTTAAAGAAGACCCCGTTGTCGAAATTTCCAGAGCCCTCCCCCACAGCGAGCTCGTAATCATATTGTTGTTTTGGCACGTAACACTCTGGATATTCTTCTTTCTTGCGAACATAAATAGGGTTCTGATAATACCAGTCGCAATAAACAGGGTCCGTATTTCCTTTAACGTTGTCGTAAGTGTATTTACTAAGCTTTTGTACACAATTCAGAGAAATATAACTATATTTATAACATTGTTCTTGCCAAAGCATTTCTGCCGTTCTTTAGTCTCGCTGGAAACACAGTTTACGTTTCCTTGCAAATAGGACATACAATGCTCTAACAATTTAAAACTGTACACAATTCCGCGCCGGAATCAGATCGACGAAGATGCCAAACCAAAGCGTGCTCAGTTACACATTGTATCCCGCTTCTGGTTTATTAGCGCTTCCCGCTGCGCAAAACAGCTCGATCGTTTTCCACCGCTCGGTTGCGTCTCTGCAGTGATGTTGATATTAGGGCCGGTAATGAAGCCATTAGCGCCTCACGCCAACGTGCTTTGGGTGCGACTTTCTATAGAGCGGTGCGTTGGGGCGTGTGACAAGCTAGACGCTGGTCGCTTGGTCGGCCGGGTTAGCGGGCCGCGTACAGCGATACATCGACCAAAGCGAAACTACAGAAATCGGTGCCCTTTTTCGGCGGAAGCGGAAAGGACGAGTTACGAACCGGACGTAGCCGGTCGGAAGGGCTCGCTCCGACGTGTTTAGCATTAGTGGAAGAGAGGCAACATACATACATACATACATACATACATACATACATACATACATACATACATACATACATACATACATACATACATACATACATACATACATACATACATACATACATACATACATACATACATACATAGTTTGGCTGCTCGTGCGAGCGCGCATCGCCCCCACTTGCTTGCTTTTCCCCTCGAAGCTGGCATTTTTGAAGCTGATGTCACCGCAGGGCAAAACGAGGGCGAGGGTGAAAGCAAGTGGAGGTGATGCGCGCTCGCAGGAACAGCCATACTCTCTCCCGATAACTCGAAAATGTGCCACAATCAGCGCCACTGTAATACCTTGCAGAGCGCTTGGCTACGCGCTCGCGTGATGTAGCTCATACTGAGCGCGATAGTGCATAATACATACATACATACATACACACATACATACATACATACATACATACATACATACATACATACATACATACATACATACATACATACATACATACATACATACATACATACATACATACATACATACGTACGTACGTACATACATACGTACATACATACATACATACATACATACATACATACATACATACATACATACATACATACATACATACATACATACAAGAAATGAGGAAGACGAGGCTATGCATGCATATATGGCACTCGACAGGCCAGTCCTGAAATATAACAAAAACTGCCTTCACTGCACTGTGGGCGATGGGCATTACAGTAGTGTCTGCACAGACAGTGGAAGATCGTTCAGGAGAAAGCCTATTTGATATTAATTGTTCTCGTAATTCAAATCGAGGACTGTGGCTCCATGATTGTGCGGGACTTTGTTTTTGTAGTAACGTCGCTCTATACTTTTGGAATCCCTGAGGTTGTCTTATTTTGTTAGAAATATTTTCCTAATGTTTCTAATGTAGGTAAAGGAGCCGCCGTCGCTATCAAAGGTTGAATGAATATATATATTTTTTTGGTTTTACATCCATCTATCTATTTTCGTTACGTTCCTATTGAAAAATATGAAGCGGAGCGTTTCATGAAACAAGGACAAATTTGCATAGTTTACGATTTGGCGTTCAGCTGATGAAACTTGCGCAAGTCGTGCGTAATACAGACAGAGCGAGAGAAGTAGGGAGTGAGGTATAGATTCGAGGAAATCGGCAAGCAAAATAGCGCACAGCTAACCGACCAGAAAGCAGGGCAATAAAGCAAGGCGAAAGTCAGAAAGAAGAAGAAGGCAAAACAGAAAAAAAAAGAATATCGCTGAGAGAAAGTACGGCGAGAGAGACAGGGAAGAGACGTAAATGCGCGATCGGTGGCATTTACCCGATGCCTGCGCATATTGAAAGGCGCGCAAATAACAAAAAAGATGGCGATGAGGCTAAAAAAATGAAAAGGAGAACAAGCGAAAAAGCGTTGCCATACAAAGAGTGAGTAAGGGAGGACGGGCGGTTCCTCCGGATGTGCCGTCGGTATCAGCGCCTCGCACGGCCAGCCGCCGAAGTTCGGTCAACGGTGCCGCACAACGGCATTACGTCTGCTTGTTTGCCCGGCCAGGCGAGCCGCGCCGGCGTGCCTCATGGAGCGCGCAAATGTACCGACGACTGCGATGTCGACGACGGTGGGAGCCTCTCTCCCGACGGCAGAGCAAACATCGGAAAATCGAACCCTCGTTTTGCCCTCCTTTTTTTCGTGCTTCTTCTTCTCTCTCTCTAAGGATGTCCCACGCAGTCGCCGTCTATTATTCCCCGTGCGTTGGCCTGCCGACGTCCCTGCCCTATGGTTCTTCCGTCTCGTGCGTTTCTCGTAGTCGGGAAGGCAAACTTTGTTCTATGTACACTTCATAGTCCTAACTGCTTGTTTATTCATGTATTTATTTTTAATGTCGAGCTTTCTAATCCAATACACTGGGATTACAGAATCAATTTATCGGTTCAACTACAAAAATTTATACTTAGGGCTAAAATAGGGGACGAAAGAAACACTACAGGAGTAAAGCAGTACCCCAAAACTAGCGTAAATACTGTCACGAAGACGAAACTATTAACTACGAGATTAATTATGTCAGAAGGAATGATCCTCGGGAAGCGGCTAAATTAAAGTGTCATGAACAACCCCTAGGGCTTGGTGAAAAAGCGCATTCTACGGAAAGCAGACACTGCTTTGAATAGCTCAGCCGAATCTTGTAGTCGTGCGTGTTAAAGAGAGCTTAGAAGCTGAGCTCGAAGTTGCCGTTTTCCCAGGCACCGTCCCTTCAGAGGCCTGTGCTCACTGCTGCTGGCGCCCGATGTTAGGCGTCAGAGAAATGACAGCATGCTATTGGCCAACAGCCGTCATAAATCATCAGCGGTGTTTGCATCAGAAGCGCTTATTGACGATAGGTGCCGCCACCTGCCGGCGCTGCGCTCAATAGTGTGCTAAGATTACATGGTAGCCACACTAGCGCGCACAGGAATTCCAACGAGAGAGAGCGGTCGCGTTTCATCACGCGTGATCAAGGTCATGACGCGCGCTGACGTAACTTCCTACCCCTTGCCATCCCTCCCTGTGTAGTTTCCAGCGTGCTCGTCGGGACGAGAGAAGAGAGAAAGCGCTTAAAGCGTTCGACAAATCCCTGTAACTCCGATCGTTCTTGACGTATTCGAGAAATTGTTTGCGCAATCGATTCATGTGGTAATAAACTTCGATACTGAGGCCATTCGATGATTACCTGGAAAAGTGGTTCAGGTCCCTTTTCAGTGAGAATTGGCAGTCCAGTGAACGCGTAAAAAACTGGCACGTGTTGGCTAGTACAAGGTGATTTGGCTAACTCTTCGCTAATATCGGCTAGTTCGGGGCAATGCTGGCTAGGCGCTCTGATATATACGGTGCTATAACGTAATGCGTGTACGTCCGTTCCTCTGCCTCACTGAAACGCTTCAAACACAGCGACAGTTTCCTTCAGCAAAATGCAGCTCAATCTCTTTACAGAAGAGTATTTACAGAAGGCCACCTGAATTTGTACCAGCATAGTCGGTGTCCAACATGGTTGTCATAAAGCCACGTTTCTGGGAATGTGCGGTAAAAATTTGAAACACTTTTTTGTCGTCTACAGCGGTACAGAGTCTCCTTGGGGGCTTGTCTATTTTTTACCCGTTGGGGCTGCCATTGCTTCCCTGCCTTCTCATGCACCGATGCTTCAAGTACCTTTTCTAAGTTCTTAGACCCTTTCTGCTCTGAGCCTAGCATTATTACTGTTGTGACTGCTTATACAGCGAAATAAAAAAAACGGAGGTATTTGTGTGTGGTAGGGTTCGAAAGAGAAGAAGTGTGATGAAGCGCGAGAATGCTTCAGCGAAAAAAGAAATCGTGGAAAGAAGATCGCGTATAAAAGGAGTTATTACCGTTCCAACGCATCACGCCGTTAAGAGCCCGCAGGCATTTCCCTCAGAGTCGAACCGCCTCTTGAGGCCCACACACTTTGTGCGAACTCGAGTGCTTCGAGCTTTTATTGCCGCCGCTGTATGTTGTCGACGGTGGTGTTGCGGTGGGATTAGAATTTCATCAGCTTCGGTCATTACATCACACGCAGATGCACTCACACGTGGATTGCTTATCCAAACAAGGCAAAGAAGTTCAAGGGAAGCGACGAGAAATCAGTTGATGCCTTTACGAAGACGAGTTCACTTGTCGTAACATTTGCTCCAGCGACATTCCACATAGATGACAGGCAAAAACTCACAGGATCTCTAATGCATTCGCCTAAGACAACTGGAAGGTGAAAGCCATCTTCTTCTTTTTCTCCTTAGTCGATGTAGTGGTCCTCCCCGCCCCCCTAAGAAAGCTTTCTGGACCTAACGAGGTTCGGTGCTGTCTTCAGCATCGGGAGCATTGCAAGCTTTCTGCACCTTGCCTGGTTTTGCACTGCCTCCGTGATCAGCCCGCCTTTGATAAAGCGATGATGTTACGCGATGACGCCGTCATGTGACGTCATGTTATGTGACTTCATGGGGACGTCCCAATGGCGTCAAAAATTTCGGTGATCTGTTCTGTCATAGTGTTGTCTTCACGTGATGATGATTTATTCAATCACTTGGGTTGACGCCGACGCCTCGGGACGCCCACGGTGAATTTTCGCGTTTTATGAGGCATCTAAGGCTTTCTACTTAATAAAGCCAGCACGTATCTATCTATCTATCTATCTATCTATCTATCTATCTATCTATCTATCTATCTATCTATCTATCTATCTATCTATCTATCTATCTATCTATCTATCTATCTATCTATCTATCTATCTATCTATCTATCTATCTATCTATCTATCTATCTATCTATCTATCTATCTATCTATCTATCTAATCTCACGAATTCTATGGTTTCTTTCTGTCGTTTTCGCAGGAGGCCTGTTCGACAATGCGGACGACGAGCAAGAGTTCGCCTTCCGCGTCACCATCGAGCGTATCAACAACGACAACGGCGTGCTGTTGCGCTCGCGGCTGGTGCCGCGCATCGAGCGCCTCGACAAGGACGACAGCTTCAGGGCCACCAAGAAAGGTAGGCAGGCGCACGTGTTTCCTACTCGCGGAATGCGCGTGCCAGCAAACGCAGCCGGAATGTGCTGCCACCGCCACTGCTGACGCATTCCATTAGCGTCGTCAGGTAGTTCGCAGGAATACGATCGCGAAAGCTCCGATTCCTCGGTGCGGCTGAGTGAAATTAACGCCATCTTTGCTTTTTTCTTGTGTCGCGACATGCGAGATTCCAAGCAGCAGACCTGCTTTTTGCTCGCACTGAGTTCGTTTTTCCTACTTATCTGATACCGGAAATGTATTGCGTCTTTCGGAATACCTTTAGTTGCAGTGGCTGCAGAATCCAATGGCCATGGGTCGTAAAGGAGCACAGCCATTGTGCGCTTTTTGGAGGAGCTTTGCGATCGATCATATCAGTATTCTTCTATGGAACTGGAAAGTGCAGCTCGCTGCACTTGTGCGTTCGCTTTCTCGATACACGTGTAAACAGCGTAGAACTCATGGACGTTGTGTCCAGTTGACATTTGATTTCGTAGTATAATATACAACAAAAAATCTTCTTGTGAGAATGCGTGACTTTCAAGGGAAAGGCGGCAGCGTTGCGTGTGCAACATGGGTGGGATTCTGATATTAGGCGGATGAAATAAAATACAGGCAATAAAATGGATAGCGATATAGTCAGCCGTAGCACGATATGGTGTAACGCAATAGTGATAATTGCAGGGACATGAGAGAAGCCTATGTCCCAATGGGAACACGTGATAGTGTTGGGTACATTGTTACAAGCCATCACGAACAATGTGACACCAACACACGCACTTATATATATACAATTTATGGCAGCTTTTTTTGTAATTGTCTCGCTTCTTTCGCCTTTCACTTGCAGTGCGTTATAGCGACACGCACTCATATAAGTGACCATGAGCCTGCGCCTGCGTCTACACGACCTCTGTCCCTTGATCGCAAGGAGTAGGAACATATCACGCTTTAGTTCGCGTATATTCTCTATTTAAATTGATAGCTAATCATCGATGCATGCATTGTCAAGACACACTAAAGAGACAAACACAAAAAGAAACAATGCAAGCGGGCAATCATTTAGCAGTTCTTGCGCTGTCGCGGCCGGAACATCATGACGCTGGGCGTACATCTCTATGAAAGAAAAAAAAGTCCTTCTGCCATTTTGAACGCCTTTACGTTCACACATGCGAAGTGCCAGAAGAACGCAAGCCCAAGGCAACACCACACCGATACTCATCAACTGGGCTGGCTCTGTATATATATGTCAGACTCGATCACGATCAAGAAAGCATTCCGCGAAACGCCCCCTTTGCTTTCATCGCCGTTTCAGCGTCACTCCTTTCCGGAGCGGCCACTTTAGCGACCAAGGGAAGCGAGATTGCGGAAAGTATAGAGACAAGCCGTATAAGAACTCATCATCTCGAGCACGACGGATCGCGCGGCTTTAGCCCTCGACAACGCTCATAACCTGAACGGCGGGCGGACTCGAGAGGGTTCGTCGTTCAGGAGGCAAGAACGCGCATCCCGCGACCACGATACCACCGCTACACAGGAAAACAAGTAAGCAAAGACACAAAAGGCGCTGCTATACTAGATACACAACGCGCCCTGTAATGTTTACGGCCGTGGCAGTTTCCAGAAGATGACCGTGCCGGGCTCTGTGTGCGGATATGACGCTCGGGTCTCTTTTTTCCTGTGGAAAAGCCGCGAGTTGCGGCGGAGGGGTTGATGTGGGGGGTGGTTGTTTGGTGTCTATACTGAACCTCCGAGCTTCCCGTCATTTCGCTTATGACGCGGATCTTTGGGGAGCGACGTCGTCGCCGACTCGCCCGGCTGCGCGCTCGTAAAGCAGCTGCACGCGCCTCCGAAGACGACGACGAAAGGCGGGGGATGCTAAATAAAATATAAGACGTCTTTGAATGGGAGGCAAGGCTGCGGCGACGTCCGCATTGGACGCTGGGGAGGTTCGCGAGAAAGCGAGCGGACGCGCCTTGAAAGTCACCGCAAAGCAGGGCATTTTGAGAACGACGACCGAGTTCTAAATCGTCTACTTCGCTCACTCGTGGAGGGCAGAGCAATGAGTCCACGCTGAATACTCAGGCTGTGCGGCTGTTTCGCGTCTTCACGGCTGAGGGTCAGACGGATGCTGCATGCTCGGCGGCTTGTGGACTCTGATGCGAAATGCGTCCCGCTGTCGCTCTCCAGCTCCGGCAATATCGGACGCCTGTGTTCCGAGGAACAGCATAAACTGCTGCGGTCAATAGCACGTTGAAAAAACAGCAAAGGCAAGATATCAGTAACGTAAATTTCAAAGTGATGTAAAAGTCAGACATAACCCGTCTTGATTTGGTATCGATTGACGCCCTGCGGTGCCAGAGCCAATAAAGCTGCTAGCGTTATGACTGCCACATCTGCCGCCTCTATTACACTCAGTCTCTTCAACTTGGGCATTCTTTTTTTTCGTTTTTTTTTTCCTTTAAAACTCTCTACGGTATCAATGGTGAGGCGTTATTTAGGGGTAGAACGTGGCGATATGCTATAACATAAGGACCAGCGCCGCGTGTTCAAAAAAATTTTTAGGAGGCATGAGTCGGTGTATTTTAAGGACGATCGCGGCTTCCCTCGCGCGAAAGGCCCGTGGGGGTCCCGAAGGAGTGGAGGGGGGGACTGGAGGGGGGGGGGGGAGGGGGGGACCGGAGGGGGAGGGGTGGAGGTGCGTAGTGTTGTGGATCTGCGTGGCTCCGGCGGGAACTGCTGCGTACCTTGAGAGCCGGGCGCGGTCGCGCGAACCCTATCTTGAGAGTGATCAGCAGATGGCTCATACCTTTGTAGGAGCCGTGTTCTCACCACTCATTTTGCGCTGAAGCAAAAGACAGAAAGACATGTCGCTTCGCTCACTGCAGTGGCCACGTTTCTGCAGTGATCACTGCAGCGGTCACTGCAGTAACTGCAGCGTCACTGCAGCGGTTACTGCAGTGGTCACTGCAGTGGTCACTGCAACGGTCACTGCAGCAGTGACTGAAGCGGTCACTGCAGTGACCGTTGAGTTGCGTGAATTGGGATATCTAAGCAGGTTCTCCTAGCCTTACTTCGTATGACGTTCCAGTTGGTTATCATTGCATTCCCTGCTTCGCCCTTGCGCCGCAACTGTGACCTATCGTTTGACCACTGCACGGAAGAGGCTATACACTAGTACGCAATCCCTCTATTAGTTTAGGGACTCCATAGGCTCACACCACTCTGCATCAATGAAATATAAAGAACGGCTAGAGATAAATGACTCAGTCAACACCAGAAGACTACCACAGAGACAGAAAGTAGTGAAGGAAGTTTAGGAGCCCCCTCGTTCTGTCAGTGCAAAAGCACTGCTTGCCCCGAAATTTGAATAAACTTGCAATAACGTCTACGCTCTCTTCTGGACAGATTTGTTCTACTCGTTGTATGCTTTCCTTTTTTGAGTTAATATGATTTCGCAACATTTTATTTGTTTCTAGCTGAAACTAAATGTCATCCCATAATTCTATCCTACTCTTGACCAGTCGTCTACAGTGAATATTCGGAGTCTGCAGAAACTCCAGCCGTACATACCCAAGCATATACATATAATTCATCTTTACGAGGTAAAATAAAGTGGGCCTGCGTTAACCAGAAGATCGCTGCGTTAACCAGAAGATCTCAAGAAAAGCTACACTTATCAATTCCCATATACCCGTGGAATCTATCTATTTCTTTGCTTTCCAATAGACCGTTTCCGCATTCATGATGGATGGTTTTTTCTGGCAGTTCGTTTCCCATACGCGACCACTGGCTAAACCACACGAAACGTAAGTTTAAAAAAAATAAAAGAGGAAGATCTGATTCAGGCGGGCTTTAAGTTAAAGTGGTTAAAGTTGCAAATCAGCGCTCCGCGATCATGATTTTTTTTTACTTGCTCGTTGACTACCCGCAGTGATTTTTTTTTGTCCGCGTTTACTAACCATTGCCGCCAACGCTCGTAACCATTACCACCAACTCAATCTCGTTTTTTTTTTGTTCTTTCGTTGAAAAGTTGGACAGTTTGTGCAAGAATTTGCTAGAGTTATGCCCTGACGTCAGCGAGGACCTCTATTTTATTAGTAGACGACCTCCCCCTGCACACATTTTTTTCCCTCCCATAAAACTGATATTGCCGCCGATATCCGTTGAATAATAACAAGCCTGCAGTTGATCAGGGAATTGGGTGCAGTAAGCGAAGAAATTATACGAAGACTGCGTAGGTATGTACGATTGGATTAGGCTGTTTTCTGCAGACACCGGAAAAGAAGACGAACGACCAGCGCCTACGTCAGCTCCGTGACGGGCAGGAGAGTAAAAGGCCGCTGTGCGAGAGTGTTACACTGCGCATGCACACGGAACGTGCACTGCTCAGCCGATCCCTTAACTTCGTACTAGGCGCGAGGGGTCGGTACGCGTTATTCATCGTTAACCGAATTCCTTCCAGACTTTCCCACGGGATCAGCAGTGATCGGTGTAACTATTAAGGATATAACGTTTCGCCCACGCAGCACCATCTTTCTTTTTTTTTCTTCTTTCTTTCCCAAGCTCCAGCAGCTCTGTAAGTAACATTGTTTTCGAAAGACTGCGAAAGTGCCTACTCCATCCTTCGGCGTCTTCGCCCTTAGGGCAATCATATCGCCGATTCTCATCGTAGGCGTAATGAAGGCGCGGTTCGCGCGCACACGGCAGAAGTTCCTGCTTTATTAACGAGATGCCAGTCTTATCTCTAAGAGAACTTCACTATTCGCGTGCGCTTTTCGTGCGTGCGAACGGTTGTTACGAGAATGATCAAACTACACTATCTCTTGCTGCCTATACGCCAACGTCCCAGTCTGAAAATCATACTTGTTTGGCTGACATAAAAAAGAAAGCTGTTCTTGGGCAGTGGACGATTCATCTTGTCAAGTTTGAAGACGTGCAGGTGGCTATTTTAACAGGTAACACGTCTTCGGTCGCTTGCGCCGTCAATCATACAAAATGAAGCACTAATCTAGAGGGCTAGTAGCAAACGAAACTGTGTTTGTATTCTGATAATAGAGTGCGACTTGACACCAGCAAGCGTAAGTCGTGAGTAAAAAAGGTCATGATACCTTGCGCATTCGCCTAAGCTGACTCGAAGGCGAAGGCCATATTCTTGGTGTTCTTTTGCTTCCTTGTCTCAGTCGATTGTTTTGACCCCCCCCCCCCCCCCTTCGCCCTCCTCGAAAGCTTTCTGCACTTAAAGGGGTGGTGCCACCAAATTTGTGGCTTGCGCGTTCTTTGCTGTAAGCGTTTCCTATAGCTCCATGAAGCATGATGCACGCACCAAGATTCATGTATTCTCGCTAAATAATTTAATATCGTCTTTTGATGTGAACAACTTTCGGTTTCGGTTTCTGGGCGCCGAGGTTGGGCAGTGACGTAGAAGTGTAGGAGGCGTTGTCACGTGACCACACAAGGCTGTGACGCACTTAGCCAGGAAGCGATCGAAACCGAAACTCGGCGAGTGATGTAGCAACCGATGCTTTGCCGGTACTATAGTGAATTGCAATATATTCTAGTTCACTACAGCCGGTACGTACGTTGCGGAAGTGGCGGAGTTCCGGCGGTCACTCACGTTACTACAGCAGATTTGGTGTGACGTCACTACAACTTTCGTTGCCAATCCTACAGATCTACGTCAGTGTTGGCGCGCTAGCGATGGGTTTCGATCAAGAGAATGGGCATTTAGGTACACTTTGGAAGTAAATTAAAATATATTCTAAACGTTTGCTGCGTCCGACTCTTCGTGCAGAATGTCCTTGCATACAGAGGAAACCCACAACAGGCTTGTGATAGCCTCGAAATTTAATGGCACCACCCCTTTAACGTTGTTTTGCACTGCCTCCAGGACCGTAGGCAAGGCAGCGTTCTGCAGCTCGTGTGGGTTTGTAGCACTGCCTCCAAGATCGAACGACGTTTGACCAAGCGACGATATCGTGTGATGACGTCACAGTGACGTAACAATAACGTCATAATTACATCACACATTTTGGCAACCAGTGACGTCATGATAACGAGATCACGTAATATTGTTGCATCCCTTCCTGTTGACACCGCCGATGCCAGACGCCGACGGTTACTTTGCGTGTTCGATGAGGCGTCTAAGGCTTTCGCCCTAAAAAAAAGCGCCTTGCCATTTACTTTTTTATGGTAAGAATGCTTACCTCCTAAAAAAAGCACATTTCTGTTTATTCACGTTTCCCCTGACATTAATTCTGCCTTACGTTGTAGCCCGGCTTTACCAAGAATTGCCCTCTTAACGATACGGCATGCTTCGTCACGGCTTGACTTAATGCCCGTAAACAGCCGAACCGGTCTGCGAAACATGATCAATGCAGAAAAAGAAAGGAAAAACTTCAAAGCTGTAAGACGTATACTCGGCAGACGGACCGAACGAACGCGGTACTACAACAGTTACAGCTCCAAACTCCAGAGCAAACATACCGTGGACTTCAGGTTTAATCTGCGCTTACTTTTATGTTCCTATAGGTGCTCCGGTTTCGCTGCTAATCGCCTTTTCCGTTGTTCTTTTTCTTTTGTCTCCGTTTCCTCGATTCGTTGCACAAAGCCCATCTCGGAAACGTGCCTGCGCCAAAGGGGCGTCGATGTACGGAGACGAGCAGGCCCCGGTCGAGCCGCCGCCGGGCATTTTTCGCTTGCTCAAATAGTACGAGGAGGAACAGGCCGAATGCCCAGCGCCACGCGCTACGTTATACGGCGCTTCTCGTTTGCCAAACAAAACGCGCGCGTTTCTCGAGCAAACGAGCGGCCATTCTTCTCTGCGCCGACCCTCGCTTCTCTCTTCACCTTGATTTGCATGAACATCGCCTCTGTTTTGTTGTTTCTGCTGTTGTTGTTGTGTATCCGCCAGCTTTTCGTTACGGTTGGGCGGATATGTGAAGAGACGCGGGTAGGTGAGAGAGTGATGCCCCATTGGCAGCTACGGAAGAGTTGCGGAAGAAAACATCAGGAGTCCCTTCCCTATCGGGAAAATAGGGGCACGCGAAGCTTGGGGTGTGAGTACCTGACGTACTACTTTTCTTTCTTTCTTTCTTTCTTTCTTTCTTTCTTTCTTTCTTTCTTTCTTTCTTTCTTTCTTTCTTTCTTTCTTTCTTTCTTTCTTTCTTTCTTTCTTTCTTTCTTTCTTTCTTTCCTTTTTTCCTTCTTTCTTTCTTTCCTTCCTTCTCTCTCTTTCTTTCTTTCTTTCTTTCTTTCTTTCTTTCCTTTTTTCCTTCTTTCTTTCTTTCCTTCTTTCTTTCTTTCTTTCTTTCCTTCCTTCTTTCTTTCTTCTTTCTTTCTTTCCTTCTTTCTTTCTTTCTTTCTTTCCTTCTTTCTTTCTTTCTTTCTTTCTTTCTTTCTTTCTTTCTTTCTTTCTTTCTGTCGCATTGCTCCCTCCTAACCGTTTCCTTCTTCCATGCCGGGGATTGGACCTTCATCCGCGTGGTTAGCAGCGCTACACTTCCGTTGATAGATGCAACAACGACGATCACTCGTTCATATCCAGGCAACAGTGAAATGTGACAACGTGAAATAACAAGCGACCTCGACAAAATATCAGATTGCCTTATCAGAAGCGGCTGATCGCCGGCAAGCCCACGATCGAGGGAGCATCAATTAATGGAAAACAGCGCACGTGACCGTCGCACCTTCGAGGGCCTCATTTATTTGACCTCGAGGGCGTCGGGTTTTTTGTGTACGTCACCGAATTCTGTGAGTTACAGCAAGCTTCGCTTGAAAAATTGGAAGTGCAAAAGGTTGAAGACAGGGGGCAGAGAGTAGTACGTATCTTTGCAGAGAGTAGTGCGTATCTTTGCGTCGTCCCCCTATTCCTCAATCCTCACTCTGCCTCAATCTTTTTCACTCTGAAACGTCTGTACGTCTGAAAAGAGGCTAAAGCCAGTGTAGTGCTGGCAGCACCGTACTTCTGAATAAAAGTCAAGCGGCTTTATCACTGAAGGAAGAGAGGGGAGAAAAAAAAAAGCCACGAGGGGCATTCTGGTGCGATCTGGATAATGCCGGAGGGGGTGGCGGGGTCCTGGAGAAATCGCTGAGCGTTGTGCGCGAAATAAGAAATATTAATTTCCCCATTTTTTGCGTTTGTTTTTTTCTTTTTTTCATTCTGTGAGGCGACGCGGACCATTAGGCTGTATGCCTTCGGGGAACAGCAATCTGACTTTGTCGGAACGCGACACACGATGAGCTGACTGCCGGGCCGATGCACCCAAAAAACACAAGCGTGTTCGAGACCAGACCGATTATGTCTTCCCGCTCAATTTTGTTTAAGTGGCACGAGCAACGAGCACTTCCGGTCGAGCACTTACTTCCGGTTTCCCGAATATTCAGAAAAAACGTCTTCTGAAAAAATTAAGCTGGTACGAAATCGATTATTCTGGTTCTAGTTACGAGTAATGTTGGATACATACGATTTTGGAGCTTAACCTTACTTGAGATACGGGATTGTAGGAGTGAGGATTTTTTACCAAATAAACGTACAGGTTATTTCTGTCTCCTTGTTTCGCTCGAAGGGCGAACGCACGGAACTCTTCACGTACACGCCGATTTCTTTCATAGGTGCTAAACTAATTAAATAACTTCACGTTTCACGCGCCGAAACTATGCATTGTTTATGAGGCACGCCGTATTGTGTGAACTCCGAATTAATTTTGACCCGCCCCTACACCAAAACACTGGTCGACGCCCACTCTGTCGTCCTCCGCGGGTATCTAGGAAACCTAGGCCCTATGCGCGTGGCCTCCGCGATTAGCTCCGGCAGCGCGCGCTGCCGGAACCAATCGCGGAGGTCACGCTGCGTGCAACGTACCGCAAAGACAAAGACGAACTAAAACGGGCAAGCGAACACGGTCCACGTAAGCAATAAATTAAGCTTGTTCTATCTATTCCACGTTTTTCTGCGCCGCGTCTGTTCCCTGGCTTCCGGTTTCTTCCGTCTTACTTACACAGGGCAGCCCCCCAAAAATAAGCGAAAAAAAAACACGTTCCCTTCACGTGAACGAACGCGAGAGAAGTAAATCGAAAGCTACCCGTAGACACAGTTGGTCAGACGTCGTGACTATCTTCTATTCCTATTTTGTGTGTGTCGCATTTTTCTAATATCTATTCGCGCGCCAAAACCTATCACGCATCGGAGGTTTATGGCCCGCAGCATTTCGAGACGACAGCATCGCGTCGTCCGGACTTGGTGGCGCGGCAATATCGAAGGGAACTGCAGCGCGCAAGGAGGAGAGTGTCCGTCATATTCCCTATCTCTCCCCCACTCCCCTTCCCAGCTGCCTCCTCGCCCCCCTTCCTTAAACGAGAGAGGCATCTTTCGGTGAAACGCCGCACGTCTCCCATGGCAACGCGGAAGGCATTCGGCGAAACCGTCGCCATTTTTGCGAGCTCCCAGGCCTTGTATTGTCTTTCCCTGTGTCCCCTTCCTGAGCGAGACGCAGGCGCATCTCTCTATTTGCACATGGCGAAGGTTGGCCTCACGGCCATGTCGCCTGTCCAGGCGTGCTTATTGCCGGTTCCTCCAGAAACTTTTTGTCCTTGCCTTCTCGATCTTTATATTTTTTCCCCCCAAGTTGACCCCTGAGTTTGCCTTGTCGTGTGACGTTATGAACAGGAACTAGTACTCCTGTTTCCTCACAGAATTGCAGGCGCCTTCATCTTTTATCGCGCTGCACTCTTTCTTTTAGATGCGAAGTATCTTAAGGCGGAGCTCAATCCGGTGGTGGTGGTGTGCGGCGTGACCACCCTTACTGCGCATGCGCATACCCTCTCCACTCACCATCTCCCCTTCCCCTCTCCCTTCCCCTCTCCCATACCCCTCTCCACTTTCCATGTCCCCTCCCTCTTTCCACTCTTCCTCTGAAACGCGGGCTAGACATGCCGAAATTCTCTCCTGCGCAACGCCGCGGTGAGCTCGAGCGCATGCGCGTCCCCTCCCCTTCTCTCTCCTCTCCTACGCTGCCCCCCTCTCGCCCGCCTGTCGACCGCGTTCCCCGCTCGCCCTGTGAGAATTAACGGCCAGGCTAGATGGAAGATACGACGCGCGTAGCGTCCCTCTTCGCGTTCCACGACGCGAGGTCGGTAGCATGCCCAACGATCGCCAACGGAACGAGATCGTGCAAGTGCTCCGGCTTCCCATCGCCTCATGGTCCCCTTTAGCGGGAGATGGTGTAATTTTTTATTCCAGGTGACGACTCGGGGTATCAGTGTAGTCCTTCTCGCGGCAAAGCAATCCTGTTTCTAGTTATGCGAACGCACAAGCACACGCAGGCGCGAGCGCATATTTGGTTTGGCCTGGTTTGGTTTATCAACACTATGGCACATACCCACTCTTGAGGATTGGGCAAGCCCTCATTATCTTAACCTTTAAATGTTGATTTCAAAAATGCATAATGAATAAGAAAAGAGAAAACAGGGAAATAAAACAGGTTATATCAAAGAAATACTGCAATTACTGTGCGATTGCGCAAGTAGACCAGACAAGTGTGTTTGACCACAACCACTTCCAATAGATATATCAGATTTTAGCACATTTAAAAAAAAATACTTTGCGAATATTTGTTACTGCAGAGATTAAAATGGTATACGGTTATCTTCAATAAGATTAGAAACCGCATCAAAGGCATCCCTGTTGCAATATCCCACAACGTAAGCACTGATGTTAAGTACCATTTCTGCAGTTAAGTTTAAACCTATCTTGGAAAGGGAGTAGTGCATGTACTCTGCTTCTTTCTATTTTTTTTCTGTCTTTCTCTGTTAAGCAAGATTGTCACAGTATCAAATCATATGCATATGTCAATTTATTTGCGCTATACCTCTGTTTCAAAGTATACATCTGACACTCTACGCCATGAAAAAAAATTCTACATGAATGAACTCATTAGACTGAGCGGACGCAAAAACCTAATCTTTACATCAGTTGCGTGAATGAGAGGGAATGTGTTCCGAAGAATGGGCCTCGGACACCTGCGCTCGCGGTGTCGTAATTTCATGTCTAATGCGGCTTAATACGCGGCGCGGTTGCAATGGTCATCGGTCTAAGGCTGCCGATAAATGTTCCCCGACGTTCTGGACTTTCGTGCGTAAGCCTCGGTGCGATCGCCGATGCGAGATTATAATGCTTAACAAATTTTGCAACCGCTTCGCAAATTAACGTTTCGCAACGGACGGTCGTCGCCACAGCCGTACACTCCCTCAGCGCGCTGCCTCAGTAACCGTCGTTTACACAAGTGCATGCGGGTTGGGAAACTGAGCCGGCTTACAATTCCCCTCTTGCTGACACGCGCACTCTTGTTCTGTTGCAGCAACGTTTCTTTCTTTTTCGTTTTTTTTTTGTCACCAGGTCCAACTGTGTATGCAATGGCGCAATGCCGCGTAATTCTTTGCAGATGTCTAGCCACGACATCGTGCTTATGTCGCACTCATTATATTAATTGTAGTGCGCATCGAAATGTGATTTAACCGACGACATTGTTCAGCGTGTTTCTCGGAGCTCATCTGCGGTATTGCCGCTATCACTGCATTTAAATTGCTCCACCGCGCAAATAAAAAAACTTACAGCTGAATGAAGCCAAATTCCTCCCTTTGTTTTGAGTTTGCGGGTTTCTTTCACCTTTGCTTTTTTTTTTCTTTTAGGGAGTGTACTTTTCAATGACATTGAACTCATGTAAAGGACAATACGATATCTCCTGAAGCATACTTCGCTTGTTCGTGAACCGTCTGCGATCGAATGCACCTATTCATTTTTACCTCCTTAATTTACGTATTTATGTGTTTCGTGATATTAAGCTTTTACATCTGACATGCGAGGCAGGCTTTCATTCATTCATTCATTCATTCATTCATTCATTCATTCATTCATTCATTCATTCATTCATTCATTCATTCATTCATTCATATAATTTGATTTCATTTTTTATTGACATGATATAAGGAGGTGTTGGTGCAAAATAAAGGCACCGACTACTCCTCAGCTTTCAGGAGGATAGAAAATAAAACATTCATTCATGCATTTATTTATCACCGAATTCACATGCCTACGTGCGCATCGCACTACATTCTGTATAGAAAACCGGCTAGACAACAACTGACGCCACCATACGCCTACATTCCAATACCCCACACAGCTTCGTAACACGGAGCCATGGAATTGCCGCACGGCGCTCCCGAAAGCTCCCTAATCAAGCGCCCAGCATCTCCCACCTACTGAAAAAAAGAATCGTCTCATACATTTTCTTTATTTTTTACCCTAACGTGCCTCTTCTTTGACTATATTATGCACAACTTTTAGTTTATTTTTATTTTATTTTTTTTGCTTTCTATGGCTGCAGACCTCATCTCCGCGCACGGGCGTACCCGTTTCGCACTCGGTAGTAGACACTCTAATTGCGTAGGCGTCACCAAGAGGATTTGGGCCTTCGATTCCCCAGCCGAGTCACGTTTGCGCGTACGCCTTTCACAAGCGGCTTCGTCGACGCTTTGCATTCCTCCGGCAGATCACCTCGCGAGAGAGAGACAAACTGAAAAAAAGAAAGAAAAAAAAAAGAATTATATACGTACATTAGCGGAAATAAGCAAACAGGAGAGAATACGTAGCGCATTTTACCGGCGAGAGGAGACGAAGGCGTACAAATCTACTCGCACGCTTCTGCGCATATAGGACGCAGGCACGTCTGAATCAGCACCGTGTCGAAATGCTCGACGATGAGGAAAAAGAAAAGCGCGATACAAGAGTGATAAGAGGAAAGAAGAAGAAAAAACATTGTAGAAGTATGAAACGAAAAACTATTGGGTTCGCGATAAGAACAAACAGCAACGAACCGTCGGCGGGCTTAGAAACAGAAGATATCTCGAAAGATGTCGGAGAGTCTTGATTTTCTTTTTGTTTTCGCACGCATTTCGCGAAGCCCACGCGTGCCGCAAGGATTACGTGTCTGGCTCTCGAATGTGGCCGTTCTTTTTATACCTTATTCCACGTTTTTCAAACGTGTGTGTATTGTTTTGTTGTTTTTTTTCAGTACGTTACAGTTTCTTTTCCTACGGGCCAAATAGCACGCCTTGTTTCCTATACCGCGCCTTCAAACGAAGGCGGAGCCGACTGCGACACATTGTCGAGATGCGCAATTCTCCTAGCTGTAGCCACCGCTTCGTCCTTTTTGTCGTTCCATATGGCTTCGACTCGTGCTTTTTCTTTAGGCAGAGAACGAAGAAAGCCGCGAGTTGCGAAGGAAAGTTCTCGACTCTAGGAGTGTGAAGCAACAGCGATGAGCTCAACATTGAGCTTGGGAGTTTTGCCGCATAAGGGAAAAAAGGCTCATTATACTCGACACGGACGTTCTCCTGTTCACGCGTCTGCACGCGCTGTTGGAAAACGCCCCGTCGCTTCCCGCTGGGGTATTTTTCTTTCTTGTCTTTTTTTTTTCGTTGTGTCTCCACCGCAGCTCTAGACGCGGTCTAGACGGGTTGGAGTACAAGTTTCTTATACGGGAAGCGCCTTTCTTGAAGAGCTCTTCTGTGGCTGCGGCGCCGCTCTAAAAGCCGTACCCCTAATACTCGTGTCGAGTTTCTTTTTATAACCGTAGTGCGGAATGTTCTTCGCGTAGTCGAAAACACCGCTGCTGTCGCGTCTCTGAGAAAATGTACGTATACTGAAAGCGCGTCTTTGTTTGCGGGGCTTTGAAATATGTGTGTGTGTTTTTTTTTATTCGTTGATCTCTCTTACTCCAAAGGAGATACGATCGCGTACCTAGAAAGAAAATAGGTGGTGGAGGCGTTTGTCTGCACTCGAAATGTTATAGGCGATGAGAGGACCCGCGCGTGTTAGGAGTTTTAGGAGTTGTAACCCGAATAGAAAAAAAATGGCGAGTAAGGCACGCAAACACGCCAAGAAAAGGAATGGGTAAGCCAGCGGCTGGAACACATTGTCTATCTCCAAGCCTGCGGGCGGTCCCTTTTCGGAACAAATAGTAGCGAAACCACGTCTGTGGAAACACGTCAGAAGATAGCATACTTACGGGCACGCGAACAGACACGACGGCATTTAGTGACGTATGCAGACACACGCTATAAAGCAAGTGAGGTGAATTTTGTTGATAAAGTTGTGTTGCTCGAAACTATAAATGGAGTTAGGCACAGGCATCGTATGTACACGTGCATTGTTTTATTACATTGTTATAGGAGCAGATAGAGAGAGAGAAAAAAAATTAACTGTATTTGTGGATCAGGTGAGCGTTGTCTTCGCCCAAAGAGGGGTGATTTCGTTATTCCCGGTATCGATGGCTTGGGGAAAAAAATTAAATATATAAAAACATAAAAATACGAGCCATTTCATTCTGTGAAGGAAGGTAGATGACCAGCAAAGGTGCGTAGCACGCGGCACAGAATTTCGATGAAAGGCACAGAAATTCCCTTTTGTGTTTAGCGTAGGATCCTTCAAAGTTTTCCGTTTGAGCCACATGCGTGTTTTGGCCGCGTTCTCATTTTCGGGACATTTTAGTGGACCAATGGCGAGTAGTGGGATTTGCCCAGTTTCTGTGGCACATGCATTGGCGTTTTTTAACCATGTGTTCTCTACACCATTTTTAGTGTACCAGTGGTGAGAAGTGGGGTTTGCCCAATTTCTCTGCCGCATACTTGGGCTAAGAATTTTCTGTTCGCAGGGTTACTGTTCGTGTAGTTACGACTGACTATATAAAACTTTCCTGTGATGTTACTGAACCGTAGTCAACACCAGCCAACATTAGCCATTGCTGGTGGTATGCTAGTACAAATGGTAGGCCTCACACAATCTATACAGTCTCATTATACATAATTATTGCTCACATGCATACTTCATCTATGTTACAGTTTCATACGAGGGTTTGCATATCCTATTTTATATCACTAGAAACATTCATCGCCACTTCTAGTTCGTCAATACTTCTTGTTATGATGAACTAAGAATTGTTTCGGAAACAGCCGTTTACTTTCTTTGGGTTGCTTCCCATTTAAAAGCACGCGTACTACAAGCTGAACGCACATCAGCGATGATTTCGTGTGCAGTGTTCTGTGCTGTACATCTGTGAGTGCCATGCAAGCCGTCATCCGTACATAAAATGTACCTCGCACCATCTCTTCCATATGAGCCTAACCTCTACCACCCTAACCTCTACCACCCACCATCTCTTCCATACGAAGTTACGAGGCTCGTCGTCTGTAATCCAAACGACAGCTTTGTTATGCTGGTCTGTCCGTCAGACGCAACGGGCACGTTTCGGCGGTATTGCCAGTTCTTGCTTCACGGTTAATGTGCTTCTCCGAACACGTTGTAATCTGTGGAAGCTGTATGTCCCTTGTTTCCCAATGAGGGCGCTTGCGTAGACGCAAACAGAAGTGGGCGTAACCTCCTTCTAAACCAGCAATTGACCAGCCGGACTCACGTAAGCGCTTAGCGATTGAGCTGAGCAGCACGTCGACTGTGGCTCTATCCTATACCCGCGTTCATGAGACAGCATCGGAGAGGCAATAAGGCGTGTGCATGCAAACGCTCTCGGCTGAGGTCGTCTTCTTGCAACCACGCATCTGAGCATGAGACGCTTTTCGTGAAGCAGTTATTTATGAGCTCTCAAAAGGCTCCGCCGCAGAGATCTTGGCAAGCCGAAATACTCACAGGGTTCCTTGTCCATTCGTCTAAGCCGACTCGAAAGCGAAGGCTATCCGGTACGCCATAATTAAACGTCATTTTGCGAGGCGGCATCCACTACACGTTTGTAAGTGAATGCGTGCACTTACGTAGCTTCCCAATGATGATGACGATGATGATAAATTATGGCTGCTCCTCTTATAATGAGTAAGCAGCTTTAAACCGCCCACCTGTTACAGAATTCACGTGGTGTGACGCGTGGAACTGTTAACAAGACAGCCTTTAATCTTAACGCGACATCTGGGGGCCGAATACACAAAATATATGTTTCAGAAATTGTCTTTCCCATTGGCTGGTCAGCTTCTTTAGTGATATGTCCCGCATAGGGATTGGCTGAAATATCTTTAACGAACATTTTTAATGCAAGACGTTTTTGTGAACATGAACACAGATTATTTTAGCTGCTTATCAAAGTGTGAACGACGCACGTTAAATTAGTCCCTATGCACATACGAACACTGCAATAAATTACAAAAAGAGCCGTGTACTGCGGTAATTCTTGTTGGATTTTTTCAGGTGATGGCAGGAACTATTTCGCTCATCCCCTCGACAGCGCAAATAACACTCCAGCAACGCTTAGTGGCAACCATCGAGCGCGAAAAAGCGTCGCACTTAACGGATAATAAAGGTGACGACAGGCGGGCCGGCACCTGCTATGTCTCGAGCCATGATTGGCCAAATAAAAGCTTGGGCACCCGCCGATCCGAGCCAATTCTAGATGTTATCACCTGCCCATTACTGAGCATCCCCTTCTTTCTTTATTTCGCTTTCTTCGGTCGTGATCTTTCGCTTTCCCGATCCACTACGCGCCATCCACTAAGGACGACGGCCACGGTAACTTCTTGTTGACCGGGAAGGCCGACGGTACACCGTAGAAACAAACAAAAGACACGGCGCACTGCTCGGAACAAAGAGGGGCAGTGCGTCCGCTACCGCGCAACCAAGCGGGCCCCGCTATCGCCTCGCCGATACCGAAGCAGCGAAGGAACAATGCGGACAGACACCCAATAAACGCGACAGCATTAAGAGACGGATAACACAACAAAAAAATTAAGGAAAAATAAAAAGCGGTCTAGCACACGGAAGCGTACGGCCACACGATGGCTGTTCGTACGCACTTCCCCCGATGGAGTTCGCTCTCTCACTCTCTCTCTCTCCCATTTTTATTATCTTCACTTCTCTTTGTTCCTCAGCCTTTCATCTCACGCTTTCCTCCTTCCATTACTCCTTTTCGTCCGCGTTCGTGCGGGTAGTTGATTTTTTTTTCTCTTTCATTTTGTCGTACATTTTGTTAGGAAGAATCGATTTTCGTTTAACCCCAGCCGGTCTCTTCGGTGGAAAAATTTCTTTTTTCTCGCCGCGTTCCGTTCCCCCTTTTCTCTCTCTTTCCACCTGATTCTCTATTGCCTGCGGTTCACAAAGAGATCCGAGGCCCCGAGTCGAAGGCCGAGCCGCTTGCACCGCCGACGCGCCGACGCGTCTTCGATGCTGCCATCGTGACGGAGTCGCGGTCGGAACCGCTCTCTTTTTCTCTCGCTCACTCCTTCACTCTTTCTCTCTCTCTCGTAAACTCCTCACTACCGGTCGGTCGGTTGGTCGACTTTTGATCCGGGGCCTGCAGGCTTCGAACGAAGTGACGCACAAACAGCAAAAAAGGAGTAATGCGGAGATAGTGGAAGGAGGGCAGCGGGGGATGATCGGCATTTGGAAAATGGAAAATAAAGAGAGTTGAAGATGCCGGGACCGTGGGGAGGGCGCATGCTGCGCTAAATGCATTCCGGCCGCAACGTGGCATAGACGGATGAGGGAGCGATATCCCTTCAGAGGCTCGAAGCATAGACCTGCTTTGCTTTCTAAATGAACTCCGCGAAGTGTCGCGCATTGTTCGTGGAATATGGAGGCGCAAAACTTTAAAGGAATTTTCCTTTGTCATCGTTGTCGTCGTCGTTATTGTTATTGCAGCTGAAGTAGTTGTAGTTGAAGTTCTTGCTTTGATGATCTCTGTAGCCTATGCTTCAAAATTGGCAGTGGATATAAACACCGTTCGCGTAAACATAGGACGGAATGCGTGAGGATGAAAGTGCAAACGTATAACCACGATAAGCGAAGTAAGACTATGAGTAACAGCGATTGGCGACGCTTTTGGCTGTTGTTTAACAAGTATACTTCGAGTTATGGCACCATTTTCAGTTAGAAGATTATAATTAGTTTGGGCAAGAATTTTAAGCTACATTCGTAATGCCGCTTTGAAATGCTTCTTACGCTAGTTTTAAAGCTCTTCATAAGCTTACTCTGCCTGCGTTTCAGTATAATATACGGCAGCCTGATACCCACTTAAGCGAATGCATCCTAATGACGAATGCTTGTCGCATCCTTGTCGAATGCATCCTTGTCGCATGCATCCTTGTCGAATACCTTATGATGAAATAACTGTTCCAGAAAACCGCTCCAATCTACTTCTAAGATAAAAGTCAGACGACACAGTAGTCTTCGGAAAATTAATTATCGTTCAATATCGACTTACATTCTTCTATTTAACTACATCACTGGCACTGAATTATTGACACACATGTGCACTTTATTTCACTGCTCGTGAACAATGTCGCCCTAGATACTCCCGAGATAAGGTAGAAACGAAAAATATGCAACCGCATGAAAAAATAAATGAAACGTACGGGTGAAAATAGGGTTCGCAAAATCCACAGCTACGATAAAAAATTCTAGGCATGTAAAATAAACATGTAATAGAAACAACCTTAAGCAAAACACTGCCGCATTCATCGGTAAAGGCATTATGAAATCAAGGCTTCGACGGACACGCGGCTGATCGGCCAGAAGCATGGAATAAAAAATATCACAGCATATCCACGGAGTGAATGATGATGAGTGGGCGAAGCTGCGGAGGTTCATCGGTAAACCGTGAATTTTCCGTGAATTCTGCCCAGTACATCATCACCGACGTGAGATCGGGCGCGTTTATACTAAAGGTTCGATGAGAGTTATGACGACTTGCAGCTCACTTTAATTTTACATGTACGCTGTGAATTTTCATTGTTTAATCCCGCACAGGAGAAATCGCACACGCGCACAACCTTAGAGGTCAAAATCCAGTGCCTATATATACGGGGTGGTCAGTGAACGGTTGTGCAGCACGAGCGGTCGGTTTTTTCAACCAACACGCTGCCTCGCGACGCTGCCTGCGTCGGCGCTGCTGCGCCGCAAGGCAAGATAGGGGGGGGGGGGGACCGTAGGAGAGGAGAAAGAGGGGGAAGCGTAGGAGAGGAGAGGGCGATACATATCACGTACTGTCGCAGCGCATTGTCTTTAGGTAGCCTTCATGTGTGCACGCCCCTTTCGTTTTTAAGACTGGTTATGGGAGAGGGGGAGGGGAAGGCGAGAGGGTGAGTGGAGAGGGAAAGGGAGAGGGGTAGATGACATGGGGAATGGTGAGAGGGAGTGGAGAGGAGGTGTGTGGAGAGGGTATGCGCATGCGCAGTTAGGGTGGTCACGCCGCACACCACCACCACCACCGGACAGATACTGCCGTTTACTGCCGGCTGCCGGGAGATACGCCGGACAACGGAGACGTGACAAGGTTAGACTAAGAGGGGCTACGCCCCTAAAAGGCGAAGACGCCGACTACAAGAGGAAAACAATGCATTGACGTTTCGACACCCAGAACAGGAGCCTTGTCCACAATAAAGAAAAATAATTAATGTGAACAAGGCTCCCGTTCTGGGTGCCGAAATGTCTATGTATTTTTTACCTCTTGTAATCGGCGTCCTCGTCTTTTACTTTTTTTTTATTCAGTAAAGTCATTGTGCAGCTAATGTTACTATCTATAAAACCATAATCAGGCTAACGCGATGCAATGAGCCGCTCTCTAGAATGTCGTAAATTCTGCGTTAATGCGAAGGAATTTGTAATGAAACGTTTCGTAACGTATTCGCCAGTGCGGTTCCCTTCGCACGTTGGGATACGCTAGGGGTCCATCGAAAGCCTGCCTCGAATATAGTGACTATAAGCAACCGACCCTAAACGGAGCGATCGCGTCGTGTACGTCTTCAACACCACGTGTAGCAAACACGTAATTGGCTTTATAAGTCCGGCCATTGGGCTAGCATACACGGCAAACTTTCTTACGCCAATACTTTTAAACAAGGACCGATGAAGACCAATCGCTATGTGTGGCACTGTGTTCAACACTGCGGCCAGTTAACGGTAATATTAACTTACGGATAAAAAGCAGTGTGAATTCGTTCCCTGTTTAGGCATTCAAGATTTTTTATATTTTCTGTATGTATATGTTTCTTGCCTTTCTCACTCTCTATTGCTCTTTTTTTCTTTCTTTCTATTCTGTGCTTCACTCTCTCCCCTCTTCCTTTCCCTCCTCATCACCCTCACATCTTTTCTAGTCACTAGCGCTTCCCTTTCCCACCCCCTTGCTACACTATAATATACAAGGCTATGCTATACTCTGCTCCGTGCCTGGAGAGCCGAGCGGTTACTGCACTCGCCTTGGGATCACGAGTACGCGGGTTCGACTCCCGCCTCGCCAAGAAATTTCTTCGCCAAGAATTTCTCTCTTTCTCTTTCTATCTCTCTTTTTCTTTCTTTATCTCTGTAGCCGTTCTCTCGCCCATTCCAGTTATTGCATCCCACGCCGGACAAATGGGCGCACGTGTTCTGGGTGCGAAGCAGAAGAGGAAGAAGAGGACGAAGTGAACGCGTGCCGGTTCACGATGATGATAGTTTTCTGTTCGCTGTGCGCGGACTGACGGTCGGCTTAAGCAGCGCCGGAGTTAAAATATATGTTATAGCGGGCTATTCCCTCACCAGGATAATAATATTGAAGAAAAAAAAAACACAAAAACGAGAAAAACTAGAGATCACCGGTGTTGACGCCGTCGACGGGAGACCCCGACGTGCGACGCCGGTCAATTTTCGAGTTTGATGAGGCACCTAAGGCTTTCGCCTTAATAACCATACTCAAAATACATTCGTCGAGTGCCGTAATACGCCGCAAGAACTTTTATGCATGGCAGAGCCGAGGAAATTAGAAAGCTTCGGACAATCTCCTTTGCTTTCATTATTGCTCGGTATTTCACGCGTTAAAAGGGCGAGAAGATACCTGCGTTTAAAATGTCTTTACCATATATCGATATTGCAGGTTAATAATACTATACGACGATCCTTTTAGTTCATATTAGCTCAGCGGGCTCCTCTAATCGGAATATTCACTTCCTCGTGCCCCACTCAAGATTGAAACACCCGTGTCGGGGCCAAGATAGCGCGGCCCTGGAACCGGGAAGCTCGAGTAATTGAAATATTTCACATTCCGCGAACCCAATTCTGCTTCATTACCGAGAGCAGTCGTAATGTAATGCTTCTTTTGATTTTGTTCATGCTGTGGAGGTACTTTCGCTCGCCTGGTTTGAATATGGGCATGCTATGCGAGGCTTGTGACAAATAGAACTTATTCCACATATGCTTACATATAGTGATTTCGCGATATTCGGAATAATGATGTTTTGTCGGCAGCAGCTCTTATTACGATATGACCAGCTCCTGAAGAAAAAAAAAAGTCCGATTACACCTGCGTGATTTCAACCTTATAAATAGAGTTTACAGGGTGAATTCCTGAAATTCTCGTCGAAATTGCGGAGAAACAGTCACCACAGATATTAAGTCGGTTGCTTCGGGGCAACTAAAGCAAGGGATAGATGAGGGGGGAACTGATCATTGCATTAAAGTTAGGGTCACTTATTTTTCTACTGATTCAGAGCTGTCGGCAGTTTCTTTCTCTTTTTTTTGCGTTCACCCCTTATTTTTACTGCTCGTAAATTCTGGTGAACCGTCCCGACCAGTGCTCTTGCGTAGGTTTGTGCAATCCTAGCGGACCGCCGCCAACTCGAAGAAAACCAGCAATCCCATAACCCACTCTTCACGCTTTAGTTCGTTTCTCCCTTATAATGAGCGCTGAGGGCCACTCGACAAACTCTCAGCAAGCCACTCCTAAATCAATATCCTGCGACCAAGGAAAGAAATAAAAAACTCGAAACATTAGGAAAAGGCCGCACACGACAAAAAAAAAAAAAGAAAAACGAATAACGAAAACGTGCTGCGAAATACAAACAACGAACACGTGGAATCTTCGTTCCACATACATTGCGGGCCGTACTTCGTTTCTTCTCGACGTTAAGCTTTTTTTCTCGACCAGTCCAGTGATGGCGGTTGCGAAGAGCAGCAATGAGAAGAGAGCTGTACTCCGCCGATCAAATTACCAAAAGCTAGGGCCTTTCGGAAATGAGATTTGCGCGCGCACAGCTAGCTCCCCAGCCGTTGACGGCATTGGGGAAAAGAGAGAGAGGAGAGAAGGGGAGGGGGATAAAGCGTGGAAAGCGGGAGTTCCCTAGTGCACGTTGAAGCAGAACACACGAAGACCGTACAGGGCGTTTCGAAAGAACCGAGGTCGTAGCCCCGACGACGGACTATACAGTCCCGCGCATGGCCGCCAGTTGTGGCTCGAATTGGACGCCGAAGGCACGCGGCTTATTTGGAAAGGGACCGCATTCGTCAGACACCTTTCATACACCTTTCTTTTCGGGTGCAGTTTGTTTTGGAGGCACGCCGAGCTAACGGCTAAGCTTAAAACCAGAGAAGAGCCTTTGCGTGCCTGAACATGATGGATCCTCGCACCGTGCGAAGGCCGGTAAAAGGCGCGTTCGGTAAGCTGCCCCTAATGGAGGAGCCCGCGCGGTGAGCGCGAGGAAATAGCCCGGCGCGAAAGCGCTAAGCCGGTAATGAAATTCGATTCCGCTTAACCCCCCTCTTTAATTTCTTTGTTGCCCTGTTGAAAGATGGGATCTTTTTTTTTTCCTTTAGATAAGTCGTTCTGAAAGGAACATTTCTGATCATATTTTGTTTTATCAACGTTATGTACTGCTACAAAGAGTAATCTGGCAGAAGCCATAACTTTACCGTAATGGTCTTTTTAGTTTTACTTCATCTCCACTTGGAGTTTACCAGCAATCCTTTGGCATTGGCTATGATATTGGTATATATATATATATATATATATATATATATATATATATATGTATATATATATATAGAAAGTACGCCAGGACCGCGCGGAATACGCAGCACAGTCGCAAGGAAAGTTAGAAGATCGGCCTTTCTGGAGCCGTTGTACACTCACTTGGGTTAACCACAACTACAGTTTCAAGATGCACACTACGCGATAAATGATCCTAATTTTTCTAAGTAGGGAAGTACTCACTATGCCATAATTCATCATTCCGCGGAAAAGAGCGGTAACCGCTACCTATCTGTAAGGCATTATGCGCACTTTGTTGCTGCTGGGGCTGATGACGGGAATGAATTATGGCTGATCCCATTGTAATGGGCGGGGAGCTTTAAACCAACCGCTCGTTACGAAATTCGCATTGTGTGACGCCTGTGTGACTCTTCTACCACGCTACATTACATCTGATAACGCGATTTCTTGTCTGACAAGGCGCCCGTTATCGCGATAGCGACAATGAGCTCGTTTCGCAGAAATTCCGGTGTCGGCGTCGGTGTCGGCGTTATTGATTGTGAGCGGAAAATCATCATCTTGTCCGTGACCGAAAAATTGAGAAATATGCAAATGAAATAAATAATAAATATCTTCGGGTTCCAGTGAGAATCGAACCCAGACCGTCTGCGTGGCAAGCAGGTGTTCTAACACATAGCTATTCTATTTCTTGATACTGCTTTGGAAAAAAAAAACGCTACATGAATGTCATGTAGTGAAAGGAGTCTCCTTAACGCATGTAATATTGCGTGGCAGAAGCGTAGAATCGAGCCAGGCGTCAAAACATGTGAATTGCGCGATGAGTGGGTGTTTTAAAGGCCCACCCATTAGAAAGCGCTCAGACATACTTAATCATCATCAGCAGCAAAAGCATCAACATAGTGAATCGCGTGTTGCCTTACGAAAGCGTAGTGTATCCTTTGCTGATTCTCAAAAGGAATAATTATGGCATAGTTAGCACTTAGCAACTGTACTTGCAGTAGGCATTCTAGGATACTTTGAAACGGCCAATGTTACGCGCACAGTCGTTCGTTTTCTTACGGCACGGTTGAGGCATGCACCGAGAACCGAAGCTAGGCTAGCAATTGAGAAGGTGATGCTAACGGGGCTGGATTACGCTATCGCGTTCTACTCTTGTAGGCGAAGCTCAAGCGTCCTCCATCTTTTTGGGTTTTTTTTTTCTTGCGAGGAATCTTAAAGCACCGGCGTTGCTCTGTCGTAGAACGCACGACTGCCCCGCAGAGGGCCTGGGTTGAAATCCTGCTTGATCCTGGATAATTTTTTCTCACTGTGCAAGATAGCAGGTACAAACACCGGCGACGTAGGCGGCGGCAAAGGCGGGCAGCTACTCCGATAAAATTGGCTGTTGGGATCTCATAACGGATTTCGCTGTGATACGCGAAAGTAGCGTTGTATTTGCATTCCAATACATTTGAGCTTTATTGTGATTCCTTCTCCGCAAGTGAGTGTAAGCGACACATTGGACCTGAAGCTGCCTCTCCAAAGTCCGCTATATGAAACAGACAAAATTAATTAATTAATTAATTAATTAATTAATTAATTAATTAATTAATTAATTAATTAATTAATTAATTACTGCGCGTTGGACCTCAAGCTGCCTCTCCGACGTCCACTTTGTGAAACACACAAAATGAATTAATGAACCTGGCGTACCTTTCCATTCAACATCTCTGTACCGCCTTCTTCTTCATTCGCGCGTCGCAACAAGTACGATCGCGTGATAATAAGAGATCTGGCTGGCTTGAATGCCGCTCGGGCATTATGATCCGCCAGAAAGAGAAGAGAAACGGCGAGTCGTGTTTCAGCAATTGAAATGGATAAAAGCCCGGGGCTTCGTATTACACCTGGCAGCCTCAACCTGCGGCCGCTCATCATTTCCCCTTCTTGAAGCTGCACGCTTGTTATATTCAAGTCGGTTCTCCTTGCGGGATTTATTTGCTCCCGGTTCACCAGAAAACAGTTATGCAATCTGCTTGCCTTAATGAGGACGGATTGTTCTCCGCCGCAAAAGGTGTTTCTTAATCGCACAATTTTTTGAGGCTATAATTTCATATGTATTTTAGTTTCTTCTTATCAATCAGCCTTGATAGTCCAGCAAATTCTATCGTATTTCTTAGGGTTGTCACTTCCATCAATTGTGATTTCCTCCTTAGGTCATTTGTAGCTTGAAAAAGCTTGCTTAGGTTTTAGCTTGGTGCTTTCTCTCTAATTTAAATTGCTGCTTCAGAAATCAGCCTCTGATAAAAGACGGTAAAGCTTGCAAACACGGACGCAATATAAGAGAGAAATAAAACGCAAACGCAATCTTAAATTAATTTAGTTACGGTGTGGCCCACTCCAACCATGCTGTCATCATCTGTTTTAAATCGCCGCATCTGTTCTCACGGGCATTCTTAAGTACATCTGTTTTTACTCTGACTACATCTAGCTTAATAATTCTTAGTGATTAATTTTGTTCCTGTTCTCTCCAGGTTCACTTATCTGTGATCACTACCTTTTGCCTTATCCATTACTTCTGTGTCCGGTACTAGGCCTTAGTTTTTGCACATTCCGAAATCTGTTTCGTTTCTTATTTCTCTGTTAGGGTTCTTCCATAGACGCATCCTTTTGTTATGTTTTCTGAAGAAGGTGTTCATTATACGGAGTTGATTTTTTTCCTACAAATTATAGTTGCATCTCTCTTCTGCAATTACTTAGCAGCTTATTATTCGTCGCTAATTCTCCCGCGTGCCACTCCGCCTCCATAGAAAGATAACGGAACGATCAGTAGACAACAGTGGGCGAGCCTTTTGGCTCCAGCCACGTGGAGATGCGAATTTGGTTCTCATTCGTTTGCTGAGTGGGCTAGTCGTATTCACTGCTGTGCCTGCGCATCGGGGTACTAGTGCGTGAGTTTTGAGCAGAAAACTAGGAAATGTTGTGCACAACAATTACTTGGCCTTCACTCTGATGTTCAGACGCACAACACGTACACACACACACATGCACACAAACACACACGCACGCACGCACACAGAGGCGCGCGCGCACGTGTGTGTCTGTCTTCGTGTGTGTGTGTGTGTGTGTGTGTGTGTGTGTGTGTGTGTGTGTGTGTGTGTGTGTGTGTGTGTGTGTGTGTGTGTGTGTGTGTGTGTGTGGTGTGTGTGTGTGTGTGTGTGTGTGTGTGTGTGTGTGTGTGTGTGTGTGTGTGTGTGTGTGTGTGTGTGTGTGTGTGTGTGTGTGTGTGTGTGTGTGTGTGTGTGTGTGTGTGTGTGTGTGTGTGTGTGTGTGTGTGTGTGTGTGTGTGTGTGTGTGTGTGTGTGTGTGTGTGTGTGTGCGTGTGTGCGTGTGTGTGTGTGTGTGTATCTACCTGCGCGCACGCGCACTATGATAGATAGATAGATAGATAGATAGATAGATAGATAGATAGATAGATAGATAGATAGACAGACAGACAGACAGACAGACAGACAGACAGACAGACAGACAGACAGACAGACAGACAGATAGATAGATAGATAGATAGATAGATAGATAGATAGATAGATAGATAGATAGATAGATAGATAGATAGATAGATAGATAGATAGATAGATAGACAGACAGATAGATAGATAGATAGATAGATAGATAGATAGATAGATAGATAGATAGATAGATAGATAGATAGATAGATAGATAGATAGATAGATAGATAGATAGATAGATAGATAGATAGATAGATAGATAGATAGATAGATAGATAGATAGATAGATAGATAGCAGCGACATTCGAAGTCGGTACAAGCATTCGCTCTTTTCTTTCTTCCTTGGACGACAAAAGGAATCCTTAGAGACTGGCTAAAAGTAAGTGCTCGCATCATATAGGCTCATACGTGTGAGTCTACTTGCCTGTGTGGTAACGAAAGAGGCTGGCGAAACTCTCATCCCGCTGCGGTTTTTTTATGTTGTGTTCTTTCTGCCGACATCCTACAAGATCACCGTCGGCACCGCACAGCGGCGGCAATAAAAGACCGAAGCACTCGAGTTCACACAAAGTGTGTTTGCCTTAAGGGCCACTACAAGTTCGACTCTGAGCAAAATGCCTCAGGGCTCTTAAAGGCGTGAGGCGTTGGAACGATAACTCCTTCCTTGCGCGATCTTCTCTCTACGATTTCTTTTCGTTCGAGCGTTCTCGAGTTCCATCGCATTTCTCCTGTTTCGAGCCCTGCCACACACTAAGAACTCTGTTCTTTTTTTTTATTTCGCTGTTTTAGACATCAAAACAGTGGAAATGACACGCTAGAGCAGAGGAGATCTAACAGCTTCGAAAAGGTACTTGGAGCATCAGTGCAAACGATGGTGGGGAAGAAGCAATGGCAGCCAGAACGCGCACAAATAAATAAACCGCAAAGGGACTCGCACGACTAGAACAAAAATGAGGGCAATTGGATTGGAAACGAAAAGATGAAAGTCAAAGGCATCCTACGGCGCTGCCAGGAAAGGTCATTAGTTGCCCTCTGGACCTTTTTCGACAATGTGCGTGCCCACGTTCGTTGGAAGGGGTCTTAATGGTCCTCCATTTCAGTATTATTACTTTTTTTACCAGATCTTTATGTTCCGCCGTCTAAGAAGAGGCAAGGGTTCTGCGTTTGGTGTGAATGGGATACTCAACCAAGAGGTACAGCGCAATGCTCATGGCTTTGTCCGGAATTTGCCGCTACGACCTTGCACTCATTTGCAAAAGCGTAGATAACCGTTTCGTTGCGACTATTTGTTTTGGGTAAGGCGGGGTATTATTCGTGTTGGTGCCCCCCAGATCTCTTGAAATTAGTTGAAGAAAAAGATTGTGGTAATTAATGTAACAGAGCAAGCCAAAACGTTTTCGTTTATTAGTAAGCTGCTGAAATGTACACGTCGCATGATTTACGCATCGCTTCATATGCATTCCTTATCTGTTTTTTATACATTAGCAGTTTGTGTGAAAAGGTGTACGTACAACATACTATAGTATAGTTTCGTAAGGCCTGTCCCCACAACGCTACTAATAATGCATTTGTTGTAGTGCTTTCGTCGCTGCACTGGACTCGCTAAACAAAAGTATCACACTGCAGAAGTCAGGCCAATCATGATACGTAGAATTATACAGTAGCAGTTGATTCAGTAAGCTTCACAAACATCAACACAGCGACACGAAATCTTCTGGGTGCCATCGATAGTTTTATTGCCGCAAAAAAATAAATAAAGCAGGGTACAGTACTCAGCCTTGGTGAATAAAAAAAAAAAGGAAAGAGGGGGAGAAAGACAGCGCCTGAGTACAGTGTGCAGTGTACTTACGTTTCTACTCTATAAATTATTCTCAATTTTTGTCAAAACTTATAAAATCACATATCTTGGCCAGTGCCCCACAGTGGGTATGAGGCCACAGTTAATAGCTGAACAAGAACAAGATAACGTGCCTAATTCCGTGTTTCGACTTCTTTTATTTGGCGTGTCAACTTGTTGTTTATCAGAATATTTATGCCGCTAGCATTTCCTACGTTACTGAATCGATTTCATTAAATCAAGTGACGATCTATTCCTAGAAGATCTGGTTAAAAGTCCTCATTCTTAAAAGTTATCTTGAAACTTTTTGTTACTTTTATCTACCGTGAATAGTTCTCCTAACTACAGAGTGTCAAGACGAAGAAGACGACGACGGCGAAGCGAGGCCTTCAGAGCTCAACGCTGCACCAGTCTAGAATTCCAGAAATAGCGCCACGACGTCCTTGACGACTACAACCAAACGATAAGAAGAACATGGAACCAGGTAGACCTAGTGAAGAAGGTATATCGCCCGCAGTCAGCAGTTCATCCCCGTCTAGACGACGTTCGTCAGAAGACAAGGGTACGCGATCCACCTCGAAGACACCAGGAGCTTCGACTACAAACTCCCGACGGCAATAGTCCATCGCCAGCCAGGTCTCCTTCGGCATCCCAATCGTCCTCACCGGCAAGGAAAGAACCGCAAGCAGTAACAAAGAAAACGGGCACGGAAGCGCAGGCCACACCCTCGAGAATGTTTTCGCCCACAGCCAGCCGCACCAGGACGCCCAGTTCAGTCTCCCCAGAGCCCAAGACCACCGGGGCGCGTGTGAAGGTCCCGAAGAGCAATGCCCTGAGTCCTCACAGCAAGAAGAGCGTTAGTGTTAGTCCTAACCAAACTCCGGCAACGTCCTCACCGATGATTGCGCGAGTTCAACCGGCAGATAGACAGCAGGTATGGACTGCGGCTGGGAGCGGTCAGCTAACGCCGGTGGTGGCCAGTAGTTCCCAGACAGCCGGACTGTCCGTAACTCCGCCCAAGGAAGCGCAAGCCGGAGAGGAGAGTAGAGAAGTTAAGCCACAAGTCCCGAATGACGTTGAACGGTCCATGCCCGCCGCAGTGTCTCCTTCGTCGCTTCCCGCTACCGCACCGATGCTTATGTCTCCACCGCTTACCATACCGAATAGGGAGCGACAGCCCGTCGTGGTGGCCGTACTGAGCGCTGTCGCGCTCGTCATGATTGTGGTCGCGTTCGCGGTGATCTGGCTGACGTCTCCGAGACCATCTTTCCTTAACCCAAAGAACACGTCCGACGACTCCTTCTGCTGCCCCAATGAGGCGGCGCAACTGCGCGACGTCATCGACGCCGATGTGTCACCCTGCCGGGACTTCTTCGCTTACGTTTGCAAGCGGGCCATCCAGGACAGTGCCATCCAGGTCGGAGTCGCCGTGGACACATTGGTGAGAATCGATTCTGCTAACCACAGGCTGACACACAGATTTTATATAGCACGCGCTGTGTATTCTGTGCGCCCCTTTAGACGATGCTTTCGCAAGGTGTGCGGCGTACCACGTGACTAAATGGTCACGACAGGCAAAGGACCATTGACAGTAATATAAGGTAGCCCATTCATAGTAGACATAGATATTGAAGCCCAATAAAACACCTGTATTATAATGTGGTGGCTAGTAGACAGGCATAGACATTGACATAGACATAGACACTGGAGCCCAATAAGACACCTGTCTTACAGTGCGGTGGCTAGTACGTTAATATGTCTGTCAATGTCCATGTCAAGTATGTCTATGTCTGTCTACTAGACACCGAACTATAAGACAGACATAGGCATAGTCGAAGTAGACATTGATAGACATAGACACTAGAGAGAAACAAAACACATAAACAAAAAAAACACATCTCTTATTGAGCAGTGGATAGTAGACATAGGCATAGTAGACATATACATTGATAGTAGACAGACACCAGAGCCCAATAAAACACTTGTCTTATATTGCAGCAGCTGGAACAGTATTTATAGTTAGCTTAATTCTGCTGTGGCATTATACAACGACCTCTTTTGAACATGATCATGTATTTTCGGGATTTTCTTTGCAGTATTAATTTCTTATTGTCTAAAAGGAGACTACCGCATGCATCTCCGATGGCTGTTAGCAAGAGCTGTTTGCCTATATATAGACTTCGCACAATTTAGAAATGTTGTTCTTTTGCATGCGCTGGAATTCTAAAACTTAATGGCGAAGAAGTGCCGCCCTGTGTCTAAACACGGTGATGACTAGCAATACTTTCCAATGCACTTGTCCAGGCTAAGTGATCTGTCTTGTGATTATGCGCACTACTTCCCTTTAGACTTCATTGCACCTAACGGTTAATAAAGACAAATCACTCGAGATTAAGATACATAATTGAGTAATCAGTCAATTGAGGTGGCGCTTCATGCACAACGAAAAGAGTGCTTAGGGCGACAGAAAGTTCAGGTAGTTCGGAATCGAATGTGATGGATTTTAAGGCGTGCACGCTTGGCATCCGTGTCTGCACACGTTAGTTTCTCCCATTATGAAAGCAATGCTCTTTATAGATGAGCTACTACGACCACTGTATCGAGGTAACGCCGATGATCTGACACCCGTAGCTTTCAAAAACTTTAGTTCCAATTGATGTATAGAAAATCCGTAGGCGCTCGTGTTTGTCAGAGTTCAAGGCGTCAGGTGCAGGACGTGGTGAAATTAATATGGGGAACCTTTTCTTGGTTCTGCAAATGCTATTTGCTTCTTGACGTCATAATATTCCTTAAGCCTAGCTGCAATTTGGCCAATAAACCAGCTAAACGAACCTCAAACATATGAGATGTATGACTGCTGTCTTGAACGTTTCTGGATATCGGGGCTCTCCTTTTTGTCGCGGATACTCTGCCCAAAAAAATTCTAGGCTCATTACCCATTCACGAGATTCACCATGCAATAATGCAGAAAAGAAATTTTTAAGTTAAATTTTCCTTCCTTCTACACGGCAGGACGAAATCGCAGCAAACATTATTAAGGGCACCGGAAACTTTACGTCACCGGCTGCAAGAGCGCTGCACGGGTATTTCACGTCCTGCTTGAGCGAGGTGTGGCAGAGAGACCTACGCCATAAACAGGTCACATCCTTCATTGTAGGCGTGGCTAACACCACGAGTGGCAGGATGACGCCCGTCGACCTTCTGCGCTTCGCCCTGAACATTCATATTCGGTACCAGTTGGACTTCTTCTTCGGCCTCGACTTCGGAGACGCTTCCGTCGAGTTCGAATGGAACTTCCTTCGCGCTATCACCTTCCACTACTACTGCGGCAACGACTGCTTCGAGACGGCACTTGCGGGTGCGAACGCTCACCTGAAGACTAATTACACTCGACGGGACATCGAAGGGTGGCAGCGTCTGCTTCCGAGAGCCATCGATGCGGCCTCGCCGGGTGACATCACCAGAGGAGAGCTCCTCGAAGCCTTCGCGGGCATGGACGCCTCTCTGTTCGAGGCCGTCATGAAGGAGTTCTATCCCGACTTCAACATCGGATACCGCGCGTTCACGGAAGCCAAGCGACCGCTTCTCAAAGAGATTAGAATCCTATGGAACGTCTCTTACCAACCAATGACGCTCTGCTATATGATTGTAAGCGTCGCGATTGAAGCGATGAAACAGGTCCAGGGGCGGACGGCCGTCGACTCACCGACGTCACAGATCTGGGAAATATGCGGAACTCACGCGGCTCGATTCACCGAACTGTGGCGGTTGACGTACGTGGACTCGCTGACAAACCCCGCCAAGGACTTCCGAATGCACTCACTCTTCCAGGAGACGAAGGAGGCCCTCCTGCGTTACGAGCCCCTGCGAGGTCTTATGGAGGCCGGCAACGACGTGGCCAAGTTTGAGGCTTTCGTACGAAAGACGTCCCTGCAGCTTCCTGGCGACATGGTGCTGAACGGCGTGCGTGTGCCCGTCCTGCAACCTCACGGCTTCGTGGACAACTATTTCCGAGCCCTGGGCTTCGACTTCGACGTCAGGCGCGAAGTGTGGCACCTCGGCGTGCAGTATCTGAGGCAGAATATAGACTACGACCTCTGGCATCGCATGGGCATAGTGAAGGGGGACTTGTACGTGTCGCCGATCGCGTACGGCTACCTGAGCTCCGTCAACGCCAGCCGCGCCCTGCTCGCGGACGCGCCCGTCATCGTGGTTCGAATGGCGGCGCAACTGTGGAAGAAGCTCATTCGACACCGAGACTGGTCGGCGCGCACGTTGGCTGCCATCAAGTATCACAGGTGAACCTGCCACTCTTTGTAAACCTTCTAAGATATGATGCGTACAAAGCTGGTCCGCAGTGAAGGCAACATACAATCAGTGCGAAGCCAACGAAACCATTTTATCGACTGTTGGCTTTAGTCGGTTTTCTGATAAATATAATGACACACCCCTTCATTCCTTCGATTCTCCTTGTTTTTGCTAACATGGCTAATCGCCCGCCTCAGCGGTGCAGTGGTTACGATGCTCGGCTGCTGACCCGAAGGTCTCGTGTTCGATGCTGGCCGCGGCGGTCGCATTTCGAGGGAGGCGAAATGCTACAGGCCCGTGCATTGTGCGACGTTAGTGCACATTTAAAGAACACCGCGTGGTCGAAATTTCCGGAGCCCTCCACTACGGCGTGCCTCATAATAATGTAGTGGTTTTGGCATGTAAAACCCCAGATATTATTATTATTCATCCTGAAACATGGCGCTCCCGTAGAGAGCGTCGACCTTAGAGAACTCCAAGGCGAACTCTAGACAACTAAATCAATTGATCAGCTGACTATCCAGGTGAATTCAATTTTGTATCCGTTTGTTTCGTAGGGATTGCATCCTGAAAACTTTTCGGGTGCCGGAAGAGGTAGCCGTGGAACTGCTTGGAACTTCAGTGGCTCTGCAAATAGCCGCGAGTGTCGCGGCTGGGGCCACGTCCGTTTCTACTGACGGTTCATTGGTTGGCGCCGCCGATGATTGGTTGACACAGAAGATGCTGTGGGGCTTCTTCGTAAACTCTAAGGCACGGTTCTTCTACGCTCGCTACGCCTATTTCACGTGTTCCGAAGACGAGTACGCCTGGAACTATATCAACGAGCCCGTGAGGCACAGCGCAGACTTCGCTGCCGCTTTCAAGTGTCCGGCTCTTCAGGAGACGACCAACAGCAGTGCTTGTTGGAACTATGGACGCTAGATGTTAAGTGCGACTTTTTTTTTTCAACGCCCAGTTTGCCGGTGAAGTGTAGTTTATTGCGCGGTCACTCGTTCGCAATGACGTCAGCCACGATAATTAGGGACAATGCACTGCATTTTGCACGCGCGTTATCTTTATCGCTTATCCCGCATCCTTCGGTCTCCTCATAAATATGACTGTTCTGAAATTTTTTTCTTCACGATGTGTGTTGTGTGCCAAACGCACTCAAGGTCAAATTCTGCGTCGTTACATTAGAGTTGTTGCCGAATAGTTGTGCCTAATCACGTGTTCTTGACTGTGCACGTCAGAAAAAAAAAAAAAAAACTGCCGTCACCACTTCCCTTTCCGGCATATTTTCATTCCTGTTAAGTATAGTGGGCGGTAATAAAATATTATATCAGCTTAACGGTAACGTTTATATTCCGTCCATCAACCGTTAAAATAGCTGCTAAGTAAAACTGCCTTGTTTTACGATTTATGGCTTAGTGGGTGCCTTGCAACTGCTCTTGCTGTATTCGCCCTAAGAGAGTTTACAATGTGAGCTAGGAAGGCCGCTGCTCCAAGTTACGCTACTATTGTGCCGCGTGTTCCACGCAGGCGAGGCGTATTCTCTCTCTTTTAGCAGCGGGGACAGCCGGTGCATATAGAACATTTCATAAAAAAAGATGTACGGTAAAACATGCAACCTTGATAGAATTAACAGAAAGCATTTCACAAACGCACACATGTCGCAACGAGAATAATACGGAGAACAAAACGATAATGAACAGGCATTCAAAGTTTCCTATTCTACGCACAAGAAAGACGCTGCATTTACCACCATACGAGTACTTACGTTGAATGGCTATACATCTTTGTTTCTCTGGGTAACGTTCCTGACAAGAAGCTGCTCGACTGTATCTTACAAGAGAAAAAAAGATTTGTAAATCATGATTAGGGGCAAACTTCTACTGCGTGATTATTTTTGCATTGAGGGGATGGGCCACACTTCAGCTAATCAGGCATGGCCTGACAATAGCTGAACATCGGAGCCCGTAGCCAGTGTGGGCTTCGATGTTGGACGAATAAAGTAAACAAAACTAACTACTGTTTTTTTTTCTTTTCAATACTTTTTCTTGTTTTCAAACTCAGCTCGCTTGACCAGCGTGAAAGCAACGCATTTACTAAAGTGCGCAGATCTGTTTGCGCGCCAGGGCCTGCATAGCTTTAACGAACGTCCCCGATAGGTTTTGGCAGGCGAGTCAAAACACGGTCGCTTAAGAGGCTCCAGAAGCGCGCGAAATGCGCCGAGATGGCGCAGATAGCGCGAGAAAACTACGCATGCGCAAACGAGATCCCGCCAAGAAATCGTATAGGAAAACAAAAACACAAGCAGCAAATTAAACAGGAACAGATTCCTGACCTCCTTTTTCTATGTTGAGGACCGTCTCGCAGCATTCTCGTCCAGAGTGTCTTAAAACACGGCAGTCGAGGAAGAACTGAGAGGGAGAGAAAGTGAGGACGAATTTGAGAACGTGGCAGCAACCATCGCAAAAACAAAACACGAAACAAAAACACAACACACCCGTTTGCGACCTTGCGAATGCAACAAACGAAATAGAAACGTACTAAAAGCGAGGGGCTCTCGCCGAACTTCCGAGAGCTGATTTTCGTACACAAACGAATGGTATATTGAAACTGGGAGCGCGTAATTTGAGTCCCCGAAGTCTCTCATGCGCTAGCGCGCTTCGTTCATATTTTAGAGGCCGTCGTCGTCGTCTTCGTAGTCGTGGGGCGAGCGCCTCATTTGGCACGTAAACGCAGGCACAAAACTGTAAACACGTAGCGCACGCGATGTAGACAACGCCGACGACAAACGTAGTCCGGTAGCCCTAAAGAACCTCTTTCCTGCACTCCCTTTCTTTTGCATCCTCCTTTCGCTTAGTTGTTTCAATCATACTGGCTGCAAGAAGACGTAGAGTCGCTATTCAGTTTCTCGTCGCTTCCTGTTGTTTCGTTCTGTCTTTATTCGCTCCTTTCTATGCCTGCCAATCTATTCGCCTTTTCTGTGTGTGCATCCCAGCGTTGCATAAACTCGCAGCCAAAAGTTGGCCGAATGAATTATTTGTCCGCGTATGACGACTGTGTTTTCCCTTTACATTTTAAAAGCAGGCTTTTGTTCCCGCGTTCTCGCAATATTTGCCCTTCCCATCTCCCGAGGAAAGCCGGGAATACGCAGCCATTTGTCCCAATTCTACGTCCCTTTAAAACAACCCTGAATAATTTTTTTCGTGTTTTTTTCTAGACTTTCTGTTACGCCTTCTCAATCACCGTTTCTTTCCTGTCCCCTTTCCTATGGTCGTGTTTCTTTTATACGCGAATATCTTCGGATTCGAAGCATCGTGCTGCGTATTCCTTGTCGGCGGCATCGTTTTCAGGCTCGCTTCGGAGCTCTTAGTTGTCTCAGTTGAACAAGAACTAAAAAAAATGACGACAGTTTTCGTCGTAGGAACGATTCGCAGGCACTCGAATCGCCTAGTACCGAACTCTAACATTGCCGTTGCTCGTCTCAAAAGGGCCAGGTATCTGCGAACACATCGAGAGGCACTCGTTAAAAGCAGCGCATGCGGGTCGCTTCTTGCCTTCCAGGATTCGATACGTGCAGCGACGTAGCCAAGAGGGAAAGAAATAGAAATGCTTGCAAGTAGCTACACAAAAGCGACATGGTATGCGCCAGCCCGTCGCACTTACGCTTTCCTCGCGTCCTGAGCCATAAGCTTGAATGAATGAATGAATGAATGAATGAATGAATGAATGAATGAATGAATGAATGATGGTAAAGCGCTTCTAAGCACGGAAGCCTTAGCAGAACACAGAATAAAGTGCTTATTTCTTAGCAGAGCTATATCATCATGAACATATACCAACACGGCCAACTGGCAGTCAATCTAAGTGAATGAATGATAGATATATAGATAGCTAGCTAGATAGATAGATAGATAGATAGATAGATAGATAGATAGATAGATAGATAGATAGATAGATAGATAGATAGATAGATAGATAGATAGATAGATAGATAGATAGATAGATAGATAGATAGATAGATAGATAGATAGATAGATAGATAGATAGATAGATAGATAGATAGATAGATAGATAGATAGATAGATAGATAGATAGACAGACAGACAGACAGACAGACAGACAGACAGACAGACAGACAGACAGACAGACAGACAGATAGATAGATAGATAGATAGATAGATAGATAGATAGATAGATAGATAGATAGATAGATAGATAGATAGATAGATAGATAGATAGATAGATAGATAGATAGATAGATAGATAGATAGATAGATAGATAGATAGATAGATAGATAGATAGATAGATAGATAGATAGATAGATAGATAGATAGATAGATAGATAGATAGATAGATAGATAGTGGGGCCGATCCACCAAACGTCTTATAGTCATCGCCAGCCTGACAATGGCAAATAGTATCAATTTAAAGACTTCGACAGCAGGAAGGATTTGGGCAAAAAAATCGCTACTGGGGAATTGTACAGTAGTCTAAACGTTACTTTGAAGACCATAATTTGACGAACACGTGGTAGAGCAAGATGACCTTCGCTACGATTTAGCCAATATTAGCTAACACCGAAGTCGAAATCAGCCATCATTAAGCCAAGAATAAGCATAATTTAATTGTCATTAGCCAGCACTAATCAATATTAGTCAACATACACGATGCCAGCCAGACACAATTCACAAAAGTTATTTCATAGAACAAGCAGCAAGCCGCGAACTTTCCGGAAAAATACAGTACGTTCCTCACATTATTAGCGACGCCTTCTGAGCTTTCACTTTGAAGAATGTGTGGTCGTATCTGTAATCCGTGCTTGCATTCATAGGTCGCCAAAAATGTGGAGCTCACTCAGACTCACTCATGAAATATATTTTGTGCTTAGAGCTCACTCGGACTGAGACTCATCAGAATTTTGCTCAACCGGACTCACTCGGACTCAGACTGACTAAAATTTTTCTCAGCCGGACTCACTCGGACTCAAGCTCACGAAAATATTACTCACTTGGACTCACTCAAACTCACACTCATGGATCTATCTGAGTCTGAGTGAGTCCGAGTGAGTCGACTCATGAGTCCGTTAGCGCTTTTTCAACCATATTGTCAACGCCAATATCTCGCATAAATGGTGCTTTACTCAGCGCCTTTGATCTCGTACCTTCAAATATTAGTTATCAGTGGGTGCGATCCAATAAGGACATTTTGTTGAAAGAGATGACTCACGCAAGATATTTTTATCAAGAAGTACCTAACTACCTATGGAAGAGGTTGCGGGGGGGGGGGGGGGTCATCTGCCCCCCCCCCCCCCCCTGGTACCCCCCGCCTCTGATCAATAAATCTTGAGCTGGCGTGTGAACAATTGGGCTTTGAAGTATGCGTGAGCCGACGGGAGTATAAATGTGAGTCGACATACGGCTGATAATGCTGAAGTTGTTGAGATAGAGCCATAGGTCGGTAAAAAAGTGCAGAGCTCACTCTGACTCACTCAAGAAATATATATTGCGCTTAGTGCTCACTCGGAGACAGACTCAACGAAATTTTCCTCAACCGGGAATCACTCGGACTCAGACTCGCTTAACTTTTTCACAACCGGACTCACTCGGACTCAAACTCACCAAAACATTATTCACCCGGAATCAGTCAGACTCACACTCACGGCTCGATCTGAGTCTGAGTGAGTCGACTCATGAGTGAGTTTGCCTACCTATGCTTGCATTGCATCCACGCGATGGAATTTAAGCTATATATACACCAGGCTTTCAGTCAAAAGCCTAGCTTCGTGTTTCCAATGTTAGTTTCCAATTGTTTCTGTACAAAACAGTTATGAGTATCAACGAGAAGGATTTCACTAAAAGAATTTGATATCGTTTATACATCATCCGTGTTTGCATTGCACTTAGCTGCTGGAGTTTCAGCGCCACACGCGCCGGACTTTTATTTGAAAATCCAGCTTGCTACTTTCATTGTTTTATTCCATATTTTCTGTTTCTTATTTGCTCTTTATGGGTGTGCGTAGGAGAGGTTCGCATTCTTTGTCATGTCCGCTATACTCCTTTTCTCTTAGGGTAGCAGTGTGTCACGAGTATAACCGGAGTTCAACCAAGACTTAAAACGAACATACAAGACAGGCACAGTGCCCAGTAAATAGTCACCGGCTTTAGGAAACAAACAATGCAAGATAGCCATAAGTCTGTACACAATATTGTATATTTAACAAAAAGAAAGACAGAGAGAGAACCAACGAAAAGCAGGGAGGTTAGCCATAGACACGTGTGGTTTGCTACCCTTCTCTGGGGGAAGGAATAAAGGGACGAAAAGAGGGATAGAATAAGACAGAGGGGCAGACAGAATCTTGCGCTCACTTGGGGAAGCGCAAAGAGAAGTAACCATACATACATCGTGCTCACAACTGGCATTTATCGACAGTTTCAGAAAAAAAGGCTGCGATCTTCGGAGCGTCACGACGGCCGAAGACTATTTTGCCGACGTTGAAGAATGCGAGTCGAATGTCTCGTTCGTAAGGCAAGCGAATTCAAGAAACACGACGTCGTCTTTGACGCCTCTTTACTCGAACTCGTCGGGTTGGGTAGGGCAAGGCAGGCAGGCAGGCAGGCGGGAGCCGTCTAGCACCGAAAGACGTCACGAAGCGAGACGACTACGGTGCGGCGTGCGTCTCTGCAGACAGGTGCTTTGTCACTTGAAAATGCCCCGGGCCGAGCGTCAAAAGCGTCTGGCTACGCCAATGCGGCAACGCTACAGTGACGCATTGAGAACGAGAGAAGCAAAATACAGACGGCACTACGCAAAAAAAAAAAAGAACAGCGCGAAGTATACGTATACAACACCTAAAGAAGAGTAATAATCGCGGGCTTTTTGGGTCCCGAGGGGGCGGAAGCGCCGCGCGGAGTTATGCATTATTCAACGAGCATTTCTCGCAACTTTGAGGAAACACCGAAAACATCGTCGTAGCATCTGACGTGCCCACAAAGAGAGAAGGAATGGAAGGAGGAATAGTCAATGATTTGTACTGCAAGTTGAAAAGTTGACAAGAAGGCCATATCCTGTGCTGGATGCTATGCGCGAGAAACCTGGCAGAAAGATGATGATGATGGGAGGAAAATAGCGATGTCGGTGGGGGGAGGGGGGGGGAGAGAATTGGAAGCAGCAGGACAGGCGCTGTTCGAGCCGTCCTTTGAACTCGCGTCCTTTAGGACCGGCATGCAAGCGAGCGCGCATGTGGCAAGAAGTGATGGGACTCCTAGTGCAAAGAAAGAAATTCTCGCATCTAGTTCGCCTATTGCTGTACGCCGATCCTGGATTTTTTTATGCGCTTGGTTCTTCGCGTGATGCAGTATGCTTGTCTGTTGGTTTGTCTCCGTCTGTTGATACGTTCTATGCACGAAACATTTTTCACGTATTCAGAAGAGGTACTGCCGCAGTGCGTAAGATACACATGTCGCTGTTTGCGAAAAAAAATAAAAAAGAAAAGGAAGGATAGACGACTTCGTATGTGCGTTTTGTACAGACATTAACGTACACCGACAACGAGAAAGGTACCAGTTTCGAGACAGCTTTCACGGTGCATCGCGTTAAACGCTGACAACGGTAACCTAATCGAGAAGTGCTGTAGACTCACAGGCGCAGCCAGGAGTCTAGAGCATTTTCCGGTGGGAGGGGTGGGGTGTTCATGCTCATCCGAATTTTTTTTTCAATTTTGCATGTGTGTACTATATACACGCACGCACGAACATACACACATATATAAGGTATGACTGGACCCCCCCCCCCCCTCTCCTTTCCCGCAAAAGATTTCTGACTACACCCCTGTATAGATCAGCCTTTGTGTGCTAGAATTACGTGTCGACCAACACATTTTTCGGTAGCCGTGCCCACTGCAGCAGCTGCAATAACATCCTAAATTATCGCGTAGTCTTTCAGCGATATTGTTTTGCATTTATCGCACTTGTAATGTCTCTCACGGGTCGTGGCCGCCTCTGCTGCCTGCTTTAATTCGTTACTGGCCAAAATAATAGAATCGGAGAAGAACAACGTTTTTATGAGAACTTTTTTAACAGAGTCTACAGCTCGTTCAATCAAGCGAAATAGGAGATGGCACAGGGGGTGTATTACGCGCAAGTTGCAGGCCTAATGTAAAGAAAACACGTGGGACAAAGAGCACTACCAACCGCCGAACCGCCGTCGCTTCAAAGTTCCGGCGAATCGCTTGACACCGACAGCTCGTACGTCCATATCTAAACTGACGGGGCGTTTTGTGGGGAAGCCATTAGCGTAAACATTTCCGCCCTAGTTCCGCCGCTGCCCTCCATATTACTCGCTCGCGCGGCGCCGTGAGGAATATTTCTTTAAAAAAATAAACAAAAAAAGAACACGCTTGTGCAACGCGTTCCGGATGAGGGGATGAGAAGTGTATTAAAGAACGGTGAATAATTTATGCGGCCCCGATAATTTCCGGCGTAAGCGCGTCGACTCTGATGGGAACGACTACTTCCGAACAAAGTTGTTATCTTTTCGGCGCGCTCCCGGCGTCACTGCGAGATTAAAAAATTATACACACGAACATTATCTCGAAGAGTTACTGATGCAAACTCTAATCATATTTCGTCTGGATTTGTAAGCGCGTGTAATCTTATACGCTTATTTATTGTATTGTTCTTCTTTTTTTCCTTTTGGTCTTCAGGTTTCGGAGCTTTACATGTATGAACCGAGGGCCGCAATGAAAAATTGCTCTGGAGCTTTGGAAGAGGAATGATTTTTTCAACAGGGTTAACACAATGGTTTGGACGCGGAGAGAAAAAAGTATAAGAGCTGGAGTCATGAATAATTAACTTCACCCATTTGCATGCAAGTAGCTGCGTTTTACGTCTGTTTTTGTATTCGTAAGTATAGCATGTTTTCATAAATGAACTTTTTGTTTGAACATTACACTGATGAGCGAACTGATGGACACGCTTCTCGTGAAAAACGCTTTTTTTTCGCAGATATTAGTCAAACAACGCACGCACGTAGGAGCGTGGCCTCCGAGCGTCGTTGCTCTGCGCGCAACCGAAGCTAATCGTGGAGGCTACGGTATGAACGAATGTATCTACGCGCTACTGTCGTTTTTCTTTCTCCATTCTGGGTTTGCCCTTTCTAAGGCGTCACGAATAGGCTGCGTCATTCGTTGTTGGAAAGCCTACAGCAAGGCCACTCCACATGACCAAGACTACACGCATTCAGCTTCAAGAAGAGCCAAAACAAATGCTGCTTTTGTAGACGCACATGAATCAATATACTACAACCTTAGTTAAACGTGCGAGACGGTTATCAGCGAGTCAGGCTTGAAAGACTGGAGTATAAGCAAGCTGAAGTGGAAGAAATCGTGCGCGGTTTCCTAATAGGATGAGACCGCCGGCGTCGGGATGGCTGAGATCAGTTTAACACGACGGAAAATTGGGTGCGCCCACGATCGAGGCAGCATCAATTATTGGAAAACGGCTCATACAAATACTCGTGTACCGGCGTGCCTCCAAGAGCCTCATTTGTGTACACCCGCATTTCTGTACACTCGCCGGTGCGGGGTTTTTCTTTTTCGGGAACTATGCCGCCGCTGCCGCCCCGGAATTCTGTAACTCATAGAAGCTCCGCATAGAAGCACTGTGAGTGGAGTTCTTGGTTCGGGAATCATGCTTATTCGCCTCGGCTTCTATCCCTGTAAAGCGTGCTTTGCCTGTAAGCCACTCGTGCATGTGGACGAAAGCAACGTTAAAAACCAGCTGGGAAAGCGTACATGATGCATAGACGTAAGCGAATGTTCTATAGTCGCTTACAACCTAAGAATAAGTGTAAGCTCCGCCCACAGCCGTCACTGTCTCACCCAGAGAGAATTCGCATAAATGCCCCGCCCAATGGCAATTGACTATTCACGTGACGTCAAGGACCGTACGCATATTTGGTGACGGTGACTTTTGCATACAAGCATATGTTCGTGTCGCTAGTTTTTCGTCGAAAACTCAAACTTCCTGGCAAGTTTCAGCAAAGATTCAGACTTCTCTGCTGATCAAAACGTAACATTTTAACAACGGACGGCGAACATTTAATTCAGAATATGCGTAGTATTTACATTAGCAGCGATGAAGTACTTACGGTTAGAACGGAAACCACCTAGCACGACGGTTTTTAACAGATGAATGACAGGCGCGTCGCAGTTCTGGGGTGGAGCTTGTATGTATTCCTAGGTTGTAGCCGACTGTAGTACACAATAGCTTGACAGCCTCACCACATGCTAGGTTTTTATAAAATGCAAGAAGCACAGTTGACATCGTCAGGAGAGTTCGAAAATCCGCGGCATATATTAGGAGAAATATCTTACGAATACCGTGTTTCATTGATGCATCCATTTTCACCGGCAGGCAGCTTTTTATTGGCATGAGCACCGAGTGACAATCTTGTTTCTCTTCCATGCACTTCCGGTAGAGGACTTCCGGCTTTCCGCATACTCAGAAACTATTGGTCTAAAAAATAGAAATCAGTTGTTCTTGTTCAAACTGGTTACATGTGATGCCGGAGCATAACTTCACATTCATTCATTCATTCACAAAATTTTATTAGGAGACATAAGATAAGCCCCAATTAAGTGTCAGGATTGCTAATAAAAATTAATTGCATTAATTGAGTTCATTGAAGGACTGTGAGCAGCTCGGATCGTTGCGCCACCTGGCGGAGCAGATCTCAACCACGCGCTTCCTTCTCCGTGGCCTCCGAGATCCGCCTCGGCAGTGCGACGACACACAATCTTAACCCAAGAAATACGCCAGAGAACACGAACGCCGACGTCCGAGTGCCATTGTCAGACACCTAAGTGAAGGATTAGGGTCACCTCCAAAATTTCACGTTTTGTTTAGTTTGCTGCTAATTGCTTTGTTAATAAACGATTATTCCTTTCTTTCTCTTCCCTTCTTGTACGAAGGGAGTACCGACACTGAACGCAAAGATCTAGCCACAGGACAAGTGTCCTTTCGAACGAAAGGATATATGCGTGGTCTCGTGAGAGCGAGAATAAGCGGAACGCGAGCCCGAAAGGTGAAAGGTGAGCTCGGTGCTTCGTGCTCCTAACTAGGGCTGCAGAAAGAGCATATTTTCCTCATCTCAACCTCTCCTCCTCCTCAGCTCGGTGCTTAAGGGGATTATCGTGCCTTAATAAGGACCGGCGTCTTCGTAGTGGGCACGCGACATCGAACACCGCGGTGATCGCGCAGTGGTTTCGACTGTCTGCGATGCGGTGGCCACGGGATCCGTAACGTAACGAAAGCAATTGCGTTTTCGAGAAATTCAGTTACAAACGTTACGCGATACATTGACCCCAAGTACGTATTCTGGCTTAAAAAATTTTGACGTACTATGTGTCGATGTTTGTCGCGATGCATACATATAGCATTTTCGTTTATGCAGTACACATTTGCGCCCGCATTAGATTGAACAGCAACTCGTCGACACTCCGTAGGCGCTGTGCCGAGTGTCGCAACGCACTGGTTTGCATGAAATAATTTCGCCACAAAAACATCGGCGTCGTGCAAAACACGCTTTCTTGCAAGTGGAACGTTCTTGAAAATGTTCTATTACCACAGGATGAAACGTGCGCCTGCGGCGTAGTGTTCAGAGCGTCGGGTTTCGGCGCAATAAAGAGCCAGGCTTCAAATCAGTCGGTCAGAACAATTATAACTCATTTAGTTACGTTCATCCGGCATGAGTGCTCAACTGAGCGGATGTAATCACCACGTGCGTTTGCGTGTTATGCGTGCGAGCGATGTCAGTCGCAGCTAGGCACGCTTATGAAACCGCTGATAGTATGCAGTGGCAATGTACGGCGCTGACGTCATTCGAGGCTGGACGATGGGTCGGCCGTACTGAGACGGCTGAGGGTAACTAAAGTAGTACTATGTGAGTTTAATAATAACTATTGGGATTTTACGTCCCGAAACCACGATTTGATTATGAGGGATGTTATAGTGGAGGTCTCCGGAAATTTTGACCACCCGGTATTCTTTAACGTGCCCTTAAGTCTAAGTACACGGGCCTCTAGCAATTCGACTCTATAGAAACGCGGTCGCCGCGGCCGGGATACGATCTGGCAACCTCCGGCTCATGCAATCGAGCGCTATAACTGCTAAACCACCGCGGCGGGTCAGCTATGGGCGTTAAAAAAGAAAGTGTGATCATTAAAGATAGTTTCGGCTACCTGCGGTAAATTCTATTCAGTTTATAGTTCACTCGCTGTAGCCAACACATCTACGCGAATGAAAGGAAGCAGTATCGACTTTGCGCGGCTGTTCACATCTGACCACTGGCTAACGCGCTGCGAAGTCACCTGCGCAGTAATTAGACGCGTTTCGGACTGCCAATCACCGCTGTCAGGGCGGCCCTACATAGTTCACCTCTTGCGGAGGGCTTCCGCAATCTGGAAACCGGATAGCTGCCCCGAATGCATGGCCTCGGGCAAATCCACCCGGCGCTCGCGACCGAACTAAACAGGTTTTGGATTCTCCGCAAATCTGCACTAATGAGGCGAGTCCCTCGCGCTGGGATTACATCCTCCACGCTCTCGTCATCTCGTCTTACCGCAGCACGCCTTCTGTCACCCTGTTCAGTTTTCGTCGGCGAACATCAGCTAATCAACATGCATACAAAGTTCACCTCGCGTCGACGCTTTCCATGTCTGCCCGCATTAATAAGGCACTGGAGGAGGTCGTCAGGCACGTGGCCTCGATCTCGGCACAGCAACTTCTTGAACGCCGAGCTCACTATAAGTCTGAATAGCTGTTGGTGACGATTCAGAAATAAGTAACACACGCAGCAAGTTCTTCGAAAACAAATGTCTATAAACTTTCACACCTTGCACACCTCGTGCCGCGTACGTTTTTCCTTTTAGGTAACGACAATTGTTATAGCTTACCATTTCTGGCTTAAAGGGACCGACAACTGGCCAGAATGTGTGATTAGATCCTGGTAGCAATGAAAAGACCGTGAAATATAATGACAGGTTTCAGCATGCTTTTCGCGTTGTGAGTAGGATTTATATTTTCAAATCGTTTTTAAAGGTAACGAAAAATTGGTATGTAGCGCAGCCTAGCGGAGGAGCCTTGAAGCTGGATTATGGAGTCTATCACTTTGCTGCACGTAGTTCCGTAGTCTGGTGCTGTCATGTGCGCCATAATTAGTCCTGAAAATTAAAGTATGTACATTATGATCTATCCCCGCTCTATTTTGTGCTACTTATGAGGTAAAAGGAGTTCCACGGTGACAAGCGGCGCTGCCTTCGCGATAGCCAGTGGGACATGTCGAGCCGCGGCGCATGCGCGCGGAGTGCACACGCAGCAAACCACCGCGCTCGGACACAAACCGCTCTCGCGTTCACTGTTTGCAGCATGGGTTGTCACTTGTGTATACGACTTCATATTCGCCGGGGATAGAAAAATTCTGATTACAAATGTTTCACTGCATTTTCCACATTACCATTCCGTTATTAGGCACTCACCGGTAACCTTTTCTTTGCGCTAATGAAAACAGGCGCCATAAAAATTGGTTGTCGGTCCCGTTAACATTGAAAATTGTGAAAGCTCTTTTCCTTGTGAGGGAACAGAGAATGTTAAGACTCGAGAATTAACGCTCACACAGTAGCCTACGGCTACCGCTCTACAGGGATGTAGCCAGAAATTTTTTCGGGGGGAGGGGGGGGGGGCGTTCAGTTAACCTTTATATATGCTTGTGCGTGTCTGTATGTGTGCGTGTGTATATACATATGCAAAGTTGGAAAATTTCGGAAAAGTTGAAGCCCCCTTCCCCACCTCTTCTTGGCTACGCCAATGCTACCTTAGTAGGTTAGCAGACTATTGTGTTGCGCTTCTAGGAAGGAGGGCGCGGCTTCGGTGCCGGGCCACGGGGGCTGCATACCGATGGGAGTGAAACCCAGTAACACTCCTGTGCATACGTAGGTTTAGGAGCCTTTTACGAACCCAGCTGATAAGAATTATTCCGGAGTGCCTGACTACAGCGCGGCCGATAATCATGTCGTGGATTTGACACGTAAAACCCCACAATGTACTTAGCCCGTGGCTTGCACTTTTCACGTACCTCCCCGGCTTATTCGCGATGCGGGTCTTTCTTAAGGTACGTAAAAGACGGCAAGTCAAAATGTGCAGGAGCGAAGGGTGCTCGAGGGACTTATTCACGGACTTCGAGACCTGTGCCCCAGATACATGCGCACCAACGACCGCGGCCGACCGCGCGCACAACGAATGATCGCGAAACAATGCTCTCCGCTGCGGGGCTCATGAAATATCGAACAGCTCTGGCCTGGAACGGCTGGTGGGAGAAAGGAAAGCTATGTAAGGACCGCCACGGGGGCCTCGGCGTCGCCAGCTGTGCGAGACGTCGATTTCGGGGGCAGCGTTTCGCCATCGCTTTCCCGTTCGACCATCGTGTGGGCGCACTGAGGCCTGTTACGAATGTAGTGTTCGAGTTTCCCTTTACTTCTGCTTCTCACTCCTTTGCTCGTCTCTAGTTTGAGTCGACGTGACGTGATTTACACTGCCCAATGTCTGGAAAGGGTGCTTAACCATTCACGAACATCAACATCGTAATATAAACAAGGTTTGCGTGTGTGCGTGTGTGTGTGTGTGTGTGTGTGTGTGTGTGTGTGTGTGTGTGTGTGTGTGTGTGTGTGTGTGTGTGTGTGTGTGTGTGTGTGTGTGTGTGTGTGTGTGTGTGTGTGTGTGTGTGTGTGTGTGTGCGCGCGCATGCGCGCACTACTACTTCTACTACTACTACTACTACTACTACTACTACTACTACTACTACTACTACTACTACTACTACTACTACTGAGTGAGTGAGTGAGTGAGTGAGTGAGTGAGTGAGTGAGTGAGTGAGTGAGTGAGTGAGTGAGTGAGTGAGTGAGTGAGTGAGTGAGTGAGTGAGTGAGTGAGTGAGTGAGTGAGTGAGTGAGTGAGTGAGTGAGTGAGTGAGTGAGTGAGTGAGTGAGTGAGTGAGTGAGTGAGTGAGTGAGTGAGTGATTGCTGAGTTATTACGCTTATTAGAGTTACGCTCTATTAAAGTGGTCTACCAACTTACGAAATAAATAACCCGAAAATTGGCGGATCCTAGTCGACTTGTAGATACAAGTTATCATATTTTTGTCTATCTTCCCTGGTTATGCCTTTCTGGGCTTGGAACGTGGTACGCAAAATAAGAAGAAAAGACGCGATGCCATTCCGCTAATTCATATAAAAGTGAGCTCATATATTGTATACTGTCCAAGCTTTGCTTTTTAACGTGGCACCCACCTTTTTTCCAAAGGGCGGATTGCCCTTCCAACCATTCTCGTCACGACTGACGACACGGTGCTTGCCTAATTACCGTTGCCGTGAACCTGCCTTCTCTTCGACACGAAAGTAAAGGCGAAAGAAAAATCAGCAACCCACGGTGGCAGTTGTTTCAACACGAAATCGCTTCAAAATCTAATTTAGGGGGAGTGGCCCGCCCCACTCATTACGACAGCGCCCGACGCGTTTCGAAACACAGGAAATCGGCACGCCCCCTCGTGTTTTTCACCGTCGGCGCACAGCGAGAGCGCCGCTGAGCTTTATCTGCTGATAGAGAGCGAGAGATCGAGAGAGAAAGCGAGCATTAGAAAAAACGTAGTTGCTGCTTCGCTGTCTTTGTCGACATCATCGGCAACCAATGTCAGCGCTCGACAACCGGCCGTTAGCGCCGGCAATGTGTCAAAGTGCATTTCAGGTGTCGGTGTACAGAGCGCGCAACAGCTCTCACCCTGTCGCTCCTTCTACGTGGGCGTCCCGTATTACGATCCGCGCTAACTCCTTCCGCTCCGTGCCAGATATTCCTTCCCTTCGCGGCGTCCTCTTTGTTCCAGTGCGAGCCATACAGTTTGCGACAGAGAGATCGGCTATAGCCCGGTGCGACGACAGATGTCAGTAATGGAGCAATTCTATTCGGCGTCCCTTTCATTCTCCGCTGGTGTTCGCAGCTCTTTTGTTCGCTACGGTCTGTACAGCCGGCGCGCCGAAGAAAGCTCATGGGTTGTCCCTTACGGTGCACGGAATTGAAGAAGTGGTAGTCGGGGCTGTTTTGCAGCTGGTAACGCCGGACGGCGGCGCTAAACCTAGTTGTCCCTCGCTGAAACAAAGAGCCTGGCCTCCAGCTGAAAGAGGTGGTCGTTTGCCGTAATATGTTGTGAGCTCAACAGGGCCCGGACGTTTAATGGCCGGTGTAATATAGACGTACGGTGTACCCGAAATGTATAGGTCGTACGGGAAAAAAGTAGGGCAGGCAGTGGGAAGGGGAGGTGGGTGTGGGAGGTGCTAGCGATGAGAAAGAATGAAGCGGCGAATCCGCGTAGGAACGGGTCTGGCTCAACTTGTTGGTGCGACAGTGCCACTTACGTGCCGTCGGTGTTTTAGCACCACCACATGGGTGTCGTGTGTCCTTGGCATTCTACTGTACTATATTTATACATGAATGCTAATTACAATAGAGAGCGCTTTTTTGAGCTTACATATGCTGTGACGTTCTTCAAAGAAATCTTCACGGCGTTTCACTGCTGATGAAGATGTAACGTTACAAACAAGCTCTTCGTTTTGCGCTTATGCTTAATCGTACTCGTTGGAAAGGCTAAGCATGGCAGAAGTTTAGAAGATGGAGGTTTGAAGAGCAGTAAAATTCTTGAACAGAAGGTATCGCTGGATCCGACGTTTCGAAAAGTTGCCTTGTCCTCTTGCCGCCGACGTTTAGGCTTTCTTGTCTTGGTTCTTCTTGTATTTCGAAGTGGGTCTCCTACGCAGGGGGGTATGAAGTTGGGCTAGTCGGTGTTGCATAATTTGAAGTGAATGACAGCGGATAAAATAAGGACGGAGAGAGCACGACAGACGCCAACGACACCCAAGCAAGATCCATTATTCAGCTATGGTTCTTTCACGATTAATTATTACCAAGATTTACGCTGATTCTGTATCTGTCCAACATAAAATATGTAATGAGGTTTCGCTGAATGTGGAATTTTTGAAATGTATCCGGTGCTTTAAAGAGCATCGCGCACTTAAATCTGATCCACTCACGTGCGCATACGGTGGCGTTTCAAAAAAAAAAAATTCTATATACAGCGTGCAAGGACAGAGCCACAAAACACGAGGTCCTCACGTTCATCGCACAGACCATTCTTTTCTCCAGAGCACCTCTTTCAACCATCTACACGCTACCAGAGAGTAAGAGGAATACGTTGTGATACATTTCATCATGTCGCTCATCGCTACTTTTACCAAAACCATGTTTGCTCCTGCTTTAAGCGGGCAGGAATCGTGCACGCTGACACATGAGACTCCGTACGAGCCGGTCTCGCTTCAATGTTTACGCTACTCTTTTATCTATACCGGACATCGAGCTGCGGAACAAACCAGAATCATCGAACAAACCTAAAGACAAGCCAAGACACACTCGGAAAGGGAGAGACGAAACGAGAGGCGGCAGCAAATCCGAACCGTGTACTGACACGCGACTTCGCAGACAACAGACGAAATCAAAGAAGGCATCGCCGTGGTGGGCATGGGAGGCAGGCAGGGCGCGCAGGGGGGAGGGGGTTCAGGTTTGTTCCTCTCCATTTTCGTCCACATTGCGATGCACTGGGTAGCCTGTAAGCGGCTGCGTCCGTCCTAAAGCCTTCTCCAAGCTATACCATCTTACTTGATTTCTTCTTTGCTTTGCTGTTCCTCATCTATTTCTTCTTTGTCACTGTCGATCGTCGTCGCCGTTGCCCCGTGCGGGCCTCGCGAACATGTGATCCGTAGGCGTATAAAGCCGGCGCCACTGCTTCACTGCCCGCGAGAGATACGGGCGCCACGCTCGAGCGGACTGGGCAAACAAGGAGAGGGTCCGCGGTGTTCCGAGAGGATCCCCGGGCCCGCCTCTGCAGCGGTCCTTAAATAAAACATGAGTTTAGTTCCAGCTCTCTTAGCCGGCCGGTCGGCGACACGCTTCTTATTAAACGCAAACAGGGGAAGTGGAGCTGCTCCCAAACGGCGGTCTGCGCTGAACCGAGTTTTTATTCATCCGCATATAACGGCTGATTGGCGCGCCTTGCGCGATGTGTCTCTGTGCGTTCGGACATATGGACCTGAATATTTACTGTACGAAGAGGTTAGTTTGTGTGTGCGTGCGTGCGTGCGTGTGTGTGTGTGTGTGTGTGTGTGTGTGTGTGTGTGTGTGTGTGTGTGTGTGTGTGTGTGTGTGTGTGTGTGTGTGTGTGTGTGTGTGTGTGTGTGTGTGTGTGTGTGTGTGTGTGTGTGTGTGTGTGTGTGTGTGTGTGTGTGTGTGTGTGTGTGTGTGTTCATGGAACGCTCATGCGCCTACAAACATACACATATTAAAGTTCTGCTGCAGGATATATTCGGACCTATGAGGACATAGAGTAACCCCATTGAAGGACACTGCCAAATGAATCAAACAGACGGTTATGCCAAGGAAAGCACATGAGGTATTACTTGCTGTTCTTAAGTGTAGTGTAATAGTTATGACATACATTGAAAGGAATTAAAGTAGGCAAAGAAGCAGCCTTTCTGTCGATGTGATCCCAACCCAAACCTTTGAATTATGCGCCCGATGCTCTACCAAACGAGCTACGATGGAAAGCGCCTCCCCGTTCACTTTGTTCGGTATTTCAATGCGTGTAATCCCTGGGAGTGTTAGCCGGCGCCACCCGTAGTCACGGCGGTGAGACTCTCGTCTTAGAAAAATTGGTTGAGCATTGGACGCTTAATTCCAAGGTTCTAGGTTCGGATCCCACCAACGGAAAGGGTATTTTTCGCCCACTTTATTTCCTTTCAATTTATACCATAATTTATATCACTACTGTTAAGAACCACAAGTAATGTCCCCTATGATTTCCTTAAACAGCTTCGCCCTTAAAACATTAAAGGTGCATACACTAAATTCAAAGGGGTCTTTATGGACAGACATTTCTGATTTAGTTGCAGAGTGTGTGATTGCCTATGCTTCGAAATTCTGTGTCACCTCTGTGTCGTTTGCTAAACAGCTTCACTGGTCATCCGCATTCACAGAGTACAATGGCTTCTCAATTTCTTTTTTCTTAGTACAGCTCTGAGCAGAATGACTTGTTGCCCGCATGGAACACACAACCTTACGAAGAGTTCTAGGGCACTGCCAGCAATATCAACCAGAAGGCGTCGTTCCGATGCTATATGTTTTCTTTTATCCTTTTTTATCTTCTTTTGTTTGCAACAACATTACAACGCGTGTTCAAGACGCCACCCTTTCAATCCAGCTTTCTAGCTGTGCGCGTACGTATCCTCATTGACTACAGACATAACTAATTAGCGCAAGAAACAACGGACAAGGTGAAGGCGACAGACAGGAAGGCAACAGACAGGCGCCGAGTCTCCTCTGTTGCCTTCACCTTGTCCGTTGTTTCTTGCGCTAATTAGTTATGTCTGTAGTCTATACGCACCAACTAGCCCAACTCGCTTCTCTAATACGTATCCTCATACACGAACACACCCAAGCAGGGGTGCGGGGGGTGGGGGGGTGGAAGCGCCATAATCGAGCGCTGAGAATCTCACGTATCCCTTCCGTCAGGATCAGTAAACAACACACTCGAGACGCCGCGGAGACGCAAAGACAAACGAAATCGCAAGAGGTAAATGAAACGCGCGCACACGCAAGCACACACTCACACAGCTTGAATGGTAAGGCTTTACAGATTTGCAACGCCGAGATTGGAAGGATAGTAAACGTAAAGAAAATCAAAAAATTAAACGAGGGAAAGCAAAACAAGAAAACGAGCAACTGAGGGGAGAACGATAGGAGGGTATCATGACGTGGGAAGGTGGTGAGGTTGTGGAACTGAGTAAACGCTGGGTTGGTCGCTGTGCAGCGGTTTGCTGGGAGAGGATATAACAGGGCCAAGGAAAAGCACCAGGCTTCTTCGCTTCTCCTTTGAGGAGCAGGAAGCCGCAGACAGGAGGAAAGAACAAGGAAGAAGCACCTTCTTGGTCGACGAGCGTGGAAGCGTGCGAAGCCGAGACGACGGCTGCCCGCCTCGGCGCATTTCTTATTCTGCTCGGTGGGACGTGCCGCGTCGGCACCATGGCCTCGGCACTACCAAAAAGCCTTTGAGCTTCGTCTCCCTCGACGGCCAATATTTCTTCCTGTTTTCTTTTCGCAACCTTACCCTATTCGTTCGTTTCCCTGCTTTCTTGCAAGCTGTTCCCATTCTTTTTGTTTCTCCTTTTGTTTCGTTTCATCGACAACGCGCGCACAAGCTCACTGCCGAGGGCTGTTTGCGTTGGTCGTGGCGCAGGAAGCTAGGGACCGATGAGACGCTGCCTCGGCACCGTACACTTTGCAACGTGGTTCTGTACCTACCCCCCCCCCTTTTCCAATCCCCGCAAGCCCGTATCTCCTTGCTACCCTTCTCTCGACGTCAGCCGCAGAAGATGTTCTGGTTTTGACGCGTTTCCACGCCCGCCTTCGCCGCCGCACCGCTTGTTTTCCTTTATCAAGTGGCTCGCTGCCTTTCATCTCTCCGCCTTTCGTGGCTGCCTGCCTGCGTGCGTGTGTGTGCGTGTGTTGTGCCACGCACCCTCGTCGCCTCCTTGTTTTTCGGAACCATAAGAGACTCCGTCTGAGAAGTAATTTCTAGATATTCTTTGTTCAAGTTCATTTTCTTGCTTTTTTTTTCTTCTCGTGTATCTCAAAACGAGGTAATAGAAAGGTTGAGTTCGGTTCCTGCCCGTGCTCGCGAGATGTTTACTTGGTACGACGCCTCGATCCTGCGATGTCCTAGCGGTAGTGTCAGTGCTAATGTTTTTGTGGCTGCACGCGGCTGTACGTTACGAAAGATACAGTTTTAGAGAAATAGATTGCCGGATACGTTCGGATGAGCCACAAGCTTGTCCTCGTATTGTCCGTTCGTCAAATTGCATGATTTGATATTTATGAAGAAGCCGGCGTCAAAGCCAGGGCGATGGTCTACTCACTCACTCACTCACTCACTCACTCACTCACTCACTCACTCACTCACTCACTCACTCACTCACTCACTCACTCACTCACTCACTCACTCACTCACTCACTCACTCACTCACTCACTCACTCACTCACTCACTCACTCACTCACTCACTCACTCACTCACTCACTCACTCACTCACTCACTCACTCACTCACTCACTCACTCACTCACTCACTCACTCACTCACTCACTCACTCACTCACTCACTCACTCACTCACTCACTCACTCACTCACTCACTCAAAGTCTCCACCTGTGCTTGAATAGTTTCGCTCGGCTTAATCTCTGATAGGACATCCCATTTCGCCCACTAGTTGGCAGCCGCACGAATGTGTAGATGAGCAACGGCAAAAAAAAAGAATAAATGAAGACAGACAGGAGAGATGAGGTATTAGGGGAACAAAAAAATCATAAAGGCCACGGGAATGTGAATAACGGTACATATAGTCAACGTAGCTTGACCAATGACAGTCATAGGTGTTGTGGGGTTGGGCTATCACACCGTGTTTGTGCAGCAGCGCTTCCCAACTTTTCCTGATCTCCTGACAGCGCACATGAGCACGGCATCTCGCTAAAGAGAACGGATCCGTCACAGCGGACTGCGTTGCAGATCTCGCGCCCAGGCGTAACCGATAACTAACACTGCTGCAGTACCGCGACTGCTTTATGTATACGTCAAATGAACTGGCGGAACCCCGCCGGTTATGTGAGTGCGCCGCCAAGGGCTGCACTTCGGCTTAACGTCAGGATGCGAGACGCTTTGTGTCGAGACCAAGAATTACAGTCGTGCAAAGATCCTGATGTGACAGGCTACGCTTAGCGCCGATGATACAATCCTGAGTGGTTCGCACTTCGTAATGTGTCTCATCTGTGAATGGTGTCGCAGACGCTGGACTTAGCGCCATCTGCAGTCGGCGACTCTACTCACGACACTCTCATCTCGTAAACACTATTTGTAGATGGACGTCGTCTGTGGTAGACAGAGAGCAGCTCGAAGAGGGTAGGGTCATTGCATCCAAGCAGGCTAACGAAAACAGGCTGAACCTCGAAGAAAGCACTACCGAAACGAACCATGACTTGTGTGCATATTCGGACCATGCCGCACTTGAGTTGCTATTTCCTTCATTTGCGCAAACTTCTAGCGTACGACACGTCACAGGAAAGTGAAACAAACTGTTCTCGAACTACTTTATGTGTTATATATATATATATATATATATATATATATATATATATATATATATATACCTCCTTGATCCTATTTCTGATTCTGTTTTTGTTAAAAGCAAGGACTAAATATTAAGGAGGCTACTCTTAGTCTACCCTGTGCCGCCACCACCAACGTTGTCGTCGTCGTCGTTGTATTAGTAGTAGTAGTAGTAGTAGTAGTAGCAGTAGTAGTAGTAGTAGTAGGAGTAGTAGGAGTAGTAGTAGTAGTAGTTGTAGTAGGCGTCACGTAGGTCACCTGACCAGAGAGGGAGGTAAATAAAGAAGTAAATATAACTAAATGATCATGATGAATTCCGGTAAAATATACCGGGAAAATAATATGCACCTTGAATAATTACATTATTTGAGACTTAGATTAACTGTAGTAAACCGAGGCATGGCACCTGGGCGCGCAACGAGTATAGAGTTGTGAGGACGTCTACCGAAAAGTGTCACGCGGCTCTAACGCTCCGAGATCTTTGGCGTGAAGCAACAACTTTCTGCGCTTAAGATATTAGAAGTGAGGTCGAATAAAAAAAAATTGCACCATCTCCCGATAAAGGGGACCATGAGTGATGTGAACGAACAGACCGAAGAGCCACAACGGTTAGAACCGTTTATTTTGACGATTAGAACGTGAATAACATGATGATGATATGTCTTCTTTTTCCTCTAATTCTTCTTCGTCTTCTCCTTTGTCTTCCTGTTTCTACATCTTCCCGGGGCCTCAAATGTCCGCACTTATAAGCATCCTTCTAATGGATAAACCAACCTTGTTGGTCTTCGGAGAACCTTATTGTCAGGAGTCCTCAAAACGCAGACTCTTGAGAGTTGGTCTCGGCCTGGGAAAATGTCCTTTACCAAACATATTTTCCAAAAGGCTTTTGGATTTCTTTCTTCTAGTAAAACAATGTCACCTTTTTTAAGTTTCTCATGATTATTTCTCATTGCGGGTTTCATTAGTGCACTCCTTATTTCTTTCATATACTCAGAGTTCCATCGTTGCCACCATAATTTAGTAACTTCTTCGCGAAGTCTCCACACTTGTTGAAGGTCGTGGTCCCATCCTTCATTATGTCTGCTCCAATTTTTCGCTTTCCGCCAATCAGATCTGATGGTGTCAAAGGAGTGGGCTCGTCATGTTCCTCGTAAACGTACGTAAGTGGTCGGTTGTTCATGATGCCTTCAACTTCACAGACTAGGGTATGCATCTCATCGATATGTAGTAAACGCCGACCAATCACTTTTCGTAGAGACGACTTGAAGCTGCGTATTAGCCGTTCATAAAAGCCACCCCACCATGGTGCATTTTCTGGAATGAATTTCCACTTGATAAGGTGATTGGCAATGAAACTCCCTCGTTGTCTCACTTTGTAGCGTCGTGACTAGGTTCAATTCTTGTTAGCTTTCTTGAAAACCTTCGCATTGTCGCTGTAGATGACTGAGCACATCCCTCTTCTTGCAATGAAGCGTCGAAAAGCTTGCATAAACTTTCAGCTGAAGTGTCTTTAGCCGTTTCCAAGTGCACAGCTCTTGTAACTGCGCATGTAAAGATTATTATGGAAACCTTCATTATCTCTCCCTTTGTTTTGGTTGCTTGCAGAGGACCTGTGAAGTCTATTCCAACTATTTCAAAAGGTGCAGTCCTCGTTACTCGTTCGGCAGGCAGAGGAGGTATCTCTTGTCGCAGTGGTCTGGAATTATACCTTCTGCATATAATGCATGTTCTGATGACATCTTTTACTTCCTGTCGTCCTCTTATTACCCAAAACTTGGTTCTTAAACGGGCTAGTGTGTCTCGCACTCCGCCGTGAAACGTCTCTCCATGCACATGTCTAATCAGTAGCTTTGTTAAATGATTTTTCCAGGTAGTACTATCGGATGCTTTTCGTTAAATGTCATACTTGTCTCTTGAAGTCGTCCTTTGAGTCTCAGTATGCCTTGTTCGTCTGTGAACACCTCACATCCCCTTATTGTCTCATGTGCGCCGATTTTCTTCAGTTCTTTGGCAAGTTCCACATTTTGTTCTTGCCAAATAATACGGGTCTCCGCGGCCTCGTATCTCTTCAGCATTTAGAGGACGTATACTTTGTCCTCGTTGAACATTGCTGTAAAAGCGAAACATCCAAGCTGTTACTCTCAGCATCTTTGAGTAATTGCCAAACTTTTCAATTTCGATACCTCGTTTTGCGACTTGTTCCGTCGTATATTCAACCATATTTCAACTTCCCTTGCTTCTTCATTACCTCCTGGCTCTTTGTAACTTGGAGAGCCTTGGCTCTGTAACCACTCCGGTCCCTTCCACCAAATTTCTGCTGACGAAAGTTGTTCAACGGTGACGCCTCTGGTTAGAAAATCCGCCGGATTTTCATTACTGCTCACGTATCCCCATTGACTCTCCGCTGATAAATTTCTTATTTCTTTAGTCGGTGTTCAACGAATGCTTCACGCCTTCTTTCTTTCCTTATCCAGTTTAACACGATTGTAGCATCTGTCCAAAACTTCACCAGGTTATTTCTTGTTTCAGATTACTTTTGATGTAATTCCACATTCTGGCAGATAGTGTTGCTCCAAGAAGTTCTAATTTTGCTAGACTGATTTCCTTCATTGGACACTTTACTTTGGCAAGAATCAGTACTGTATCTTTGTCTCCGTTCTCGTAGGAATTACCATGTAGGCTGCACTTCCATACGCCGCAGGGCTTGCATCGGAAAAAATGTGCAATTCAGTGTTCAAATGATGTTTCTTCTTTGCGACGTACTGCCGTGGTACTTTTATATTTTCGATTGATTTTATTTCCTCCAACCATTTTCTCCATATCTTCTCCTCTTGATCTGTTAAGGATCGTCCCAAGAAATTCCAGTCTTCCAGAGCCTTTGTATAGCTATTTTTGCTTTTACTGTGACCGGTGTTAGAAATCCCAACGGATCGAATACCTTTGCACTTTCTTGAAGCACTGCTCGCTTGGTCAGTCTTTCACTCACTTCTGCTGTCATCCATTTTTTCACAGGATAGCCCAAAGTATCGTCATCCGTGTTCCATGTCATTCCTAGAACGTTTTTCACTTGATGATGTAGGAACGGCATCCTGATTCTCGGAAAAAGTTTTCATCATCTCTTCACTGTTCGATGTCCATTTCCTTAGGTTCATTCCGGCTCGGCGAAAAATTTCCTTTGCGTCCTGGTATAAACCTTTCGCTTGATTCTCGTGCGCTGCTCCAAGCATGACGTCATCGACGTAAATTGAATTTCTAAGTTTCTCCACCGTTTCGGGAAAGTTTTGCTGTTCTTTATTCAGGTGATGCTGTATTGTGGCTGCTAGTAAGAAACTGCTTGGCGTTGTACCAAATGTCACCCTAGTCATCCTCCATGCAACGATGTTCTCTTTAGTTAAGTCGCATTGTTCGTTCTTCCACCACAAAAAACGAAGTGCGTCTCTATCTTCTTCGTGAATACTGATCTGCAAGAATGCCTTTTCCACGTCTGCCGTCATTGCAACTGAATGTTTGCGAAAGTTCATTATCAGTGCAAGTATGTCTGGATTCAAGTTTTCTCCAGCTTCTAGGTTTTCATTCAACGACATTCCTGGTGTCGTTGACGACGAAGCGTCAAACACTATCCTTACTTTCGTTGTCAGTCGATCTTCTCTAATGACTGCTTGATGCGGCATGTAGTATGTAGCGTGCTCGGATTCATCCGACGTCGCTAGCTCTGCCACTCCCGATGTAAAGTATTCTTTCATAGCACTGTTGTACTTTTCTTTAGCGCCGAGTCTTTCTGAAGTCTTCGAGATACTTGCATCAATCTTCTGATTGCTACTTGCTTGTTATCTTCCATGTTTACTGTTTCTTTCCATGGTAGTCTTACTTTGTATCTCTCTCCATCCCTCTCAATCGTTTTTTCAAATGATGTAAAAAGGTGCTCAACTCTATGCATCCTGTTCTTTGTTTCCGTTATTCCAGTGTTTTCGAGCTCCCAAAATTTTTGGATGGCATCTGTTATCTCGTCTGTTCTTTCTGTAGCGTGAAGAACCATGACTGATTTTGTCTCTCGTAGTATGATTCTACACCACCATGGTCCATGTACAATCCATCCCAGAATGCTTTCTACTAGCATCGTGTGTTGATTTAGCCTTTTCACACGTCCTGTGATCGCCTCCCAGTAGAAATCAGATCCTAGGAGTAAGCTTGTTTCCTGCGTTGCACTTTTTTCATCGTTGTCATCAGCGATTTTCATTCCCATCTTCTTCATATAGGACTTTGAATTGTCGTTTGGGCGAGGTAGTCGCGTTCTTGATATCATGTCTACTTCAATAGCCTCCATTACTAGTGGTTCCCCATCTGGATTTTCTTCAGTGCAACTTCAACAACGTTCATAACACTTTCATTTTCTTTTCCTCCAATGATCCCACTGTCAGCCTTTCTCTTCGGAGTACCTTGCAACCAATTCTTCGTGACAAACTGGTTTGTATGAATGATCTTTGGCTTCCGCTGTCGAATAAAATTCTTGCGTACGCTCCTTTACTTTCACCCTCTGTCCATGCTATGGCTGTCTGCAATAGAACACGCTGGCGTTCTTCTTGCAGTTTAGAAGACGCTAGCAGGTTGCACGATTTTTTTGACAGCCATATCGTCGTTTCGTTCCTCACTTTTGTCATTAGGCTTGCTGCCTTCACTGCCCTTTGTCCTGCACATGGAGTTGCGTGTCTTGCTTTGCAACGTTTACAAACTACCGTGGCTTTACAAACTCTTGCGTTGTGATTCGGTCTCGTGCACCTAAAGCACCTGTTTTCTTCTCGAAGCTTTTCCTTTTTGTCGTCGTATTTTATTGACCTCCGACAGTCTTCGGTGCTGTGATTGGTTAGATTACAGAAGCAACATCGTTTTGTGACGGAGCTCTGAAATGCTGAAGTCTTGCTCATAAGCTTGATCTTTTAGTCCATTTTCTGCGATGTCTGTCTTCACCGTCTTCAAAACTTTCTAGCGACTCTCTGCACCTCACTTGTTCTTGCAAAAATGTTATCAACCCTTTCAGTGTATCTGCACTGGTACCGTTGTTGCTTTCTCCTTCCGAAGTTCCTATTCTCTCTTGCGTACCTTGCCTTCTCTTCTCGTAATTTGGTATTCAATGAACAATTCTTGCGGTGTGCACGCTTTAAGATCGGCATAAGCATCGGAGCGTACGAATGCACTGCAACTCCAAGCGCTTCCAGTGCGTTCGTGTGCACTTTCACTGTCTGGCAAAGTTCGCGTAAACCTTTGACATCTTTCGGATTCTTGACTGGTTCTAACTTGATCAATGCATTCATGTGAGTTTCTTTCAACTGCTCTTCATTGCCAAATTCCTCTTTTAAAAGCTTAACAGCTGTCTGGTAATTCTTATCGGAGTATTGTAGTCCTTCAATAAGAGCAGCTGCCTTTCCGTCAAGGACAGAGATCAGGTAATGGAACTTTTGACTCTCTGGTAAATTCTGTCGAAGATGAATCGCGCTTTCAAACTGCGTCCAAAATCTTTGCCATGTCAGCTTGTTGCCGTCAAACCTGAACATGTCTAGTTTTGGCAGTTTCACGTAACAATCAGTAATCTGATTTTCTGACAATGTCGGTTCAGTTCTTGTTACTTCCATGGACGGCTGTCCATCATGCACGATGACGCTTAACTTCTTGATGCTGGACTCTAATCTTGAAACTGCCGTAATTATCTTCATATCATATTCCACTTCTCTCGAATTCATCTGCTGCTGTTTCCTCTGTTATAAATGACTCCATTTGCGTATTTGCCGCTTTCAAACTCTCCGTTATGCCCTTGATTTGGCTAAGGCTTATGCTTAGAGAGTCTACGCCTTCTCCGTCATTCATCTTCCTTTCCGCCTCTGTGATGAGATTCGTTATCTGCATCCTCAAAGTTTTCCTCTTCTGCGAAACGATGTTTCGATTCATGGTGAACAAGATGCAGGCTTACATTCACGCTGGAAGATGGCCTCTTCCTTTTGCGGTAGCTCTCGGCTCCACGGCTGCCGCTCCCGTGGCACGTCTGCTGCCTCGTATTCTTCAACTGGGCTCTGTCGTCCCGGGCTTGTCCACGATGGGAGGGTGGTCACGGCACCATGTTGTGACGAACAGACCGAAGAGCCACAACGGTTAGAACCGTTTATTTTGACGATTAGAACGTGAATAACATGATGATGATATGTCTTCTTTTTTCTTCTTCTAATTCTTCTTCGTCTTCTCCTTTGTCTTCCTGTTTCTACAGTAGAGCAGGAAACAGAATATAAAAACGAAAAGTTCCGGTTGTGTCGATAGCTTTCGATATTATGGCCAGATATTTACGCTACCGTCACAAATGTGTACATACAGAGAAAGACCATTACGCGCGTGGTCTGGACTCTTCCTGTTTTTAACGAGTGGAGTCTTCCTAAACTACTACCCCCCCCCCCCTTTCCAGCGTGCACGTGTGCGACCGAACACGA